>NW_027468718.1:847908-915408 GCF_046254945.1 Alosa pseudoharengus | reverse complement strand
CGTAATTAACGAGCAAACAGAGATTTCAAACAAACGAGGGAACAACATCACACAAACATGCTGTTTTACCTTGATGAAAGTGGAAACAGAGTTTTCCCACATATCCACTTTGGCCTAAGTTTTCAGAAATAATCGTGTGATAATCAGTGATAAAAACCTCCGTTTTCATGTAAATGAAAGGCCAAACTGCATGGAAATAATATGCATTTGTAGCCACACCGTTTCTGTTGCAAACAAAATCAACCTAAGCATGCTCAGATGACGTGATCGACGATAAGCGTGTTCAGATGACGTGATCGACGAGGCACTGTTGCATCTGTACCAAGTTTATGTATCAAGTTTGGCCTCGATACACGAAAGCGTTCCTGAGATATTACCTACTTCCTGTTTGGCGGCTATGCAGCCAATTTCATTTGCCTGTGACGGGTAAACACTTCCGAAAATCAAAATCCTTCTGGTAACTTTTGTGAGGCTTGGTCTCGAAGATCGGACAAAATTTGTGACCTCTGGAAGTTAGTTTCGCTTTCAATAAAATCCAATATGGCAGAAGAATGACAAGGGTCAGTGAGGCCATCTTCTCGAGCAACTTACACTGGTACTGACCGGACCTTCCAGAGTTGGACCGGTGGCGATATCTCAAAAGGTCTAGGGGCAGGAGCTGGCCAAATAAAAATAAGGAGACGGGAATAATAATACAAATGTGTGCTTGCGTGACTGATAATTATTACAGTGCATGAAAATGCACTGTTCTGTTATCCAAAGTCGTCTTCTTCCTTTTATTATTACAGTGCATGACATCCATTACACTATCTACCTATGCACATCTATTAATTCACTATTAAATAATTTAACTATTTAAACTACTCAACTATTGACTGTACAGCTACTCCAACTCTCAGTTGTCATCAACTATGACTCCCGCCAACTGTTTTCTGTCTAAAACTGTTTCAAAATAAAAGTCATAAAAAAATAATTTCCTATTAAATAATTTAACATATCCAACTGTTTAACTGGTCAGCCATTCAAACTCAGTTGTCATCAACTAGGACTTCCGCCAACTGTTTCAAAATAAAAGTCCTCACTACAATAATTCCCTTTTAAATAATTTAACAATTTAAACTATCCAACTATTGAACTGTTCAGCCATTTCAACTGTCAGTTGTCATCCACTATGACTCCCGCCAACTGTTTCCTCTGCCCACAACTGTTTCCAAATAAAAGTTTGTTTTGCATTTTATGTTAATATATGTTTTGCATTTTCATGCACTGGTAATTTCCTCAAAATTACATTTTCTAGTTAAGAACTGTATTGCATTTTGGGGCCTACCCCTTTGGGGGATTACATAGTATTGCATCATATGGAATCGCAGCAATTTTTCTGAATCGTATTGTAGATTATGCATCTAGATACGTATTGAATCATTTTATAAGGGAGAGATGCACACCCCTAACACACACACACACACACACACACACACTCACACACCACAGAGAGGAGGAAAATAAACTTGCTTTGCCTTGCTAATAAACGTGCCTTGCCTTGCCAGAGAGCCAGCTCCGCGAGCAGGCCGCCCTGCTGGAGAAGGGCTTCCAGGAGAAGGCGGACAGGTTGGGCCAGGAGATGCGTGAGGTCCAGCAGAGAGCAGAGGAGGCGCAGCAGGCCAGGAGCCAGGAATTCACCCGCCTGCTGGAGCAGCAGGATCGGCGCCACAACGAGACCATGGCCATGATGCGGCAGCAGAATGAAGCCATCCTAAGATCAGGAGGAGGAGGAGGAGGAGACTGCTGCATCCTGTGACCACCAGTGATCAGCACCTTCATATCCGGCTGACCAGCATATCATGACCAGCATATAACCCTCTGTCTGTGACTGTACATGTGTCTGTTGTCCTGTCTGTGACTCTGTACATGTGTCTGTTGTCCTGTCTGTGACTCTGTACATGTGTCTGTTGTCCTGCCTGGTACTCTGTACGTCTCCTGTTGTTGCTGTTTAGTCATTTGTTGCTGTTCATATGTGTCTGTCTGCTGTTGCTGGTGTCATACTGTAATTAATTGTTGACTTATTTTTACTTTATTTTTGTTTCATGGTGTTATTTTGTACAGCACTGATCAGTGAAAGCTGTGTTTGAATGTGCTCTATAAATAAATTTTACTTACTTACTTACGTTCCACTTTTGCTATAGTCATTTCTGAACGGTTTTGTTCAGTGTGGTACGATCTCTTTGTAAATTAGGATTAATTCAAAACTGTTTGTCATCCTGGCTGTCCCTTATGGTAGGCTAGTGGTGTCTCATTTTCAAGAGGGATATTTTACCCCATGTCTTGCCACTCGGTTTCAAGGGACAAGGGCTAGGGGTAAGATGAAGGGGTAAGGGGCCTAGCCTATGCCTGATGTGAACTAGCCTGTTTATGTGCTGTCAGTTCAAATAGTTTTACTAATTATGGTTTTCCAAGCAGCGGTTTCTGGAAAGAGATCTTATGCATCCATGTCTATTGTCCTCTGCTTTCAGTCCTGCTTGCAGTAATGTAGTAGGTAATCTGTGGTAAATTTAGTAGGTTTACTTTGGTAGTAGAAAATAGTGGGCTACCTTATGAAGGAAAGACCTCTACATCATAATCCTGTAGGCCTATTTTATGGTACGTTTCCAATATAACCCAGTGTCATATATTGCTGATGTAGCCTACAGCGGACTAAATGTTTAGCTTGATATGTCATGCAGGCCTAACGTTTCTTTTAGGATAGGCTACGTTTTTGCTGTACAGCGAAGTGTAGTATAGAATTAGTTAGCCGGTAGTTAGCCGGTCATTCTTCATTCATTCTGTATAGCGAAGTGTAGTGTAGAAGTAGTTAATTCTGTATAGCGAAGTGTAGTATATAAGTAGTTAATTCTGTATAGCGAAGTGTAGTGTAGAAGTAGTTAATTTTGTATAGCGAAGTGAAGTATATAAGTAGTTAATTCTGTATAGCGAAGTGTAGTATATAAGTAGTTAATTCTCTTTATTACACGGCTCTTCACAAGGCAAGTAGAACGCTCCATTGACTTGAATGGGATTTCCCAAAGTTCTAGCGGTCATTATTTCTTGGGAAAGGACCTGAAAACAAGAATGACCACTGTCAATGGCTCGGTTCGCCCTGTCGGGACTTATTTTCCCAATAATGACCGGCGTTCTATACATTATCCCTTACATAGCGAAGTGTAGAAGTAGTTAGCCGGTCATTCTTCATTCATTCTGTATAGCGAAGTGTAGTGTAGAAGTAGTTAGCCGGTAGTTAGCCAGTTAGTAGTTAGCCGGTCAGTAGTTAGCCGGTCATTCTTCATTCATTCTGCACATCGGGACTCAAGTTATTATATCATTTTAGTCTGCATTATCCAAATGGTCATTATCCACGTATTATCACACACACACACTGATCTTGGGCACTGCCATCAGTCATAGAGCAAACAGGCACAGGGTAGGGATGTGTCCCCACCAAAGCTGAGCCCAAACCTACACCCTTGCTTATAAGACAGACAGAGACACACCTTCACTCACCTTTACACATACTAACACATACATACCCGCAACACCTTTCAGTTTGACACACTTATTTCCCCATGAACTACTGAGTGTGTGGACTGGATGAACAAGTCAAACAGCCTTCAGCAGACAGATAAGATCTCAACGCAGACCAGAGGAATGTAGACAAACAGAGCTGGGAGCACACATGGTCATGGTTACAGCAGTTACAAAGGACCTCCTCAACCTTTGTGCTGTCATAGTTACAGCACAGTTACAAAGGACCTCCTCAACCTTTGTGCTGTCATAGTTACAGCACAGTTACAAAGGACCTCCTCAACCTTTGTGCTGTGTAATGAGTGGTTGTCAATGATGGAGAACAGCCATGTTGGAGATATTACAATAGGCTTAGATATTGCAATAATGTTGACACCGGGCGTTTCAAGATCATTACAATGAGTTTATTTGGCTATACAGTTCTCAAGACAGTCATGTAACGCCGCTCAAAGTAATCTCTCCTGCAAGCCCGCGGGAGAGCCCTTTTTGTTCAGCCTGGCACGCCTCCTACAGGTACTCAACAGGACCAATTAGGGACGCAGCGTCTGTGGGAAACTGAAAAACAAAACAACCACTAGGGGAAGCAGACGAACCTGCAGAGTTCGTCACAGAGGGTTGCCGGCTCCACATCATCCCGCTTCTCAAATCTCAGTTGAAACAGAGAGGGGCTGGAAACGCTTGATGAAAAGTTAGTTTATTGGTTCAGTAGGGTGCGGCCGCAGGGAAGACGCTTCCTCTGAACCTGCTGGTTCAGGTGCGGAGAGACAGCCGCAGGGAAGACACTTCGTCTGAACCTGCTGGTTCGGGTGCGGAGAGACCTGTAACGCCTTCCTGAGGGGACTGGGGTGAACAGTCTGTGGTTGGGGTGAGAACAGTGACAAATGTAAAAACTGCCAAATGACAAATGTATTAGCCAATCTCTGGATAAAGTGAGTAAAAGAGACAGAGAAGACTTGTTAAACCCTTCAAATAAGGGGGTTCAAAACAATAGTAGGCCTACATTTGTGTCTGAGTACTCCACAGTCTCTAGACAAGTCAAGCGAATAATAAACAAACATTGGGCCTTACTGGATTGTGATCCCAATTTAGATCATTTGTCGTCGGTAAAACCACAATTCTGTTTTAAAAGAAGCAAAAACGTGAGGGATATGGTTGTGAGTTCTATGTACAGAGAACCTATGCAGACAAATTGGCTTACCCAAACTGTTTATGGAAATTACAGATGTGGAAAGTGTGCCCATTGTTCACGAAAACACGCGAGAAACACACGAAGACGTGCATTTCCTCCATAAGGCGGAAGCGTTAACCCTGGCGGCTAAAGTATCAGTGTTCACGTCGCCGTACACATTCAACATTCCCAGTACTTAGCTTGACGTAGCTGAGCATCTCCCGGTTGTTAACGTTACACAGTCCTTGCTTCGTTATCCTACGCGTTATTGCTGCTGTCAAATGCCGTGTCTTCACCCTCCGCCCGTCTCCTCGTTACTGCCGTATCTGCGGTTTATAAAGCACTCCAATCCACATAGTCACCAATCGTGAACATGATAGAATCATTACATACAGCTGTAAACAATTAGCCTTGCCACGGCCTCAGGCCGATTTGTTTACTATGCCGGGAGGCATTGTACTGCACCGAATTCGGTCCCTCTTGCTGCCTTCGGGCCAACTAAAGTTCCTCCCCCACCAAACGTTGTCACCCTGTGACACTGCATAACATGGGATGCGTAGCGTATGGGGTTGGTACAGACTACTGACGATTGTAGACGAGTGACCGCTATAGTGTTCTTCAGTAGCTTTTTTGCTAGTCCAGCGAAGGCTGGCATTGTGTAATATTCCGCTGGTTGGTGCACACGCAAGTGTTCAGATTGGTTGTCTATCCATCTTGCACAACTTCGGTAGCCTGGTCAGTATCTTAGCGGTCCACTTTCATCAGGCCATATAAAGCTTATATAATATATTTTTTTATGTAGAAAATCGTAGACATCAAGACAGATGGTAATTAAAGGAACAGTATGTAAGATTGTGGCCAAAACTGGTACTGCAATCACTTTCAAATTACTGTAGAGCGGTGTATCCCCCCCCTACCCCCCCGACTGGCAGAGCTGGCAACCCGGATGCCGAAACACTACTGACTTCATAATTAGTAAATAGGTGGAGGGTGGCGCATCAGGCCAAAACACAACATGACAACATCAACATCAGTTGAGGGCTGCAACTTCACTTTTTAAATGACAATATCCTGGCCAGACTACTGTTGTCAGTGATATAAGTATTTGAAATGAACATTATTTCTTAATGTCTAGTGACATATCAGGGCCATTTTATGATTAATTGAAATACATTTCTTACATACGGTTCCTTTAATTAGTATTTACTAGGCTACCCCCTACTGGAAGTAACTGGAATCCATACATTTCCACGGAATTATTTTTGGAATCTGATCCCTTATCATACCTGTTCATTCGTACTCGTCGCTCGACTTATGGTGACTAAATTCAAGATGGCGGCGAACGGTAAACTTCCTGGAGGTACTGTCTGTATAAATCGTCTTGTAAATAAACTACCAGTGCTTTTTCAAAGTTCTCAATGTCTCGTTTTAAATATCAGGGCCCTCGGAAGTCTACCAATGAAGTGTGGAGCTACTTTGAGCCTCGTAAATGGTGTAAAACAGTGATTTATTTGCATGGCTAGCCCGAGGCCCGAGGCACCCCCAATGAAAACCTGTTGGTAGCATTGGCTAACTGGCGCCAGATGTCTGAGTGCAGGGGACAAGCCGAGATGAGCTATAGGCTCGTTTTCCGCGGGTCCCGACGCAAAAGAGTGTGGCGCGGGACAACTTTTAAAAGCTCTTTGCGGGAGCGGGCGGGATGAGAGGTTCGCGGGTGTGGGACAAACCGATGATTCACTGCACTCCCGCAAATTAAATATGTGCATAAAATTAAATTACTGTTCATAACTATAGTTCAGCTGGATGTTCTGTTTGGCAGCATTAAAAAACGGGGTTTAAGCATAACTGACGAATATCAGGCCTATAGCCTATAGGCCCTATATTGTCGTTTACGTGGGTTCAATTTGTTCATGCTGCTCATTGTCAAAACTCGAAATCGAAAGCATGACAGAGGAAGAGGGCACCAGACTAGGCCTACTTCAGTTGTTAGCCTACATTCAGAACCAAGAAACTGACATATGGAGCCTTTCTCAGGTGTGTGTGCTCCTTTCGTGAGACAGAAAGAAAAACTGAATAGGCTATCCCCCCTGCATGCGGGCTAGGGAGGCACGATATATCGGCGGCCGATATATTATTAGCCGATAAGTGAAAAAATGAAAATATTATTATCGGTCCGATAACAGAATTCTGGCCGATAATTTGCGCCGATATTTTTTAAAGTCCTAATATAGGCCTACGTAAGGTCCGTCTGGCTACACTGAGCTAGTCTACTTGAGCTTGGTTGGCTATACGCTATACTTTTTCCTCAATATAATGTTAGCGGTGTGAATGTATTTCACCACTCTAACAAAAATCTGTGGACATGCGTTTATTTGGGAATCTGTGCATCTCAAAATCCTCTCGTGAATGATCCGCCATTTAACCTTAACAGAGCGGAGCTCAGCCCTATCTAGAGCCGTCTTGTGCTGGTGTGTTTGCACTTTACCGTGCTGGGGGTCGTTTCCAGAAAGCATCGTTTGCTAACTTGCGTCGCAACCTTGGTAGTACGCTCCATCGTTCTTGGATTTGGTGTTTCTAGAAAGGGTAGTTCGAACTCTCAATCGCAAACAAGGACGCAAAGTTTGGTCGTTTGAACTACTGCCCCTAGGCA
Organism: Alosa pseudoharengus; assembly: GCF_046254945.1. Lineage (NCBI taxonomy): Eukaryota > Metazoa > Chordata > Actinopteri > Clupeiformes > Clupeidae > Alosa > Alosa pseudoharengus. The sequence continues at coordinate 908,035 of NW_027468718.1, read as the reverse complement.
GTCGCACTTGTGTCGTTCCTTGGTAGTTCCTGTTGGTGTCCGGAGCGCCTAACTAAAAATCACAACCGCCTAACCAAAATTTGCGAAGTGGATGTTTATCTCGTGACTCAATGATTGATCTATCCTGTAGCTTAATTTTGATTAAGACACTGCTCCCCTACTTGGCTCATTCTTGCTATTTATGTTAATTAAAGTATTGCCTTGATTTTAGTATTATAATCTTCACAGTCCCTAACAACAGCAGTGTTAAATGGTGTAGTGGCTAAAGCAGATGACTTATTATCCCAACGTTGTAGGTTCGATTTTCTTATGATGTGAGATTGTCCTCTTGCTTCTCGCTACCTGCAGGTGAACTAGTGTGACATTCAATTGTTTTTGACTGATGTATTGTACCTATGGTCTCTCGATGTAGAGTAACTATATACATAAATATGTATGGTCAAAACCTATTGTTGTGTCTCGTAGGCCTACTCTTACTCAGAGATGAAAAGAAGAGATAGGACGCGAACTCCGGCCGAGCGCGCAGTGCACCAACGCGCTGCCGTTAAGCCATGAGACAGTTAATAATCTATTGGATACCCAGATATTTGTCCAGGCTATATATTTTTTCCAACATAGATATTTAACACAAATAATGACTCATATTGGTCTGCTTAAGTTAACTGTTTTATATGCTTGCAATAGGTTTAGGTTTTGGCTGATGGCAATGACAATGCCAGCATTAATCACTCGGTTTAGATTAGAATAATTTCGACATAGGCCGTGACAGAACATTTCTAGGGGGTGGGGTATTATACGTTGCCACTGTTTCCACCAATAATATCTATCGCTGCATCATCAACAACGTTGTTGGAACTACAGTGTTCGAACGTCGGAGGTAGCGAATTGCGACACAGGTACGATGCTTTCTGGAAACAGGTGTAACAATGTCGTTGTTTGGTCGCAAGTTGCATCGTACCATGGTGGTTGAGCAACGTCGTTGCTAACTTTTCTAGAAACGACCCCCTGGTCGGCGAAACAAATAAACAAACTCGTTAGTGGGACGAGTACATAAGTAGGCCTAGTTCTAAGTTGTGTTTTAGTATTATATTTGCATTACTTTAGTTTGGGTTTTGTATTATTACCTAGAAATATGCTAACCATTCGTGCTTCATTTCCAGACAGGTCATCATAATAAGTTATTAAAACTTTCGGGGCTAATGCCTTTCATTTCTGCTGCAGCAGGTTGTGCGCAACAGAGTAGACGGACATAAGATACAGTCTGAGGAGTTGCAGCTTTATTCAGTTACCCGCAGTTGAAACTAAACCTAAGTTTCCCTCACAAACTGTAGCTTATTCCAAGCTGAGCCGTTTATGAGCGTTTAGTCCTAAATGAAAACGATTCAAACTCTCTAGCCACTCACTCGCAATTCACTGACGTCAGGTTCACTTAAAGGAGCCACACATACTGTAGGGCTAGGCTACTGTTAGGGCTAGGCTACTGTTATGTTGTTGACTGCCGTATTATTGAGGACTATTATGAGTTCTGTCCATTGGTGGTAGGTAAAATTACTGCAATAAAATTATGCTTATTAAATGCTTTCCCCAAATCACTTTTCACAATTTTTTTTCAAGAGTAATATTATCGGTTATCGTATCGGTATCGGCCACAACAAACCAATAAATATCGGTTATCGTTATCGGCCCTAAAATTCCATATCGGTGCATCTCTAATGCGGGCTTTAGCGGGCGGGAGCGGGACATCATGTTACAGATGCGGGTGGGAGCGGGACTAAAAATGACACATTAATGCGGGAGCGGGCGGGAGCGGGACAGAATATTGCGGGAGCGGGCGGGCGCGGGACTGAAAAATCAGTCCTGCGCAGACCTCTAGTGTGATTTATTTGCATGGCTAGGCCGATGCCGAGGCAACCCTATTGAAAAAAGCTGTTGGTAGCATCGGCTAACTAGCGCCAGATATCGGAGTGCAGGGGACAAACCGAGATGAGCTATGAGACATGCGTTCACGCTCGGTATCATGTTTCAACACACTTTAGGTCAATATCACACCGGACTTCTCCTTTAAGATCAAACTGTTCTCAGATGCCTTCTGCTAACTGCACTGCACAATCTGTCTTCATTATTACAGTCTAAATGATTCCACCTTGTGTCTTTTATTTTGTCTTTTTAATTATTATTTATTTTTAAATGATTTTACCTTGTGTGTTTTATGTTTTCTTCTTTATTATGATCTTCACTTTTTAAACTGTTGCTTGGCCCTCTATGCTTTTATTTGCTATTGCTGTACTTGCTTTAGTTTATAGCACATTGAATGACCTCTGTCTATGAATTGCGCTATATAAATAAACGTAGTATACTGTAAGAAGATATTTATAATTAACTTGTTATGTTTGAAAATGTAGGCCAGTTGAAGACTAAGTTGAAGCCTTAAGCTGTGAGTTTAGACAGTAGTATATTCTGCATATGTTTTGTCTGAGGGTAGAATCCATAGAAAACAGTCCGGTGACTTTATTGTAAACTTGTCGGACATAGAAAAGCAGTGGTTGAAACAAAACAAAGATGGCATTAGCAGCACAATAGTTTCCCGACAGTGACCGCGTAGGGCTGCCAACAAGCACGACTATCTGTTCCGGCGAGGCGCAGCTGGCTGAAACTGAAAGTATAATCGGCACGACAGTGATTTCCGAGAAGTGAAGTGTGTTCGTGTAACACTGTGGCCCCTGCACTCTTTTCCCATATTAAGATAAGATAACCCAAAGACACACTGAGCTCTCGTATTGGCTGAAGTCAGATGTGTTGATGTAATAGTTTGAGCTTGTCTCCTTCGCAAAATAACGAGTGTTGGTTTGCCAACCGCCATACAACACAAGGAGGAAGACGAAGATAGCGAGTGCGAACCGCACTGTGACTGCTTGTGTGCTCTGCTTCGTCGACTGTGCCGTCGGTGTCCTAGTTTGGTTAAAACCCTCGGGTAAGTTAACCTAACCAAACAGTGTAGTTGTCTATAGGCTACGCTCTTGGTTTTGTAGCCTATTGGATAGCCTAGTCCAAATTAATCTACAGTAGCCTAATGCCGCTGATTATTCAACGTAAGTCCTCCTCATTTGATAGTCACTTTGGATAAATGTGTCAACTAAACGAATCATGTAAAACGTAGACTAGACTAGGTTTAGACTGCCTTATGTCTTATAGTGTGTTGACAGTAACGTCCGGATGCAGTTTCCTGTTCATTTTCATTTCAAGGGTTTGCAACTTTGCACACAGTGCCTTGATCTCAACACATTCTACATCCTCACGCGGTTCAGTCTCACCTGTCTCCAAGCTGCTCCGCAAAGGTAGGTTGTAAACATAGAAAAGGATACATGGGCCACGTTTTTAATATACATTTTGTACGCAAATAACTGCAAATATGGGGCATACTGCACTGCTGTTACGCTATCCGGTAAAATATTATTTGATCTATTATTTGACTATTTACCGATTTACGGCTCCCATTGACTTCCATTCAACACAATGTAAACAAAACCTCAATTAAGTGCCCAAACTAACGCTGCTGACTTATGTCAGTAACCATTTCACTTTGATAATAAGCTACATTTTGGTACAATATATTCATGGGTTTCATATAATAACTAGAAAATGCAATTCCAGGGAATTACCATTGCATGTAAATGCAAAAAGCTGCTGTGTATAACATTATATTACTTACAGTATGATTATTCAGATTACACAGTCTTACAGTATTCTTGAAAACCACTTACTTGGTTAGATGTTAGCTTAGAGTATATGACAGTCAGTAAAAATAAATCGTCAATTCAATATTGATCAACATACTTTGTTTTAATACGGCAGAATGATACTCAGAATACACTAATGAACACTTACCAATGTAAGCTTGAAGTAAAAATCACAGTTGTGTGTATATATATATATACTAGGGCTGTCAAAATAACTGATTAATTTCGATTAATTAATTTGAGAAAAAATAACTGATTGAAAAAAATAACACAGATTAATCGATTCCGTATGACCTTTGACCCCGAGCCATTGTAGTCAGTGACCATTAGACTGTAAAAAGGAGAGAGAAGAAAATGTGCTGCCTAGATCATTGATTGGACCATTTACTTTTAAAAAAACGGCGTGATGGTGTCGCACATTAATGCAAAGAAATAGTGTTGACATTGAAGGGAGTGTTAATTTATTTTCATTGTGTCCCCTAGGTTATATCTGTGGCCTGAAATAGCTTGTATATGAAAAAAAACTTCTTTCCGAAGCACTTTTGAATTTATTTCCTCAGCATATTAGGTCATATCATAGATTATTATGGCCATTATAAAAATAATAATAAAAGAGTTTTTGAACTTTAATGTCACTAATGCTGATTATTCAATGATTCATTTGAATTTAAATATTTAAAAATACTTTCACAGCAAATATTATATATGTGATTAATTTAGATTAATTAATCACAGAATATGTAATTAATTAGATTAATTTTTTTAATCGATTGACAGCCCTAATATATACACAGAACTTGATAATGCCAATCATATTATCCTAAGACAGATCTATTTATCAGTGGTAACTCTGAACTGGCAGCAACAGCTAGAGGCCTCAGTTAATGGTATTAGGTCAAATTTGATGGTGATATATACACTGAAGAATAAAAGAGTCAGCCCTTCAGATGATCAGTTTTAGACAGAACTTAGGTTAGAATCTTATTTTTCACACAGCACAGCTCAGGTCTAAAAAGAGAGGTCTAACAGCACAGCTATGTTTCACAGATGTTACAGCACAGGTATGATTCAAAGGTATGAATGGTTGACAAATATGATTCACAGGTATACATGTTCCATATAGTTAGTGAGTATAGTCCTCACACAATATATTTCTCAGAATGTCTCAGTGTTGATCTCAGATAAGTCTCAGTATGGTTAAATGTATGTGCACAGATATGGTCACATGTTTGTAAGAATGTATGTTAGTAGGTATGTTGCTAGCAACATTGTCAGAGATGTATGGTTGACAGGTGTGCACACAGACAGGCACACACGTAATGTCATACACGGTCATCACCACTGGTCTGGTCTGGTCTGGAACCTAAAAGGCAAAAGCAAACAAGTTTAACAGTTATACCAAAACAAGGAATGTCTGCAATTGTACAATTGTTCAATACAACTAAGGTATTTAAGTGAAGTTGTTACATTACATTAGGCTGACACATTATAACCTAACGACTAACAACAGTTTTAAGCTTTTTAAACAATTCTCTCAACAATTCTAGGACAATTAAAAAAAGGTAGAGTAGGCCTACAATACAATTGTTGCACCATCAAGCTACTGGTAGTTAAATACTAGCCTATAATATTAAATTGCAAACAAAGCAGAATTGTGTGTTTTATTGTTTTCAGTTTTAGTATAGGTGATAGAATCATATTTTTTTTTAAATATAAAACGTAAACAGCTTAGAAAACTTTGCAGGCAATGTGTTTGTTGTTGCTGTTAATAATCATATGAGTAAGGACGGATCATTCTGATACTAAGTATCTTGATAACCAACTGCTATAACTTAAACAGCTTGCTAGGTCTGTCAGCCACATTTTTTTCCTACAGATTACAATGTACTACAAATGGAAAGTTTGATTCACGTGCCAGGCTACACTTTAATTTATAGACCAGAACAATGCAGAAATGAGTAGGCCAAGTAAACATTGTAGCCTATGTTGACAACACAAACATTATAGCTCAACTTATGTAGTGTGTTTTAACAAGACTTTAGTCGTATTGTCCATTTCCTAACAGTAGCCTATTCATGGCTTTCATAAGATCCCTTTCCACAGGAGTATTAATAAAGCACCAATGCATTCATAATCTAGGTGCTTGATTGTATACACCTGTGGAAAGGGACCTGATGAAACCCATCAATTCATGGGTTTCATCAGGTCCCTTTCCACAGGTGTATACAATCATGCACCTTGATTATGAATGCAGACTGCATGGTGCTTGATTAATACACCTGTGTAAAGGGACCTGATGAAACCCATGAATTGACAAACTATAGTATACCGTGATAGTGTTTACTTAGGCTACGTAAGAATCAGGAGCGTAGAATGACACGTAGCCTGGCCTATTTGATACACAAACAAGTGGTGTACAACGTTAAACATTTGTTAAAATAAAAACAGGAGCATATATTTGTTAACTTTAACTAAAATGTGAACGGTAGAAGCTATAACGTTATGACCATCAACAAGTAGCTAACGTTATTCATGCCATGAATGAAACCCATGATGGGTTTCATCAGGTCCCTTCACACAGCCTAGCCCTAGGCCAGTGGTCGCCAACCCGTCGATCGCGATCGACCTGTAGATCTTTAGGACTTGCCCAGTAGACCCCGAGATTAACAGGACAATTAAAAACAGTCACCAAAATTCCCACATGTTCGCCAACGTTTACAAGGCGTAGCCTACATTTCAGCGTGGGATAGGATAGTGCATGATTTATTCAAGACTTAGCCATCATAATGCGAGAAATTCCTGCATACATTTACAGTGTTGTCTGATAACGTTAATCTAATAATGGAGCAGCGTGAATGTGGGACCGGACGAACCGACTTCTGACTTGAACTGAACGTAACCCCATGCAGACACACACACGCGCACAGCACCACTTTGCAGGTGCGCTCTCTCTCTCTCTCTCTCTCTCTCTCTCGCAACAGGACTTGTCACCGCTGAAGTCAAATTATGCTAGGTGCTTCTATATCAACTGCTAACTGACAGAAAATAAAAAACAAAAGTTTAGCGATCAGGAATTTGTTCTCCATTTGAAGAATGTAATCGATTGCGGACGTGCACAGACACGGAGTGCATTGTAGGCCTAGGCGTAGGTTACTTTCACTTTCTAGAGTGCGCATTAATTACGTGAAAGATGCTTCATACCAAAACAGCGATCAAACATCAAATTTATCATGACGTATTGTCACAAACATTTACTCCAATTAGAAAATCAAAACTCATGTAAGTAAAGACTATGTTAAAGTGTTGCTATCTCATTGACGCCTGTATAAGGGGGTGGAGGATGTGATATTTTTGACCTGATACATTTGCCTAAATAAAAGGCCTTAAATTGGAAGTATTTTAGCTTTGATTTTCTTTTGACGCTTCAAGGTAGATCTTGCCTTTGTTCAGGGCGAGGTTAGGGATCTTGGGCTCAAAAAGGTTGGTGACCACTGCCCTAGGCTATAATCAAGCACCACGCAGTCTGCATTCATAATCTATTCTAGGTGCTTGATTCTATACACCTGTGGAAAGTGACCTGATGTTGAATAGAACCAGAGCCTAGTATCTGTAGGCCTACTTCTCTGGTTTACGTTAACGTTCTAGTTAAAACGCTGCTGGTTAGTAGGCCTAATATACAAATGTAACGTTAGTGCATTACGTTTGATTGTCGTTAGCTATCGAAACCTACAGCTAATAGGTCACTGTAAAGTTGACGACATATTAACGTTGATTAACAGTGGGTTTCCTTACATAATACATATCAACGTAGCAAGGTGCTAACGTTAACGTTACCTAACGTTATAACGTTAGTTTAGTTATTTGTGACCCATCATTTCATACTTATAACGCTAACATTACATAACGTTTGACGACATGAATGACTCAAATACCAAAAACCAAAACACTTACCTTGTCTGTAATTACAGAAATGTGCCTCTGAAGGAGAGTTTTACGAGCAAGTAAAGTATCACGGCAGGCGAAAACGTCCAAAACGTTCAGAATATTCACAGCTCCAGTGGGAGAAAGATTGTGGTGATAGGGAGGGAAAGTAATCTCATCGCCATCTAGTGGTTGCGTTCCTAGAGTTTAGCGGAGGGGATGGGATTTTTTTTTAGAAAAAATATATCTCGGTGCACATTGGGATCTTAATTTAATGCATTCCATATGTTAGGCACTGGGGTCACCTCTATTGCTTCAAGTGGTCATACCTTATTTTTAGGATCAGTTGAATTGTTTTGAGTTTTTGTCATAACATGGTGATAACAAACTACAGTTGCATGTGACGTAACAGGTTGGGCCTTAATCTCTAACTGATCAATAAGGCAATTTGCTTAACTGGCTTACATATTTTTGTAATAACGGAAGGTGATGTAAACCGCGTGGTGATAACCTTTATGTCTGGATAACTGGTGTTGTGCTTCTACTCACATGAAGAGCTGGCAGTAAGTGTTAAGTGGCAATGCTAACCAGGCTAATAAACAAACCATGCTACCGTGAGTAACGTCAGAGAATGTCTAATAAGGGGAGAACTGCCACTCTCGGAAAACTTCCGGTGTCTGAACTGGTTGCAGTTCCTTCTGTGGTTCCACATGAGGGCGCTCGTCCACGAGTGCAGAATGCATGGAGGTCTATGGAGCTGTACCCCTCAAAATCCACTTTTCTTGGGATATAATTTTTTTTCAAGTAATTTGAATATTGTATTCGAAAGGGGAGGCAAAGAAAATACACTTGGTGGAGTATTATATTTTTTAAAGTCACTTAATTGTTCTAAAAAGCCTTTCAAACGTGTCAATGACGTCATTCATTAGCACAATGCTAGCGTGTTATGGGCAACAACGACCCAACCTGTAAGAAATCAAAAGGACATAAGTACTCGTTCATTCAACTTTTGACCTATAACCCATGTTGAAGTTATACAAACTACAATCAAATCTGAGATTTGTCAACGACAATCAGGTGAAAGAGACAAATTTAGCCGTCTAGCTCCATTGACTCCCATTCATTCTGCACTCATGGCGATCGCCCCCAGTGGAAATATGGTGGAACTGTAACCAAAATTCGGTACAATGGGACTTAATACGGAGTGGCAAGGCTCTCCGTAGACGGGCTCTGGTAACGTCGAAGGGTAAAGTCACGTGGCTTTTTTGTAGTTCGTTTATGAAACAAAAGGAGCAATTTCGATTTTTTTAAATAAGGCAAAATAGGGTCTGACATTTTCACAGTTAGAAGATTATTACTGTATAGACACTGAAAAATATTTTTGGTGGATAAGATCGCTGATTTGGCTTCACAGTATTTTTTTTAAAAATAGGTCTATGGGACTTAACATTGGAGCTGCTCTTCGATAGGAACGCAACCACTTGGGGCGCTGGTTTTCACTTTCCCTCCCTATTGCTTTCTGCTGCCGGTCACGTCATAATGCTAAAAGTTGCCGCCACAGCGGTCAATGTTAACTCAATGGGAATTTCTTGCTCTTTTATCTTAAATATCTCAAAAAGTATAAAGTTCACAAATATGAATACATAGAACGATTGTCCGTTACAAGAGCTTTGTAGGAGTCTTTGAATGAGGTCAGACGGTTCAGCAGTTTCAGTCGCATTAAACGTTGAATTTGGTCAGAAGAAGAATAATAATAAGAAGAACAGCGATAATAGTCCATTGCATTTACATGCAATGCAATAAGAAGAACAGTGATAATAGTCAATTGCATTTACATGCAATGCAATAAGCTACATTTTGGTACAATATATTCATGGGTTTCATCAGGTCCCATGGGGTTTCCACAGGTGTGTTAATCAGGCAGTCTGCATTCATAATCTAGGTGCTTGATTTTACTGTATATACCTGTGGAAAAGGACCTGATAAAACCCTAGTGGATTATTTGTGTAATCCATTAGATATATATTAGATATATCAATTGGATATATTGTAGATATATTGTGTTTTTATTTTAAAAGGTGCTCTAAGCGATGCTGGGTAATGTCACTTCTGTTGACTTTCAAACAAAATAGAGAGCTAGCTCGCTACTTCCTCCTCCTCCCTCCCGTGCTGCTCCCATGCAATTGAAACTCTCCTAAACGCGCATCTTGTCTGTGATTTGCTGGAACAGTTTGTTATGTTTTTATGGGCTAGGTTTGTCCAGGTTATTTTTGTTGCCGTTTTTGGAGCCTGGGCTGTCCACAGAGATTGCGGTTCTTTACAGTCTATTCAGGACAGCTAGCGGTTGGTTAGGTGATGTTTGCAGTAGCCTAAGTGACATAAAATCTTTTAGCCTAAAAACGTGTGGCATCGCTTAGAGCACCCTTAAACTTTGTTCCTTTATAAATTGTGGTGTATCATTAAGGTACGTTTTGGAATGTAATTACTCTAACATTCAACATTAAACGACCATAAATTTGAGCAATGGGCACAGTCTTAGGGGCTGACACTTTTCATGAGATTTCTTGTCACTGCTTAAACCAAGTTCTGTTGTTTCTGCTCTCTATACAGTATAAATAGATAGATAGAAAGATAGATACTTTATTGATCCCCAGGGGAAATTCAAGCGAATCATGTGATAGTGAGTTAGTGGTGACCAAAGCATAGTTTGCCAGATAGCGTGACGGCAGTAGGCTACATAGCCTACAGCTGTTCTGAAGTAGGAGTAGGCCATGTCATCCAAAAATTATTTAAAAAAAAACACTGCTATTTGTTTGTGCTACGTTTGTGCCGTAAAAAATATTGTTTGGATTTAATAGCAAAAACAGTTCTTGTGAATGTTTGGATTAAATGTGTGTGCTGAGGAGTGGTGGGTCCATTGATACAGAGACATGTTGCTAGTGTGTGTGTGTTTGTGTGTGGGTGTGTGTGTGTAAATGTGTTCTGTGTGATGTGTGTTAATTGTGGTCTGTGTGTGTGTATGTGTGTGTGGGCACGCATGTGTGTGTATATGTGTGTGATGTGTGTAAAAGTGGTCTGTGTGTATGTGTGTGTGTGTTAATTGTGGTCTGTGTGTGTGTGTGTGTGTGTGTGTGCGTGCGCGTCCCCCCGTGTGTGTGTGTGTGTGTGCGTGCGCGTCCCCCCAGATGGCTCTCTCCATGCAGGCCCCGGTGTGTCTGGTTGATAACGGGCCTGACGGGCACATGCGTGTCCAGCAGGAGGCGCTGCAGATCCTGGAGCAGATCCAGCAGCCGGTGGTGGTGGTGGCCGTGGTGGGGCTCTACCGCACGGGCAAGTCCTACCTCATGAACCGGCTGGCCGGCAAACACACAGGTCAGAGCCACAGCAGACAACGCAGTGCGTGTGATTGGTGGAGATGTAATGGGCAGGCTAACCAGAGTGTGGGATTGGTGGAGATGTAATGGGTGGGGTAATCAGAGCGTGTGATTGGTGGAGATGTAATGGGCGGGGTAATCAGAGCGTGTGATTGGTGGAGATGTAATGGGCGGGGTAATCAGAGCGTGTGATTGGTGGAGATGTAATGGGCGGGGTAACCAGAGCGTGTGATTGGTGGAGAGATGTTGAGGGGTGGGGCATGAAGCTCATGGTCTCTAATGAAGTTCCTCTTGATCTCTCAGGGTTTGCTCTGGGCAGCACCATCGAGTCCAAAACCAAAGGAATCTGGATGTGGTGTGTACCTCACCCCTCTAAACCAGGTGTGTACACACACACACACACACACAGTTTACCCCTCTAAACCAGGTGATTATGTTTTTTATAGACACACAGGAGTGATAGAATGGATGAATGCAACTTAGGGTTGTAACTGGGCTTGTGACATAACATCTGAGCATTTGTTGGACTGACCTATCATTAGGTTGGAGAATAAAACAGTTACAACCCTATCATTAGGCTGGAGAATAAAACAGTTACAACCCTATCATTAGGCTGGAGAATAAAACAGTTACAACCCTATCATTAGGCTGGAGAGTGGAGTTTTTGGACATGGTTTTCTGGACATCCACATGAACAACGAATTACCTTGCAGCCAATGACCACTCACTTCTGGACGTCCACATGAATAATTAGCTACATTAGCAGTAAACAGTTAGCTAGAGAGAATAGCTACATTAGCAGTAAACAGTTAGCTAGGGAGCATAGCTACATTAGCAGTATACAGTTAGCTAGGGAGCATAGCTACATTGGAAGAAAACAGTTAGCTAGGGAGCATAGCTACATTAGCAGTAAACAGTTAGCTAGGGATAGGGATGTTAACCGATGACCGTTTGACCGATGGTTGACCGTATCAACGTTAACCGATCAAAGTTGTCGGTAGTCGGTTAAAAAAAAAAAGTGATCTCTAAATTAGGCTATTAAAGACAGTGGACTAAACGCTACTATAGTTAGCCATCTCATTCCAAGATCGTTTTGTGTGAAGTTAACAAATTATCCCTCACATTCATTTTTTCATAACTGGCCTGTTTGTAGACTACTTAATAAACCAATAAAAACATTTGGTGCAAGGTCACAGCGTTTGGGTTCACACGCTCACAAGGTTTGCGAAAAAGTAAAGGCTACAGGCTAAAACACTCGAGGTTAGAGCCAGGGCAAACGACAGGATGAAGCGTGCAAAGAAAAGTAGTGTGTGGGACCATTTCACCAAAAAGAACAGATGTAAGTTGCAACCATTAATTCCGTATGACACTTCGCAGGCCGTTATCCCGCTTATCACCCGGTTGCCACTATAGGCAATAGTCATGCCTTTAACACGCAAAGAAAACAAGCGGGTCCGTTTAAAAAGAAGCCAACTTGTAGGCTACAATTTTCTTTGGCCCTATAACAGCGATCGCATGGACAGTTAGCTTGTTTACAGTTGATTCCATTGTTGCGAAGCCTGCTTTCAGGCGTCTTTTACGCATTCATTAAAGATTTTCACAGTCTATTTGATAGCCCACAGAATTCTCTATTTAACTTGTTTTTCGTTAATTTATTTTCCAAGAATAATAGTGGCCAAACCGTTGTGTTATGTTTTAATAATTAGGAGGCGGCCTTACACCTGTCTGTGAGTTGTTTGTTGGCTACAGTATTCACGTTCATTAAAATCATTTTTCGTTTATTTAATGTTATTCTTAAGAATAAATATGCCATGTTGGCCATTGTCTGTTATGGTTTAGGTGATGTTGCCCCTTAACAGAAGTTGACACTTGTCGTTTTGAAAAATAAAAAAATTAAATTAATTATACAAAAGAGTTGTTCTGTCCGTTTTAAGGTACACAGTGAGTTAGACCTGCCTTGGCCAGTGCGTCTTTTACGGTGCCTGTTTTATCCATTGGTTTTTTATCGTGTTGCAGTCTATTAGGCAACATTCCGCATAAGATGGGCTTAGATTTGGAAATACATTACATCTACATTTCAGGAAGGATCATCAATGGTAACAGATAAGGTAATGATGATCATCATCTTTCTTTACGGTATTATTGTTAGCACTACCTCAAACTAAAGCGGCGTCTCTTCGGAGCTTCTTAAATGAGCCGCGGCAATGTTAGAAAATTGAGCTTCTAACGCTAGACAAACCCCGTTATTTTCAACACGATCACCTTGTACCCAAACCATTTTGAAACTAAGGAGCCATTTGTATTCCGATTACATACAAGCTCCTCGGCGCATTAAAAAGCCAAACAAATGATGTTTATCTGCAAATACGGTCTTGGACCGTCTAGCCTACTGAAGTCCGGCGTCATCGAGCATTCAGTGAAGGAGCTGCATGAAGCTGCAAGTGGGCTGGTGTGTATGTAAATATTGGGGGCGTTACAGAGGCACAGACCAGAGCCAAATAAGGTGTGGCCACCGAGCTGTCGTCATCTATTGCTTTGCGATTCCCCCGTTTAACAGCGGCATTTCAGTTTCATGGCCGCTGTCACTTGTATTGCCAGTATTGCCATGGCAACACTACATTTCAATGTGACCGTCTGTGTAAGTGAAACTGACAGATCCACTTAGGACCACTTAGGTAGGCTATAAGCAACGAGGCTGTATCTAAAACAAGAAATGCAGTGGATTATTGGAACTGCCCATGACAATGAGCATAGCCATTTAATATGCTAATCCAATGAGCATAGCCATTTAATATGCTGATCCAATGAGCATAGCCATTTAATATGCTAATCCAATCAGCATATTAATAGCCTAATCCAATGCATGAAAAAATCAAAAGGTGGTGAATATCGTAGCAAATAGCCTATGGCGATGACGGCTTTAAAAAATAAGTAAGCCTATTTCACTCGTCTCACTGGAATGAACGCAGAATGTGAGCTGTTTTGTGCAAAGAAACTAATTAGGGAGATGATCTGCATTTCCTTTAACCGAAAGCTATACTACTTTGTGTGACGGGGGACCATCACTACAGTTGCGTGAGCGTATGTTTGAGGTTCCCTTTGTGGGAATTTTACATACCAAACTGCCATTATTCAACTATGCCAAGGTAAACTCGGTTTTGCATTCTATCGCCCCTTTAAGTGATGATCTTGCCTCTTCAAAAGGAAACACCTACTTATTGAACTGTTATCATATCTATGGCTATGCGAGTAGTAGCCTACTTATTGAACTGTTATCATATTCTATGGCTATGCGAGTAGTAGCCTACTTATTGAACTGTTATCATATCTATGGCTATGCGAGTAGTAGCCTACTTATTGAACTGTTATCATATTCTATGGCTATGCGAGTAGTAGCCTACTTATTGAACTGTTATCATATCTATGGCTATGCGAGTAGTAGCCTACTTATTGCTTATTGTTAAGTGACGATCTTGCCTCTATGCGAGTAGTAGCCTTCTTATTGCTTATTGTTAGTGATGATCTTGCCTCTATGCGAGTAGTAGCCTACTTATTGCTTATTGTTAAGTGATGATCTTGCCTCTATGCGAGTAGTAGCCTACTTATTGTTTATTGTTAAGTGATGATCTTGCCTCTTCAACAGGAAACACCCTTGTCCTGCTGGACACAGAGGGACTGGGAGATGTAGACAAGGTGATGTACAAGGACTCTTTTATCCTTACTGAACACTTTAGATGTAGACAAGGTGATGTACAAGGACTCTTTTACCCTTACTGAACGCTTTAGATGTAGACAAGGTGATGTACAAGGACTCTTATTTTACCCTTACTGAACACTTTAGATGTAGACAAGGTGATGTACAAGGACTCTTTTACCCTTACTGAACGCTTTAGATGTAGACAAGGTGATGTGCAAGGACTCTTATTTTACCCTTACTGAACACTTTAGATGTAGAGAAGGTGATGTACAAGGACTCTTTTACCCTTACTGAACACTTTAGATGTAGACAAGGTGATGTACAAGGACTCTTTTACCCTTACTGAACACTTTAGATGTAGACAAGGTGATGTACATTGTACAAGGACTCTTATTTTACCCTTACTGAATGCTTTAGATGTAGACAAGGTGATGTACAAGGATTCTTTTTGAACCTTACTGAACGTTTTAGTTGGCCGACCATTATATGCTTTTAGTTGTGCTGGATTATTACATGTCAAATCAGATAATAATAATAATAGTAAGTTACATTTATATGATGCCAAGGTCGCTTTACATAGTGGAAAAGAAAATACAACAACAAACAAAAAAACAAAACCAAAAAAAAACAAACAAAGAGAAAAAAAGAGTAGGAGGAAAGACAGATGTTAAGTAAGTAAGTATAAGTATAGATGTTGGGTGTGTAAAAGAAACTATCAATAAACAAAAAGGTTTTGAGATGTGCTTTGAAGAAAGGAAGAGAAGGACAGTCACAAAGAGGTTGGGGAGGCCCAGATTTTGGGGGCCAAGGCACTGAAGGACCTGCCACCCAGGGTGGAGAGTCTGATGCCGGGGATAGCTAGAAGATTTTGGTCAGAGGATCTGAGTGAGTGGGAAGTAGTGTAAGGGGTCAAGAGAAGGTGAGTAGTAGTACTTTGTATTTAATCCAGGACAGAACTGGTAGCCAGTGGAGTTGATGGAGAATGGCGGTGATGTGTGCAGATCGTTTGGTATGGGTGAGGATTGTTTTGCAATCTTTGAAGGGATTTAGTGGGAAGACTAAGGAAAAGTGAGTTGCAGTAATCTAGACTGGACATAATGAAGGTGTGAACCAAGGTCTGTGCATCACTAGCAGAGAGGAAGGGTCGGAGGCGGGCAATGTTCCGGTGGTAAAAGAAGGCAGTCTTAATGAGTGTTTTGATATGAGGATCAAAGCTAAGGGTGGAGTCAAGTTGTATGCCAAGGTTGTATGACAACAGGAGTAGAGTGGACAGGTGAACCATCGATGTTGAGATTGAGACTGTGAGATTTGCAGAGGATGCTTTTAGGGCCAATCAGCAGAATTTCGGTTTTGTCTGTGTTGAGTTTGAGAACTGTTTTGCGTCCATAATTTTAAGTCAGAAAGGCAGTCAGTGAGGGAGCGTGGTGGGGGTCAGGGGGAGAGGGAGTGGTAAGATAAAGTTGGATGTCATCTGCATAGCAGTGGAAGTTAAGGATGTGAATGATCTGGCCAAGAGGGAGGATGTATATGAGAAAGAGGAGGGGCCCAAGTACAGAACCCTGGGGGACACTGCAAGTGACCGGGAACATTGGGAACGGATGTAGACCAAGTGTGACAAACTGCTTTCTGTTGGTGAGGTATGACGGAAACCAATTGAGGGTTGTGCCAGAAACACCAATAGCAGACAGACGGGAGATTAGAACATTGTGGTTGATGGTATCGAAAGCAGCACTAAGGTCAAGGAGGATGAGAATGTTAAGTGAACCAGAGTCAGCAGACAGGAGGAGGTCGTTAACTATGCGTAGAAGGGCAGTCTCTGTACTGTGACATGAGCGGAAGCCAGATTGAAAGGGCTCATACAGGACAGAGTCGACGTAGGTGTTTACAATCAATGTACTGGGGTCCGATAGGGATGTGGTGCAGGCTTTAAGTAGAGGGGTGGGGGCAGGGTCGAGCTGACATGATGAGTTGGACTTAGTAATGATGTCAGTGATTGTGAGGGAGTCAGTAGTGGTGAAATGGGAGAGCTGAGGGCCCAGAGAAGGAGGAGAAGAGAGAGAGAGATAGCTTTGGGGTTGAACCAGAGAGATTTGAACCAGAGAGACAGCGTTGGGGTTGAACCAGAGAGATAGCGTTAGCGTTGGGGTTGAACCAGAGAGATAGCGTTGGGGTTGCACCAGAGAGATTTGAACCAGAGAGATAGCGTTGGGGTTGAACCAGAGAGATTGCGTTGGGGTTGAACCAGAGAGATAGCGTTGGGGTTAAACCAGAGAGATAGTGTTAGTGTTGGGGTTGAGCCAGAGAGATAGTGTTAGCGTTGGTTGAACCAGAGAGATAGCGTTGGGGTTGCTACAGTGGTTGATAAGGTTGTTGTTGCTCCGTCTCAGATTTTGTTCAGACCTTGTCAGGAATGGGTCCCAAAACCTTATAAAGTATTTTTGTTCAAACCCTAGTCTTCCCCAATCTTCATATCATTTTCAGCCCTAGTAAATCAGCCTGAAAATCACATTATCTGGTAAGCATTGTTTGGGCATTGATATAACAAAATATATTATTCATAGGCAGCCCAAACATTGCAGGGTGGAAGACAAACATGTCCTCAGTATAACTGAACCATTAAAAGTTTGTATAATAAATTATTGGTAAGGAAGTACATGATTATTCGATGGCAGTTTCTTTTCTAATAAATAGAATGGGTTCTATTAAATATTCCTGGCCACCAGATGGTAGCATGGCACTGCACTTCGGGCCTTATTTGGATGAAGCAAGCAGTGAAATGGCGTCATCTGGTGGCCGTGCAGCGCAACAGCGCCATGAAATATTTCATTTAAATGGAAATTACGGTAGAAAATCTTGTTGTTCCTTGCTAATTATTTGTCTAATTCATCTGATATACTGTGTTTTTCTTTTTAAACTTTGTTCCTTCATAAATATTAAGGTACGTTTTTGAATGGAATTACTGACATTCAACATTAGATGACCATGAATTTTAGCAATGGGTCTTACGGGCTGACACTTATCATAAGATTTCTCTACATTGCTTATGCAAAAGTTTGTTATTCTTGCTGTATATATATATTGTACCAACATTTAGTTTAGTATCAAAGTGAAATGGTTGCTGGCAGTCAGCGACATTATTTTGAGCACAAAGGATTGTTTTGATGTGTTAAATGGAAGTCAATGGGAGCTGTAAATCTTGGTATATTATATCTATAGCGGTGTGTTGACGCCACAGTTCAAAACATGTGTGTGTGTGTGTGTGTGTTTGCGTCTTGGCATACATGTTGGGGGTGTGGCTACATTATCGATTTACCTTTGAGTTTCGAGTTTGAAATTGAGATCGATTGATAAATTTCAACTTTACATCGAAATCGTGACACCCCTGATAAGTAAACTATGTAACCAAGTAAGTGCATGTACACACATAATGACTGTGAACTGTTTTATTAATTACCATTTTATTCACATTAATAAAGTATTGTATTTGCATAAAAAAAAAGATACAAAAATTATCAAAAATGTATTTGGATACAAAAATGAGTTAACACGACCCTTAATACCAGTTTTCCATTTTGTTCCATATCCAGGGCACTATATAAAACTAATGATCACTCTTAATGGTCTAATCATACTGAGAACATGTCTATCACGCTATGAAGTTTGGGCAGGCTAGGATTAATACTTTTCAAGATATTAATGTCCAAGGTGGCCTCCAAGATGAGGCATTTCTGAGAGTGTAAAAATGATACAAAATCAAAATCTAAAATAGGACTAGTCAAAATACATAGTTTGAAGCTATGCTAAATAAATTAGCGTTGATGCGCTATGCTAAATAAATTAGCGTTGATACAGCAAAGCTATGCTAAATAAATTAGCGTTGATGCGCTATGCTAAATAAATCAGCGTTGATGCAGCAAAGCTATGCCAAATAAATTAGCGTTGATGCAGCAAAGAATTCCTGCTTACTTGCTGTATGACTTTGTAGAATGATGGTTCATGAAGTTGAAATTTCATTGAAATCAAAAACAAACTTTTCACAGGCTGCATTTATATTTAAGTTAATGTGGTAATGTATAAATGTTGTGCAATATAAGCCTATTAATATGTTAATAATTAATTCATATTTTCCTTTTTTTATTTTTACACTGAACATTCTGTCTGTTTATATTTTTCAACAACTGCATGTGAAACTGGGCAATTTCCGGCTGTAGCAGGCTAATGTAGACCCTGGTGTGTGTGTGAGTGTGTGTGTGTGTGTTTGTGTGTGTGGGTGTGGGTGTGTGTGTGTGTGTGTTTGTGTGTGTGTTTGTGAGTGTGTGTGTGTGTGTGTGTTTCATGTCTCAGGGAGACCCCAAGCATGACACACAGATCTTCTCTCTGGCCGTCCTGCTAAGCAGCACTCTGGTTTACAACAGCAGAGGGACCATCGACAACAGGGCTGTGGAGGACTTGCAGTATCCTTGTACACACACACACACACTACACACAACACACCACACACACACACACACACACACACAGCTGACACTGATGTGGTAGATTAGTAGATTAGCGTTAGCCAGTCACACAGTGTTATGATGCTTAGACTGGCACTGCCTGATGTGAGTTGAATGTAGATGTGAGACGTGAAGCGTGAACGGTTTAACAAAATAATGTAAACATTCTGGTGTCCATACTCGGTCATATTTGAATAAAAAAACAAGTAACTTTTTGTTATTGATTTGAAAAATTAAAATCTATGTTTTGATGGATATGCACACTTCATGCGCAACTCCTGACAGTGTTAAGTTGTTTAGCAATAGCCAGAGCTGACAGTGTTAATGTGTTTAGCATTATCCAGAGCTGACAGTGTTATGAGGCTTTAGCATTAGCCAGAGCTGACAGCGTTAAGAGCATTAGCCAGAGCTGACAGTGTTAAGACCATTAGCGTTAGCCAGATCTGACAGTGTTATGAGCATTGGCGTTAGCCAGAGCTCACAGTGTTATGAGCATTAGCGTTAGCCAGAGCTCATAGTGTTATGGGGCTTTAGCGTTAGCCAGAGTTCACAGCGTTAAGAACATTAGCATTAGCCAGATCTAACAGAGTTAAGAGCATTAGCGTTAGCCAGAGTGCACAGTGTTATGGGGCTTTAGCGTTAGCCAGAGCTGACAGAGTTTAGAGCATTAGTGTTAGCCAGAGCTCACAGTATTATGAGCATTAGCGTTAGCCAGAGCTCATAGTGTTATGAGCATTAGCGTTAGCCAGATCTGACAGTGCTATGGGGCTTTAGCGTTAGCCAGAGCTCACAGTGCTGCACCTCAACTGCCTGCAGATATGTAACTGAGCTGGCTGAGTACATCAAAGTGAAGTCATCTGATGCAGGCCGAGACGATTCTGAGTTTGTCAAGTTCTTCCCCAGCTTCATCTGGGCCGTGAGGGACTTCACTCTTGAGAGGAAGATCGACGGCAAGGATGCGACAGAGGATGAATACTTAGACTTTGCCCTGAAGCTGAAACCTGGTATGAAATATCACTTAGACTTTGTCCTGAAGCTGAAAACTGGTATGAAATACTTAGACTTTGCCCTGAAGCTGAAACCTGGTATGAAATATCACTTAGACTTTGCCCCGAAGCTGAAACCTGGTATGAAATATCACTTAGACTTTGCTCTGAAGCTGAAAACTGGTATGAAATACTTAGACTTTGCCCTGAAGCTGAAACCTGGTATGAAATTTCACTTAGACTTTGCCCCGAAGCTGAAACCTGGTATGAAATATCACTTAGACTTTGCCCCGAAGCTGAAACCTGGTATGAAATATCACTTAGACTTTGCCCTGAAGCTGAAACCTGGTATGAAATATCACTTAGACTTTGCCCTGAAGCTGAAACCTGGTATGACATACTTAGACTTTGCCCTGAAGCTGAAACCTGGTATGAAATACTTAGACTTTGCCCTGAAGCTGAAACCTGGTATGAAATATCACTTAGACTTTGCCCCGAAGCTGAAACCTGGTATGAAATATCACTTAGACTTTGCTCTGAAGCTGAAAACTGGTATGAAATACTTAGACTTTGCCCTGAAGCTGAAACCTGGTATGAAATTTCACTTAGACTTTGCCCCGAAGCTGAAACCTGGTATGAAATATCACTTAGACTTTGCCCCGAAGCTGAAACCTGGTATGAAATATCACTTAGACTTTGCCCTGAAGCTGAAACCTGGTATGAAATATCACTTAGACTTTGCCCTGAAGCTGAAACCTGGTATGACATACTTAGACTTTGCCCTGAAGCTGAAACCTGGTATGAAATACTTAGACTTTGCCCTGAAGCTAAAACCTGGTATGAAATATCACTTAGACTTTGCCCTGAAGCTGAAACCTGGTATGAAATATCAGTTAGACTTTGCCCTGAAGCTGAAACCTGGTATGAAATACTTAGACTTTGCCCTGAAGCTGAAACCTGGTATGAAATATCAGTTCCCAAACTCACACTTGGAGTCAGTTCCCAAATACCAAATATTCTTTTGCCTCTTCTGACCACATTCTTTAAGCTTTTAGTCTTGGGATAAAGTCAAACGCATGTTTGTTTAGGTTACCCCTATTCTAGATCAGGTTAATCAAATGCATATTACCGTATTTTCCAGACTATAAGTCGCTCCGTAGAATAAGTCGCATCAGTCAAAAAATGCGTCATCATGAAAAGGGAAAAAAACATATATAAGTTGCATTTATTTAGAAATTTATTTCAAAGACCAAGAACAGACAGAGACTATGTAATTAGACATATAGAGGCCAAAAAGATCGAGAATTGTACCGGGAATGTTACTGAAGAGGAAGGAGTGAATGGTGGCAGGCTGAGGTGGCCAACGAGGAGGACCCGACGATAATTGTAAAGCAATTTACAAAAGATTCACTGAACGAAAATGCTAACGTGGTACTTGAAAATGTAGCTAAAAATGTGGAGAATGCAATGCAATCAAGCATCTTGGGCACATGAACATGTAAATGTGGAGAATGCATTGCAATCAAGCATCTTGGGCACATGAACATGTAAATGTGGAGAATGCATTGCAATCAAGCATCTTGGGCACATGAACATGTAAATGTGGAGAATGCAATGCATTTTGGGCACATGAACATGTAAATGTGGAGAATGCAATGCATCTTGGGAGATGTGAAGGCACACGCCAGGAGCGGAGCAAATGCTCGGGAGGTTATCTCCTGAGAGAGCTGGAGAAAATAAAGAGGCACATTTTAAAAGAACAAACGATGCTACAGGCTCCTAAGGAAGTTACCTTTTAAAGACTATTTAACAAACGATGCTACAGGCTCCTAAGGAAGTTACCTTTTAAAGACTATTTAACAAACGATGCTACAGGCTCCTAAGGAAGTTACCTTTTAAAGACTATTTAACAAACGATGCTACAGGCTCCTAAGGAAGTTACCTTTTAAAGACTATTTAACAAACGATGCTACAGGCTCCTAAGGAAGTTACCTTTTAAAGACTATTCACATGCCTTTCTTAACGATGCTACAGGCTCCTAAGGAAGTTACCTTTTAAAGACTATTCACATGCCTTTCTTAACGATGCTACAGGCTCCTAAGGAAGTTACCTTTTAAAGACTATTTAACAAACGATGCTACAGGCTCCTGAGGAAGTTACCTTTTAAAGACTATTTAACAAACGATGCTACAGGCTCCTGAGGAAGTTACCTTTTAAAGACTATTTAACAAACGATGCTACAGGCTCCTAAGGAAGTTACCTTTTAAAGACTATTTAACAAACGATGCTACAGGCTCCTAAGGAAGTTACCTTTTAAAGACTATTCACATGCCTTTCTTAACGATGCTACAGGCTCCTAAGGAAGTTACCTTTTAAAGACTATTTAACAAACGATGCTACAGGCTCCTAAGGAAGTTACCTTTTAAAGACTATTTAACAAACGATGCTACAGGCTCCTAAGGAAGTTACCTTTTAAAGACTATTTAACAAACGATGCTACAGGCTCCTAAGGAAGTTACCTTTTAAAGACTATTCACATGCCTTTCTTAACCAGTATGGACATTTAATCTGAAATGGCAAGTTATTCAACTAGCACACTAGGGTGACCAGATGTCCAGGTTTTAAGTTGTGTGTCCCAAGTTCTGACAAAAGCCTGTCGGGACGCTAAAATCCAGCTTGTTGGACCACCCTATGATGGTTGACCAGCTTGTTAACCAGCTTGTTTGACCACCCTATGATGGTTGACCAGCTTGTTAACCAGCTTGTTTGACCACCCTATGATGGTTGACCTGCTAGACCAGCAAAACTCTTATGAAACTAGACCTGGTTTCGCTTCTTGTACCACCTCAAGCTGGTCATTTTATTTGGTGTTGCTGGTCTACATTGCTGGTTTAACTGGCCATGCCAGCTTATGTTGGTCAATCAGGCAAACCAACATGACCATCCTACACCAACAATGACAAGCTTGGTAGGCTTATCACCAGCATGACCATCTTACACCAACAATGTCAAGCTTGTCATCAGCTGTATCCCACATGACAGGCTGGCCACACCAGCATGACCAGCTTTCTCAGATGGTCACGCCAGCATGTCTACCTGGTGGCCCAACCAGCAAGAGCTGGAAGAAAACAAGCAAGAGCTGGAGGAATGTTATCTTCCCACACTTCACACTGCTCAGGCTGTTCAGAACCCGCTCACCCACATAGACGCCCTCCTCTTCCTGTCATGTGTTCAGAACCCGCTCATCCACATAGACACCCTCCTCTTCCTGTCATGTGTACATATGTCCACTAACCCAGAGCTCTGCTGGTCTCTCCTGAAGGTAACTCTAAAAAGGTGAATGATCACAACCTTCCTCGAGAATGCATCCGGAAGTACTTCCCATCCCGGAAGTGTTTCACCTTCCCATTCCCCAGCCGCCCGGAGGACGTGATCCGTCTGGAGAGCTTGTCCCAGTCAGAGTTGGCCCCAGCATTCTTGGAGGTCACGGAGCGCTTCTGCACCTTCGTCTTCGATCAGAGCCCTGTGAAGCAGCTGAAGGATGGACACACTGTCGACAGCAGGAGTGAGTCAGACTGGAGCTGTGTTGTCACGATAGCAGACTTGTGACTTTTGCCGATACTTAGGCATGGTTTCGTCACAAAGGGTGTCCTGGGTGAACTGTTAGCAAATTTGAATTGACCTCTGCAGGTCCACCTGAAAAGGATACCAGTGTTGTCCGTTTCTAAATCACTAAAAACCTCGGAACTTGTATTGTCTTGGGAATCAATTAAGCAACTGTATTGAAAAACATAGTTTACAAGAAAGATGTGTTTATGCCCCTAGAGAAAGGTGTGTTTATGCCCCTGGAGGTCGTTAAACAGGAAGTTCGGAAACAGGCATCAACAGGATCCTTTCCAGAAAAACTTGCAGAGCAAATACAGTTCACCAAGACTACCAACAGGGGGCGCTCTACTCATAGTGGTGGTAGGGGGCGCTCTACTCTACTCATAGTGGTGGTAGGGGGCGCTCTACTCATAGTGGTGGTAGGGGGCGCTCTACTCTACTCATAGTGGTGGTAGGGGGCGATCTACTCATAGTGGTGGTAGGGGGCGCTCTACTCTACTCATAGTGGTGGTAGGGGGCTCTACTCATAGTGGTGGTAGGGGGCGCTCTACTCATAGTGGTGGTAGGGGGCGCTCTACTCTACTCATAGTGGTGGTAGGGGGCGCTCTACTCATAGTGGTGGTAGGGGGCGCTCTACTCATAGTCTACTCTACTCATAGTGGTGGTAGGGGGCGCTCTACTCTACTCATAGTGGTGGTAGGGGGCGCTCTACTCATAGTGGTGGTAGGGGGCGCTCTACTCTACTCATAGTGGTGGTAGGCTGCGCTCTACTCATAGTGGAGGTAGGGGGCGCTCTACTCATAGTGGTGGTAGGGGGCGCTCTACTCTACTCATAGTGGTGGTAGGCTGCGCTCTACTCATAGTGGTGGTAGGGGGCGCTCTACTCATAGTGGTGGTAGGGGGCGCTCTACTCATAGTGGTGGTAGGGGGCGCTCTACTCATAGTGGTGGTAGGGGGCGCTCTACTTTACTCATAGTGGTGGTAGGGGGCGCTCTACTCTACTCATAGTGGTAGTAGGGGGTCGCTCTACTCATAGTGGTGGTAGGGGGCGCTCTACTCATAGTGGTGGTAGGGGGCGCTCTACTCATAGTGGTGGTAGGGGGCGCTCTACTCTACTCATAGTGGTGGTAGGGGGCGCTCTACTCATAGTGGTGGTAGGGGGCGCTCTACTCTACTCATAGTGGTGGTAGGGGGCGCTCTACTCTACTCATAGTGGTGGTAGGTACTCATAGTGGTGGTAGGGGGCGCTCTACTCTACTCATAGTGGTGGTAGGGGGCGCTCTACTCTACTCATAGTGGTGGTAGGGGGCCCTCTACTCATAGTGGTGGTAGGGGGCGCTCTACTCTACTCATAGTGGTGGTAGGGGGCGCTCTGCTCTACTCATAGTGGTGGTAGGGGGCGCTCTACTCATAGTGGTGGTAGGGGGCGCTCTGCTCTACTCATAGTGGTGGTAGGGGGCGCTCTACTCATAGTGGTGGTAGGGGGCGCTCTACTCATAGTGGTGGTAGGGGGCGCTCTACTCATAGTGGTGGTAGGGGGCGCTCTACTCTACTCATAGTGGTGGTAGGGGGCGCTCTACTCATAGTGGTGGTAGGCATACACGCATCAGACAACAGCTGTGATTGGTTCAGGTGGATCAGCTGAGTATCAACTGATGTGCTAGGCAGTGTGTAGACTGCTGTGGACTGACTGAACACTATTTAAATGTTTATTTAAAGGTTTTATAGATGACTTAACACTATTTAAACGTTTATTTAAAGGTTATGTAGATGTTGTCCATAAGTGCAGTTGTAACTAACTGGCATTGTCACAAATGACCAAATACATGTGAGTGTTATTAAACAACTTAATAGTCAATAACACTAAATGTTGCTTAGTTACTGCTATACTGTTCCAGAGTGTCTGTTCCAGTGTTGCTTAGCTACTGTTGGCCTGTTCCAGAGTATCTGTTCCAGTGTTGCTTAGTTACTGCTATACTGTTCCAGAGTTTCTGTTCCAGTGTTGCTTAGTTACTGCTATACTGTTCCAGACTGTCTGCTGCAGTGTTGCTTAGTAATTGATACCCAGAGACCAAGTGCTTGTGTTTGTTGCCCCCCCCCCCCAAAGTCCTGGGGCACCTGGTGAAGACGTACGTGGAGACCATGTCCAGCGGGGGAGTGCCCTGCTTAGAGAACACAGTGGTTGCCATGGCGCAGATTGAGAATGAGGCTGCTGTGAAGGAGGGTCTGGAGGTTTACGAGAGCGGCATGGCACAGCTGACCGTCTACTTCCCCGTGGACCTGCGTGACATCACCGCCGAACACCAGCGCCTCAACAGCCTGGCAACGGAGGTCTTCATCAAGCGCTCCTTCAAGGATGACGACGGGAAGCACATTAAGTCTCTGGAGGTAAACTAGACCTGGAAAACTAATAATCAATCATTCTGGAGGTAAACTAGACCTGGAAAACTAATAATCAATCGTTCTGGAGGTAAACTAGACCTGGAAAACGAATAATCCATCATTCAAATGGCAACATGCTGGTACGACTACTGACAGAAGATCAGTAGAAGAAGATCATGTCTTTGATGTAGAGTTACCATCCGCTTTATTAGTGTTGAGTTATTGAAGAATCATCCGCTTCAGTAGTGAGTCATCCGCTTCATTAGTCTGGAATTATTGAAGAATCATCCGCTTCATTAGTGTGGAGTTATTGAAGAATCATCGCTTCATTAGTGTGGAGTTATTGAAGAATCATCCGCTTCATTAGTGTGGAGTTATTGAAGAATCATCCGGTTCAGTAGTGTGGAGTTATTGAAGAATCATCTGACAGTCTCATGTGAAGTTTGCTGAAGAGTAAGATGTTTTTCTGTGTCATTTCAGGAGGCTGTCAACAAGCTGTTCAGTAGATTCTGTGTTTCTGTGTCATTTCAGGAGGCTGTTAACAAGCTGTTCAGTGGATTCCTGCAGCAGAATGAGGAGGCCTCGGCTCTGATTAGCCGGGAGGTCCTCACAGGTCTTTCTGCTCCACTGAGGGAAAGACTCCAGCAGGGATTCTACACGGCAGCCGGAGGATACCAGCTCTACTGCCAGGACATGGAGGACATCGTGGTGAAATACAAAAGCCAGACCCACCTTGGAGTCAAGGTTAGACTCGCATACAAACACTCCCCAACTGAACAAATCAGACTGAACAACTCCACATTTACAAACATCCTTCAACCAATCAGACTGAACAACTCCACATACAAACACCCTTCAACCAATCAGACTGAACAACATAGTCAAGTCAATTCAAATCAAGTCAAATTTATTTATATAGCGCATTTCATACACAGAGGTCATTCAATGTGCTTTACATAAACAAAAGCAAACAGTAATAACAAATAAAAGCATAGAAGGGCAATATAGTCAAAGAATAGTTTAAAAGGTAAAGCTCATAATAAACAAGGAAACATAAAACGCACAAGGTAAAATCATTTAAAATAAAGAATAATTAAAAAGACAAAATAAAAGACACAAGGTAGGATCATTTTCAGTGCAGATTCAGAATTTTTACCTCAGTGCAGTTAGCAGAAAGCATCTGAGAACAATTTGGTCTTAAGTCTAGATGTAATACTTTAATGCAGCGAAAAGCTGCTGCACCATGTTTAGTTCTAACAGCAGGTTTTTCTCCTGAGACCTGAGAGGACGAGAAGGTGTGTACTGCTGAAGCATGTCTGAGAGGTATTTAGGTCCTGCTCCATTTACTGATTTATAAACAAGCAGTAGTGCTTTAAAGTCAATTCTGTGACTTACTGGAAGCCAGTGCAGGGACTTAAGAATTGAAGTAATGTGGTCAGTTTTTTTTAGTTTTTTTGAGAACCCTAGCTGCTGCATTTTGAATCACCTGAAGCTGTTTGATGGTCTTCTTAGGAAGGCCTGTGGAAAGTCACACTGTAGTAATCAACCCTGCTGGAGATAAATGCATGAATGAGTTTTTTCTAAATCATGTTTTGACATCAGCCCTCTCAGGTTGGCAATATTTTTGAGGTGGTAGAAAGCTGATTTAGTTATCGCTTTTTATGCGACTGTTAAAATGTAGATCCCCACAGGTCAAGGAGTACAGTTGCAGATGGCAACAAAGAAGCTCCTTTCTTGTAGATAAGATTTGAGCCAGTTGATAACTGTGCCTGTAAATCCAACCCAGTGTTCTAGTCTGTGTAGTAAAATATTGTGATCAACAGTGTGATCAACATATACAAATACTCCTCAACCAATCAGACTGAACAACTCCACATATGCAAACAACCAATCAGACTCAACAACTCCACATATACAAACACTCATTAACCAATCAGACCGAACAACTGAACTTAACGTCTGCTGTTTTTTCTTGTTAGTCATAAAAGTACTGAATTTTAACTCATTGTTTAGCTTTCCCTGTATTTCAAAATAAGAATTATTATTTTGTCTTGGGTGAAGTTTTGTCCCTAGGTCTGCGAGGATCAGGCATGGTCAGGCCTGAAACACATTACAACAACATAGGTTACAGTTACTCTTGAGTTAGGCTACTGCTAAAACTAGCCGAATTCATGTACTTAACACTTTTGGACGAAATTAGTCTGCAAACAGCCATACATAAACAATGTGACAAATTGCCAGACTGATAGTCTTAGAGAAGTGATCTAACACCAGACCTAATCAGAGATCTGTCCTTTCGACGATATGAAAGACCTAATCAGAGTTCTGTCCTTTCCACGATATGAAAGGCCTAATCAGAGTTCTGTCCTTTCAACGATATGAAAGGCCTAATCAGAGATCTGTCCTTTCAACGATATGAAAGGCTCCATGCCTGCTGATGGAGCTGTGGAAATGCACACTCAATGACTTGGCAAGTAGGATCATTTGACAAAGCTGTGTTTTTGCACCTGGATTAACCTGGATTACCCTGGATTAACCGGGATTAACCTGGATTAACCTGGATAAATCGGGATTAACCTGGATTACAGAACAATGGTCCAGAATTCCAGTTTTAAACCTGGTCCACTAAACTGACTCAGCAGCCTTACAGATCTAGAACCAGGCAGACACTAACAATCTAGAACTAGGCAGACACTAACAATCTAGAACCAAGCAGACAAGAACGCTCTAAAACCAGACGACAAACACTCTAAAACCAGAGCGACACAAAGCACTAGAAGTCTGTTTCTTTTTGGATTTATCAATGATCAGGATTAACCTGGATTACAGTCCAAAAGTCCAAGTTTTAAACCTGACTCAGCAGCCTTACAGAGAAACTGTTGAAGTGGAATCATGATCAGTGTTCCAACACTGAAGGGTACATCAGTCTTCACTCAACTGCTAATGCCCATCATCATCATCATCACCTTCATCGTATGTGTAGATCCCACTGATTATTGGATTGGACAGATAACTTAATTTACGTTTGTGTGTGTGTGTATGTGTGAGGGGTGTGTGTCTGGTGTGTGTGTGTGTGTGTGTGTATGTGTCTCAGGCTGAATATGTGTTGGAGGAGTTTCTGAAGCAGAGGAAGGAGGAGTCCTCAGCCATCCTGCATGCTGACCAGAGTCTCAGCGACATGGAAAGACAGATCTGCGGTGAGTGTGTTTGTAAGTGAGTGTGTGGGGGGTGGGGGGGGGGTGGGTTAATGTGTACGTGTGTGTGTGTGTGTGTGTGTGTGTGTGTGTGTGTGTGTACGTGTGTGTGTGTGTGTGTGTGTACGTGTGTGTGTGTGTGTGTGTGTGTACGTTTGTGTGTGTGTGTGTGTGTGTGTGTGTGTGTACGTGTGTGTGTGTGTGTGTGTGTGTACGTGTGTGTGTGTGTGTGTGTGTAAGTTTTGTTTGTGTGTGTGTGTGTGTGTGTGTGTAAGTTTTGTTTGTGTGTGTGTGTGTGTGTGTAAGTTTTGTTTGTGTGTGTGTAGAATGTGTGTATACCCAGCAAACAAAATAAAGTCCCGGCGACGTCCCCGCCGAACGTCCCCTCCTCGACATTGTGTCGTCCCATGAAGTTTATATTTCGGCGATGGTAAAAAAACAAAAAAAAAACATGAAACGTGACCACCCGTTACTACATCCTGAAGGCTTCATGAATGCTCGGAGAGAGATTGTCGTAACATGAGATCGCATTTATGATTTGCCCGACAATTACACAATCAGTTACACTTACCGTTTGACTCATGTTCTCGCTTCGACCAGTCATGCATGATATCACGTCCTCCTTAAAGGAACACGCCACCCAATGTCAGTAGTAATATATGTTCTTACCTTAACTTTCACGAGTTGAGTCATACCTCTCCCGTGTCCGTACCTGCACTCAAACGCTCTGGTGCGCGGCTGGACTGTGTTAGCATGTTGCTATGCTAGCGGGCTTTGACGGCAACTAAGCGTAGAAGTAATCAAAAACATCCACGTTTTACCGACTTAAATACAGTTGCACGAGTAGTTGATAGAAATGCTACGGCCACGCAACATGAAACGTGGCGATTTTCCAAGCGAATAAACCGGAGAACTACAATGTGTGGTGCAATAGCACTTGGGAGTACTTCGACCTAGCGTAGTAGTATTGTTAACACCTAATTGTAGATCCTATCCACCACAGAGTTTAGAATCCATGCTGGATCGACCCTCAGCCTCTCCCTCCCCTCTGAGCGAGAGAGAGGCACACACACTAGAGATGCGCTGATGGGCTATTATTTCAACCATAACTGCATAGCAAAACTTATCATTACATTACATTACATTACATTACATTTGGCTGACGCATTTTTAGCCAAAGCGACTAACAACATGGTAAACAGTTTAAGTTTTAGAGCAATTCTCAACAATATTAGGACAATTTAAAAAACATTAGAGTACAGTAAGAATAAGTGCATCAGTGAGTGCTGTTTTTAACAGTTACGTGTCAGTTCAAGACGGCTGGTGAGTGCTAGGATCAGCAAGACTTGTTGTAAGTGTTGCTATGAGAGGAGATGTTCTCTAAAGAGCTGGGTCTTCAGGAGTTTTTTGAAAATGGAGAGGGATGTCCCTGCCCTTGTAGGAACTGGCAGTGTGTTCCACCAGCGAGGAACAACAGATGAGAAAAGTTTGGATTGGCCTGAGCGTACCGGAGGTAGAGCTAGACGTCGTTCGTCTGAGGAGCGCAGCGGTCTGGAGGTAGCGTATATCTGTATGAAGGCATTCAAGTAGGTGGGAGCAGAACCGGAGACTACTTTGTAGGCAAGCGTTAGAGCCTTGAATTTGATGCGGGCCGCCATAGGTAGCCAATGTAGCTGGATGAGTAGCGGGGTAACATGTGCCCTCTTGGGTTGGTTGTAGACCAGGCGCGCCGCCGCGTTCTGGATCATCTGAAGTGGTTTCACTGCGCAGGCTGGGAGACCTGTCAGGAGGGCGTTGCAGTAGTCGAGTCGTGAGATAACTATTGCCTGAACCAGAAGTTGGGTGGCATCTTGATTTAAGTAAGTCCTGATTTTCCGTATATTGTAGAGTGCGAAACGGCATGACCGGGCGACTGAGGCAACATGATCTGAGAAGTTTAGTTGGTTGTCGAGAACAACTCCTAGATTTCTTGCAGTCCTGGTAGGTGAAACAGACAGAGAGTCAAATTTGATGTTGATGTCGTGGTGTATGGTAGGTTTAGCTGGGAGGACCAGCAGTTCAGTCTTTGAGAGGTTCAGCTGGAGGTGGTGTGCCTTCATCCATGTAGCTATGTCTGAGAGGCAATCCGAGATCCGTGCTGAAACCAAGGGGTCATCAGGTGGAAAGGACAGATAGAGCTGTGTGTCGTCTGCATAGCAGTGGTATGAGAAGCCATGCGAACGGATAATCTGTCCCAAGGAGGTGGTGTAGATAGCAAAGAGAAGGGGGCCCAGTACTGAGCCCTGGGGGACCCCTGTGGTGAGATGGTGAGGTGCAGATAGCTCACCAAGCCATGATACGTTAAACGAGCGTCCTGTGAGGTAGGATTCAAACCAGGAGAGAGCAGAACCGGAGATTCCCATGTTAGCGAGTATAGAGAGAAGGATGCGGTGATTAACCGTGTCAAAGGCAGCCGATAAGTCAAGCAGAATGAGTACTGATGACCGAGCGGTCGCCCTGGCTTCTTTTAAGGCTTCTGTTACAGACAGCAGAGCCGTTTATCATCCATCAGCCATCCATCAACACCAAAGTTTTTTGACCAATCTTCGAAACGGCACCCGCCCACCATCCGCTGGTTGTTTTAATGTAGGGGGTGATGCAGCGCTGCTGACGTGAGGCTAGAAAGCCCTTGCCTGTTCTAGGAAGACTGATCCAATGCAGCAAATATATTAAAAGGCTAAAGTCGTACATTGGCTATGTTGTAGCCTATCCCCAGAATATCAGCAGCAAACTCAGTCTCTGTCTCGCAAAACAGTCTCCAAATAAAACGCACATCGGCCTGTTGCCTATACTGCCAGCTTGTGACAATATATCGTCCAAAATGCTTGATTGCATTGCATTCTCCACATTTTCAGCTACATTTTCATGTACCACATCAGCATTTTTGTTCAGTGAATCTTTTGTAAATTGCTTTAAAATGAATTGCGCTGTCTGTCTGAAAAAGACGCGCTCGTGCAGTCAAAATGAATGGGAGTCTTCAGAACAGGCTTTCAGTCACCCTGACATAACAGTGTGTAAAGTAGCCTATAATGTGAATGACTTGTTATTTTATCAAGGATTTCTTTCTTTTTGCAAAAAATAAAGTACAATAGGCATTAATTAGTAGGCCAGGAGCATGTTGAAATTATGTGGCAAATTGCGTTTTTTATTACAATGATAAAATTGTAAAAGGACGTGACCGAAGCTGAGGCAAGCCAGGCAATAGGCCTATAGGCCCGACGGTAATTGTAAAGCAATTTACAAAAGATTCACTGAACAAAAATGCTGATGTGGTACATGAAAATGTAGCTAAAAATGTGGAGAATGCAATGCAATCAAGCATTTTGGACGATATATTGTCACAAGCTGGCAGTATAGGCAACAGGCCGATGTGCGTTTTATTTGGAGACTGTTTTGCGAGACAGAGACTGAGTTTGCTGCTGATATTCTGGGGATAGGCTACAACATAGCCAATGTACGACTTTAGCCTTTTAATATATTTGCTGCATTGGATCAGTCTTCCTAGAACAGGCAAGGGCTTTCTAGCCTCACGTCAGCAGCGCTGCATCACCCCCTACATTAAAACAACCAGCGGATGGTGGGCGGGTGCCGTTTCGAAGATTGGTCAAAAAACTTTGGTGTTGATGGATGGCTGATGGATGATAAGTTTTGCTATGCAGTTATGGTTGAAATAATAGCCCATCAGCGCATCTCTAGTGTGTGTGCCTCTCTCTCGCTCAGAGGGGAGGGAGAGGCTGAGGGTCGATCCAGCATGGATTCTAAACTCTGTGGTGGATAGGATCTACAATTAGGTGTTAACAATACTACTACGCTAGGTCGAAGTACTCCCAAGTGCTATTGCACCACACATTGTAGTTCTCCGGTTTATTCGCTTGGAAAATCGCCACGTTTCATGTTGCGTGGCCGTAGCATTTCTATCAACTACTCGTGCAACTGTATTTAAGTCGGTAAAACGTGGATGTTTTTGATTACTTCTACGCTTAGTTGCCGTCAAAGCCCGCTAGCATAGCAACATGCTAACACAGTCCAGCCGCGCACCAGAGCGTTTGAGTGCACGTACGGACACGGGAGAGGTATGACTCAACTCGTGAAAGTTAAGGTAAGAACATATATTACTACTGACATTGGGTGGCGTGTTTCTTTAAGCAATATAGGGTTATTAAGTTATACCGGGCTAGATATGATACTTTCAAATCTACGGTGTCTTTTTCATAATAAACTAGTGCTGTCAAACGATTACAATTTTTAATCACGATTAATCGCTGAATTCCTATTAGTGGGGGTGTACGAATTGTCATGAAATAATGGTCCCGTAGGATTTTTTTGCTAAAATTGATTTTTTTGTTTTATCTGCTTTATTTGGGGTTCTACTGTTGAAAAATGATGGGGTGCAAATTTTCTGACCCCGTTTTGCCCCTCCTCTGGGGGGCGCTTTCTCACCTTGGCCAGGATAATGACTGCACACATATATCTACTAATAATGATCACATTTTCACAATCTTGGTGTCAATTTAGGGGTTATTGAGGGTGCTGAGTCCATTTATGACAGTTTCATTGTGATCAGAAATTGTTATGTCTCATTTTTTGGTAGTGGTCTAGGCTTTTCTAGGGTATTTTATCATATTTTTTGGTCAAATTGATTATATACACTCTAAGTTATGTGCACTCAAGAAGTTAATACACAGTATAAACTTGAAGAGTAATTTAGATAATAATAATAATAATAATAATAATAACTTTGTTAGATATAGCGCCTTTAGAAAGAGTTAAAGACTAAAGGCCTCAGTGAGCAGATATGTGTTTAGATCCTTTTTTGTGTGTGTGTGTGTGTTTTTAACAATCTGGTGAACAATCAGATATTTTCCTTTACAATAGCTAATAAAGCAATCAATCATTTAACATCTTTGAAATAAAACTAATACAAAATGTACTGTAGCTCTACTGCAATGGCAGTGTACATTAACTAAGTACTGAACTAATTGATGAACTAATTGATAAATTAACTAATTATTAATGTAAAGTTGCATAAACATGAACAGGAAATAAAACAATTTAGAAATAACACTTCCACATAAATCGATCATTCATCAGCATCATCCTCATTTGTAGTATGCTTGGTCGCATTTTCATAGTCACCAGCAAAGCATTTGCAAAGAGGAGTACAGGGAATTCCATGTCTGTCTGGTCAGTTTGAAATGTAGGATTTATCACGCATGGCAATGTAATTGGCACAAAGGATATGAGGCAACAAGGCAGCTCGTGTCGGAGGTAACATTTCTCCCTCCAAGTTCCTGGTCCGAAATAGCTCCCACCTCAGTTTTGGTAGTTGTGTGACCAGTTGACCTATAGACACTGCAGACAAACTGCTCTAGACCTCTGACTTGTTGGGGAAGTTGACCATTGATTAGATTAGATGGCAATGGACCTTCACCAAGCTTCTTAAAGCAACTGATGACAGGATCATCATCATCAAGTTTCATGTAGGCATCAACCCAGGTCTTTTTGCTGACGCCCACAAAACATTTCTGGGGTATTTATGTGTCATACTGCTTGTCACACTGAAGTTGTTTACAAAAAAAGATCATATTTTCTTCATCCGATATTGATTTTCATCGATTTTTATATACCGATTTTTAGCTGGCATCCATTACAAATGGCATCATTTGATAAATTTGTCTTCTTGTATCTTCTGTCTGTATCTTAGCAATGTGATTCTCAGCTTTGTGTAATTAGACAGAATTAAAACACATATATCTTGTGTTGAAATAGTTATCTTTGACAAAAATTGGCAAGCAGCAATGAGGGGGCCAAATAAAGTTGTGACTGTTGATGATTTAGTTTCTCTTTAAGGAAAATCCAAAATGGCCAATTGTTTATAATGAGTGGGGAAAATTTTCAATGATCCTTAATATGAGTATGAAGACTATGACTAGCCATTGGATTTTTTTTGCTAACCCTACGTCATCATGATATACTGTAACCCCTAAACGCAGGTTCGCTAATTATAGTGCCCCCAGTGGCCGAATTACACCAAATTTGTTGTGTACCCTTGGGAGGGGGTCAGTTGTCATGTGACCCAGTTTCGTTAACATACATCAAAGTGTTCCCAAGATATGAGCTCACTTACTGTTTGGCGACTTTGCCCCATTGGATTTGCCTTTATTACTGCAAAAAAAGAGTCATAACAACTTCTGATCACAATAAAACTGTCATAAATGGACTCAGCATCCTCAATAACCCCTAAATTGACACCAAGATTGTGAAAATGTGATCATTATTAGTAGATGTCGTGTGTGGTCAGTATCCTGGCCAAGGTGAGAAAGCGCCCCCCAGAGGGGGGGCAAAACGGGGTCAGAAAATTTGCACCCCGTCATTTTTCAACAGTAGGACCCCAAATAAAGCGAATAAAACAAAAAAAATCAATTTTAGCAAAAAAATCCTACGGAAATACAATTCGTACCCCACTATATAGTTAATCACGATTAATCACATATTTTATCATATGATTAAAATTCTATTATTTATTATTCTATTATAACTAGAATGCATTGAATATCCACTCTAAGGCATTTTCTTGAACCTGTCAAACAGGGACAGCCTAAAAATAGCCTATGTAAGCCTATCTTCCTGGAACATTTCAGATATGAATGCTCTTTGTATCTAACGTTAAGCTGAAAGAAATAAATTCCAGATGTTTCTATTCCATATAATTTTTTATTCATAAACAGTAAGCTTCTGCTCCTCGTCAGAAATCTCATCGGATATTTGCACTCTTCTTTGCTGTTTTAGTACGGTGTCTTGTGTAATTCCGCTGGATTTTCTTGTAAAAATTGTTTTTTTTGCATATTTTGCTAGTATAGAGTCTAAGGAACAAGATTTTTTTTGTCTTCAAATTTTCACGATCCATTTTCACACTTAGATGACATCATCATTTATATAATGCATAATTAAGACTGGGACTACTATCACTTGTCAAATGTGAGAAAACACTGGTAAAGAGGGTATTCTGCCTAATTTTTGGGTGCTGATTCTGAATATCATATTTACTTAGCTGATTTTTTAGTTTTAAACCTGCTAATTAGCATTTGCGGCCTAAAACTGGCCTCCATAGGCAACATAGAACGGGTGAATAGGGTAAAAAATTTAACTCCTTGATATTCTTATGAAACTTTACTAGTTGATTAGTTATGTAGAGACAATATTTTTTTGCATTACAAGTTTTCTGAAAATATATGTTTAAGCATGTAATTTAACAATATCTCATTAATTATGCACTAATTTGCATACATTTCAATTACAGACATCTGAATATTGGATAGTTAACATTGAATGTATACGTTCAGGTTTGCCTTCAGAACTTTTTCTGGATTCAGAGCCTTAAAAGAATGGCTTGTTCAAGCACCAGTCCTAGGTTATGCCGATTTCAGTCGTCCCTTTATCTTAGAGACGGATGCATGCCATGCAGGATTGGGGGCAGTTTTGTCACAGGAGAAGGATGGGTTACAGCGACCAATAGCCTTTGCTAGCCGGGACTTGCGGCCAAGTGAGAGGAACATGTCAAATTATAGTGCCATGAAACTCAAACTCCTTGCAGTCAAGTGGGCAATCACAGAAAAAAATGTCAAGTATCTCCTGGGCAACACGTTCACCGTGTACACTGACAACAATCCCCTCCCATACTTGCAGTCAGCGAAACTGGGCGCTCTGGAACATTGCTGGGTTTCTCAGCTTGCCCTCTTTATTACAACATCAAATATTGTCCTGGGCCAGCTAATTGCAATGCCGATACCCTTTCTAGGCTTCCCACAAGCCCCACTAACACTTTGCGATTTGTGTCACACGGCCTGGACGTCCCCCTGCCGCTTGCCATAGCCAACATGCAAGCCTCAAGTGCACCTATCCAAGACTCTTGGATGACAGAATCTTGTATGGTGGACACCATCCCTGGTCGAACCAAAAGAGACCGGAAAGTCCTGCAAGGGACTGATCCCTGTATTTCCAGATACCTGTGGTTTTGGTGACAGGGACGACCACATACCCGTATTTCCAGATACCTGTGGTTTTGGTGACAGGGACGACCACATACCCGTTAAGACAAGTGGAGTGAACCAAGGGAAGTCCGCAATTGATAAAGCAGTGGTCCCAGATACAGGAAGTGGATGGGACCTTGTACCGAGCGATCCAGTCTCCTCCTTCCAGGGATCCAGTGCTGCAGCTTTTACTGCCAAAGGTGTTGCGAGTCAAAGTGCTCACTAGTCTACACAACAACCACGGCCATCTGGGGGTGGACAGGACCACAGATCTGATATGACAGAGGTGCTACTGGCCCCAGATGTGGCATGAGGTGCAAAAGTGGTGTTCTGAGTGTGAGCACTGTGCTTGCTAAAGCAAGACAACCCAAGCCAGAACCTTCTTGGGAAATATGCTAGCCCCTAAGCCTTTGTAGATAATCTCCATTGACTTTACTCTCTTGGATTGGGCTAGCACAGGACAAGAGAATGTTCTGGTAGTCACAAATGTTTTCTCAAAGTTTACCCAGGCCTTTCCCACCCCTGATCAGAGAGCTTCCACCGTAGCTAAGATTCTAACTGAGAGATGGTTTTATGTGTATGGCGTGCAAAGGAGAATCCACTCTGATCAGGGGAGCAGCTTTGAGGAGGAGCTGTTGAAACACCTGTGTGACACCTATAACAAAGACTAGAACCACCACTTATCATCCAGAGGGGAATGGTCAATGTGAACGTTTCAACAGGACACTTCATGACTTGCTCAGGACCTTACCCCCTGAAAAGAAGCGTAAATGGCCCCAGTTGCTCCCTCAGCTCCTGTTCGCCTATAATACCACCGTGTACCAGTCCACACAGCACTCCCCATACGAGCTGATGTTCGGTCAGAAGCCACAGTTACCAGTCGACCACCTACTTGGATATACTGGAGGTGACCACAGGGTCAGTCCACCGACTGATTGGGTGGTGCAACATCAAGAGTACCTAACTTCTGTCTATGCTAGTGCTAGGAGACACTTAGAAGAGGCTGCGGCATATCGTAGGCATGGTGGTCCTAACACTGTAGTCCTCTTCAAAGTGGTTGTATGCACATCCCACCTCACTGAGGCCAGGTGCAGGACAAAAAAGCTTATCAAGGAAAGAAGAGTAGTTGTCCACACACTGCCATCATAACACATAACGCAACGTTTCGACCCACCAGGGTCATCATGAAGACCCTGGTGGGTCGAAACGTTGCGTTATGTTTTTAACTCAATAAATGTAGTTCTTCTGGGAGATTGCAGTGTGCGGTCCTGACACTGACTGTACCCATATTACCACCTGGCACTCTAGTCTTTTTCTAGTGGGCAGTGGTAGTGTAGTGGTTAAGGAGCTGGGCTAGCGTGCAGTAGCCTGAAAGTTGTCGGTCGGTTCAATTCCCGGCTTTCACTGTTATGCCCTTGAGCAAGGCACTTAACCCCAAGTTGCTCCGGGGACAATGTGATCTCTTGTAATATAGCTGACATACAGTATGTAAGTGACTTTGGTGTCTGCTAAATATATGTAAACTCTTTTGCAAGAACCATTTTCATGGTCGCCACAAAATCCAGGATACATGGGTGTCTACCAAGTATGAAATTGTGGAGTGTCTTGATGGAATTGGCACACACTATAAGATCAGGCTGTATGGGGAAAAGGGCCCCCTTAAGACGTTCCACTCATAATACTGCCGGACAGCATTCAAACCCCTTCCACCTCCCACAGTCTGTTTCACATGAGTTCTCTGCCAGTGTAGCAGAAGTAAATATTCTCCCCGTCCCCTTCAAGCCTTGGCAGTAGATAGGTATGCTACCAGGATGGTGAACTTTAAAGACAGGTGTGTATGCAGAAAGGCTGACCTGCAGCGCTGGCGCACACGTCCACCTGTGGGTGGTGATCATATACGTAGCTTCCTCTCTGGGAGAACACAGCCGGTCATTTGATATTTTTGCCGCATGGGAGTTTGTGGTTGTTGTTGTTGGAAGAACATGGCTTTATTCTTAATTCTAAGACTTCATTGCTTCTCTCGCACGCCCGGCCTGTTGGCTGTGGATAACCCGTAGCTTTTAAAGAGAGCAAATGCACATGGTTTAGTGTCTGAGCAATGTTCTCCCTTGAGTTTTTTGTTTTTTGTATTAGTTCAGGCTGTGAGAGGGCCATCCGTGGTTTGTCTGTTTGTTTGTACCTTATATTCTTTTGTTTGTTAATTTTGCCTACTGTTACTCAACTACCCATGCCTATGTCACCTGTGTTGCCTGTACTATTATTATTATTATAGATTATTTCCAAGACAAATTTCTCTTAAGGTAGACAATAGAATGACATGGCAGGTCAAGGAAAGCATCAAGAAAAGCAAAGATTAAGAAATCGTTTTTGACATAGGCAACAAGGGTGGAGGTGTTTTTACACTTTTCAGACACTCAAAGTTTGAAAACTATGGATATTGTTTTAGAACCAACAACCTTTCTACATTATCTGGGGGTTTTGTGTGCAAAAAGTGGAATTAATTGTCAAAAAATTAGAAGAAAATGTGAAAATCACTTTTCGGACTAGATATAATCGCTTATTTTAAAACATACAGAAAAAAACACTAAAGATGGATCGTGAAAATTTGAAGACAAAAAAAATCTTGATCCTTAGACTCTATATTAGCAAAATATGCAAAAAAATAAATTTTTACATGAAAATCCAGCGGGACCCTATTTTCCAAACACAGCGTACTGTACTATTTCCACAAGGAGCTGCTGTGACACTTTTAAACGCGAGCATGTGACAAATAAATTACAATGACATTTGATCAAGTCATGAAGAAACTGCAGGGTTTCCCGCAGCATTTTGCAGTTAAGGCGCCGTCTTAGCAGCACACGCCTGCCACCTTAACTAGCCTGCGTCGCCAAAAATAAATAAATAAATGTTTATATATATATATATACGGTATGCATATGTAGGCCTATATGAGCAATGTCCGCCGTGTTACTCTAGGCTAGGCTACTGTTTTCTCCCTTTCATTTCAAACCGTGACCAACGCCAGTCTCCCTTCTCTGCAGAACGCATACAAAATAATAATAAAAAACGTGTGATGAACTGGAAGTTTTTACAATCTTTAAGTGCCGGAAATCCTCAAATTATGGCCGGGTTATATTATTTACTTAGGCTGCACAAAGCACAGGGTTTATTTAGAGCAGGCTTAATCGAGGCAGGCCTTTATCCGTTTCCAGTGGCGGGGATTTAAGTGTAAAATACCGAACTTGTCCTTTAAACAAAGTCACTTCTGTTGCTAGGCGACCCTAAACAAATGCTACGTGGTCTGTTTTTAACATTTCTCTAGTTTTATTGCAATGTATTCAGCTCCAAAAGTCCTCGGTTCAGCCCCAATTCGGCCGTGTGTGTGGTTCTGAAAATAAAACAGATAATAAGTACATGACTAGGTTAGATAAACCACTGCCTATTTAGAGCATGTTACATGCATCACGTAATGACAGTTATCTGAAGAAATGTGCATTGTAAGCTACACCAAGCATCACATCAGCTAACATGAATTTGATAAAATCCATTCCCTACTTTGTATACATTAACGTTAAACTCAAAACGTAAATGCTACATAATTCACATATCTGCAGTGAACCTACTTTGTTCACAGACGCACAACTTCCTAAACTGTATGTTGCCGTAGAGTAGGCTAATGAGCTGCTTACCTGCTAGAGGTTAGCTTATTAGCTCATTAGATAACCTGCTAAAGGTTAGCTTATTAGCTCATTAGATAACCTGCTAGAGGTTAGCTTATTAGCTCATTAGATAACCTGCTAAAGGTTAGAAGCTAGCTGCTAACCTGCTAGAGGTTAGCTTATTAGCTCATTAGATAACCTGCTAAAGGTTAGAAGCTAGCTGCTTACCTGCTAGAGGTTAGCTTATTAGCTCATTAGATAACCTGCTAAAGGTTAGAAGCTAGCTGCTGACATGCTAAAGGTGAGCTAATTGCTACGTTAGATAAATAGATACTTTATTCATCCCCAGAGGAAAATTACAGAACGTTACGTTATACGTTAACATTTGACAACTTTTCATTCAGTTTCGTTCAGTTAAAACCTTTATTGAAAACTTTATCAGCTACATACACAGCCAAACATGTTACTTACTTTCATCGGTGGCCACCAATGGTGTACTTCTTCCGAATGCTGTGTAGCTGAACCTAAGCTGACCTCAATGTTGCTACGTAATGACGTGTAACGTGAAGTCGCGCATGGATGTGGATGTCTCCGTCCTGCAGGCTGTAGCCAGAGCTCTCTCAACTCCGCTGCCATGTGTGTACTTAATAAACAAACATCCCCTTGATGTCCCCGGTATAACGTTATTGTCGGGCCCACATAAGGACGTCCTTGGGATGTTTTTGAAATGACCAAATGCGAATGTCATCCGAGGGACCTGACGGTGACGTCCCCAGAAAGTCCTGCACCGGACGTCGCGCAATAACTAAAGGATAACTTGCTCCAGACATCAATAACGTCAACGACACCTCCGCTAGAGAACAAGATGTTGGGGACCAATCGGGGGCGTCGTGAATGTCCGCTTAAAGTCCGGGGGACGTCCCGTGTTTGTCGGGTAATGTGTGTGTAGAGGAGCGTGAGAGGGCCGTGATGCTGGAGCAGGAGGTGAAGGCTAACGTGTGTGTGTGTGTGTGTGTGTGTGTGTGTGTGTGTAGAGGAGCGTGAGCGGGGCGTGATGCTGGAGCAGGAGGTGAAGGCTAACGAGGAGCGTCAGCGTCAGCTGGAGGAGCGCATGCGTGTGGAGCAGAGGAGTAACGAGGAGCGGATTCGCCTGGTGCTGCAGCAGATGGAGGAGGAGATGGAGGCCCAGCGCAGAGAGGCTCAGCGTGCTACAGGTACACACACATTATACACACACACATTATACACACACACACATTATACACACACACATATACACACACACATTATACACACACACACATTATACACACACACATTATACACACACACATTATACACACACACAGTATACACACACACATTATACACACACACATTATACACACACACATTATACACACACACATATATACACACACATTATACACACACACACATTATACACACACACATTATACACACACACAGTATACACACACACACATTATACACACACACATTATACACACACACATTATTCACACACACATTATACACACACACATTATACACACACACACATTATACACACACACATTATACACACACACACATTATACACACACATTATACACACACACATTATACACACACACACATTATACACACAAACACACATTATACACACAATATACACACACACACACACACACACATTATACACACACACACACACATTATACGTATAAGTAAGTATAAGTATAGTATATATACTTTTTTGACCCCGTTAGGGAAATTTGGTCTCTGCATTTAAGCCAATCGGTGAATTAGTGAAACACAAACAGCACTCAGTGAACACACAGTGAGGTGAAGCACACACTAATCCCGGCGCAGTGAGCTGCCTGCTACAACGGCGGCGCTCGGGGAGCAGTGAGGGGTTAGGAGTAATGCGTTACAAAAGTAATGTAATTACTGTAATATATTGCTGTTTGCGGTAACGCGGTAATGTAAGGCATTACAAAAAAAAAATTGGGTAATATTTACTCGGTACAAACTTCAGTAACGCGCGTTACAATGCATTTTAACCCAAAATTAAGCGCTTGTTTTGTTTTGATACATATTGCAAACACCACCGGAACAACAGACGAGAAAAAATCCGAGCAAAATAGTAGAACGTTATCTCCTGATACTGGTTGAAGATGACTGTGGCTGCAGCAGACTCAAAGTCGGACTCTATTTGCGGGATGGACATAAGCCTACGCTCATTATTTTTAGCTTGTCAGAGACAAGGATATGAAGAACATAATAGTTAGTGCACTTTGTGCGCGAAACCGAAAGATCTCACTATGCCTCGCGAAATAGCACAAGTCACTTAATGAAACATCTAAACTGGTGCCACGCTAATCTTTTTTATTCTTGATAAAACACAAACTATGTTCTTCTAGTGCATGTCAGCTTTGAGCTGTGAACTTGAATTAAAGAGAATAAAGGGATAGTGATTGTGTAGCCTGGCAGTGCCACCGCTCACACCACGCGCATCACGCACTTTGCGTAGGGCACCAAAGGACAGAGGGGGCACCCAAATGTAACCAATGAATAGTAGCTTTACTGCAAACTGCATTTCACTCTTCATCAATAACGTTTACAATGTCAGAATGCGGGCATTTTACGGGCAGCCGTGGCCCACTGGTTAGCACTCTGGACTTGTAACCGGAGGGTTGCCGGTCCGAGCCCCGACCAGTGGGCCGCGGCTGAAGTGCCCTTGAGCAAGGCACCTAACCCCTCACTGCTCCCCGAGCGCCGCCGTTTGTAGCAGGCAGCTCACTGCGCCGGGATTAGTGTGTGCTTCACCTCACTGTGTGTTCACTGTGTGCTGTTTGTGTTTCACTAATTCACCAATTGGCTTAAATGCAGAGACCAAATTTCCCTCACGGGATCAAAAAAGTATATATATATAAAAAAAAAAAAAGAATGCACTAACACCATGGTACATGGAAGTTTGATACTTTTTGGGTTCTCTCAATCTCCACCACGTACAGTAGTACTAGTAGAATGGAAGTGGTGGGTCTTGAATAATTCGTTTCCCAAGCATTTAGGCTACATGAAGCACATGATATGCCAAGTCGACAAAAAAATCCATTCAGATAGCTAGGTGGATACCAGGCTCATAATTCACTTTTATTTGCAAAACGAAATGTGAAGCAACATGTCATTGCATACTTTCCAAAGCAATGAAGGCTGCTTAAAACAACATTGTGCATATTATTGTTAATATTGTGCTATCAATGTAACTCAACAAACAAGCCTTGTAAACAAGAGCTGGCAAAAGGGCATTATGAAAATGTAAAGATCAAAGCTCTTAAAGTGACCGTGCACCATTTATAAGAAAACAGCATTTCTTTAGAAATTAATGTTAAAAAACACACCATAATGGTCTGTATAATAGGCCTTTTATTTTACTTTAGGTGTTTGAGTTATCATTGAAATGTCACTCACTCAAAGCCACTCA
The DNA here is from genome assembly GCF_046254945.1 of Alosa pseudoharengus. NCBI lineage: Eukaryota > Metazoa > Chordata > Actinopteri > Clupeiformes > Clupeidae > Alosa > Alosa pseudoharengus. The sequence goes on along the minus strand of NW_027468718.1, from coordinate 863,424 downwards.
CTTAGGGCACCGAAATGGCCAGCAGGCCACCATCTTGACATGTCTTTATTAAGCTTTGATTTACAATAGGCTCTCTATTGAGCAGGCCTAGGCCTTAAAGTTACAGTATTTATATCACAATTTACCAGACTTTGACCTTTTGTCTGTTTTTAACAAAATTCTGACTATGATTGTTCCTTGTTTTGCATCATGAGCACTGCGCCTATTGCATTCTTACTGTATGTTGTTAGCCTTAAGCCTAGCTCAGTCATTATGCTATACCACATCTCCCTCCATTGGAAGAGCAATGAGCTGCATTGAGCGTAATAAACTGCATTTAGAATGGCAAATCCATATTTCTAGATATTTTGGTGAAAGTAACTTAAAAGTAATGCAATAGTATTGTAATGCCTTACAATTCAGAGACAGTAATATTATAATGTAACAAATTACTTTGAAATGACAGTAATAAGTAATGCACAGTACATACCATTCCTACTGCCGTTCCTACTGGTCGGGGTTCGAACCGGCAACCCTCCGGTTACAAGTCCGAAGCGCTAACCAGTAGGCCACGGCTGCCCCTAATCCATTAAGTATGCCCTTCAAAATAGGGAACGCGAGCGACAGAAAGAAAATGGAAACAGCAGAGTTCTGTATGAGTTCCAATTTCTTTATATGTTTTTTTGGGAGACCAGTAAAAAGTGCATTGCAGTAGTCTGACCTGCTAGTGTTGAAGGCATGGATTGCAGTAGTGTAACCTGCTAGTGATAAAGGCATGGATTGCAGTAGTGTAACCTGCTAGTGATAAAGGCATGGACAGGATTGATTTCTCTGCATCTGGTTGTGTTAAAGAAGGCCGCACTTTGGCGATGTTTCTCAGGTGGAAATAAGCTGTCTGGGTAACTTAACTGATATGGGGCTTGAAGCTTAACTGCGCCTCTAAGATGACACATAGGCTTGTTACCTTTGCCCTGGTGTAACTTGACTCTGTATCTGAGATGACACATAGGGCTGTATTTAGCACACTGGCGCATGGCGTAAAACTCGTTTTCCACCCGGCGCGACGTTTAATTCCTTATTTTGCACGTTTAACTTTTAAACAATGCGCCCAGGGGTGTGCCAATTAACAACTTAGGGAGTGGCTTAGCGCATTGTCTAAAAATCGCTATTGTACACCTGGTCAGAAGTCTATGGCGAGTTGTTTATATGTTTTTTTTTAAGAGCCAACAGTTATTTTTAATGTCAACAGTCATATTGGCGGGTGCACCTATCATCCATGAACGCACACCAGCCACGTCCAAGCAAAACATCACAAATGGCACGATTACAATGGGAAACATAATTAGAATAAAGATATTACGAAATACTGTACATCTCATGATGAGTAGTTATTCACCATCATTTGCAAATTGGTAATGACGGTTAAAAGTGATTAGGGGAGAGGCGAGAGACACGTATGGAGCACAGCTGAAGACGCACTGTCACAAGATATAAGCAACTCCTCTGCAGGATAAATGTTGTTTTATTCAGTCATTTGAGCAATATTAGGGTAAGTGTTGCTTTTTCCAGCCTATGTTTTCGATGGTTACCCATTGTCAGTAAATTGTGAAAGTAACTGCATATAACTGTCTTTTCATTGACTGACACCGTGGTGAAGTTAGTTTCACTTTGCCAATGAGTTCAAATAATAGAGGCTATGCTAGGTTTTTAGTAAAGCATGGTTTAAGAATGACTATTCCATACGGTCTCGCAAGCAGCCTCCTTCAAATGCGCCATTGAATGTCAAAATACCGATGCATTTATTTGACATCGCGCTTTGCGCAGTTAAAGGGAATGACAGATGTCATTCTCATTGGTTTAAATGATGTTATGCCCCAAACACACCCATATGACTGATTAAAAAACCTAGGAACACCTTGTTGCGCCATGCGCTCCACGTTTGATAACGAAAACCCTCCCAATGTGGACTGGACACATCCTACTAAATTTGAATACGTTTTTGACGAGTGACGATGCGCTTTTGACTGTCATGATAGGGCCCATAGGCTTGTTACTTTTGCCCTGGTGTAACTTGACTCTATATATAAGATGACACCTAGGCTTGTTACTTTTGATTTGACTTGGTGTGCCAGGTTCGCAAGATGACTAAGAATGGTGTCTAAATAAAACAGGGAGACGCGTGTTGCTTAGGTGGCCATCTAAGCTGCAAAGCACTGTGGGAAACAATAGAAGGGGTGTCACGATTCTGCTCTCTCACACCGGTGTACAGGCTCGTGGAGTGTCACCATTACAGCCCTAATAAATAAACGTGCCTTGCCTTGACAATAAACGTGCCTTGCTAATAAACGTGCCTTGCCTTGCTAATAAACGTGCCTTGCCTTGACAGATAGCCAGCTTCACACACACACACACACACACACACACCCCACAGAGAGGAGGGACTCTGCAAATGTGCTAATAAACTTGCCTTGCCTTGCCTTGCTAATAAACTTGCCTTGCCTTGCCGTGCTAATAAACTTGCCTTGCCTTGCTAATAAACGTGCCTTGCCTTGACAGAGAGCCAGCTTCGCTAGCGGCGGTCATAATAAACTTGCCTTGTCTTGCCTTGCTAATAAACGTGCCTTGCCTTGCTAATAAACTTGCCTTGCCTTGCCTTGCTAAAAAACTTGCCTTGCCAGAGAGCCAGCTTCGCTAGCGGCGGTCATAATAAACTTGCCTTGTCTTGCCTTGCTAATAAACTTGCCTTGTCTTGCCTTGCCAGAGAGCCAGCTTCGCTAGCGGCGGTCATAATAAACTTGTCTTGCCTTGCCTTGCCAGAGAGCCAGCTCCGTGAGCAGGCCGCCCTGCTGCAGAGGGGCTTCCAGGAGCAGGCGGATCAGATGGGCCGGGCCATGCGGGCGGCCCAGCGGAGAGCAGAGGAGGCGCAGCAGGCCAAAAGCCAGGACCTCACCCGTCTGCTGGAGCAGCAGGACCGGCGCCACAACGAGGCCATGGCCATGATGCGGCAGCAGAATCAGGCCATCCAGAGCCAGAGACCAAGAGGAGGAGGAGGAGGCTGCTGCATCCAGTAACCACCAGCATCACATCATATCACCGCTATCCAATGAGCTCGACCCATCTCTCCATTTATCCAATGAGCTCGTCCCATCTCTCCCTTTATCCAATGAGCTCGCCCCATCTCTCCATTTATCCAATGAGCTCGCCCCATCTCTCCATTTATCCAATGAGCTCATCCCATCTCTCCATTTATCCAATGAGCTCGTCCCAATGAGCTCGTCCCATCTCTCCCTTTATCCAATGAGCTCGTCCCCTATTTCTCCCCTTAACAGTTGCAGGGAAGCCTGTCATCCCTCACCTGGACTGTGTGCAGTGTCTATTTGTACTTCACAGACTTGTGTTTACAGTAACTTACAGTACAGTAACTATATTATTATTATATTATATTATATTATATTATATTATATTATATTATATTATATTAAAGTGTAAGTTCAGTCTAAATTGACCCATAGTCCTGTTGTTGTAGCTCATCACATGCACCCATAGGAAAAAGAATGAGACAATTTGGGACAACATAGGCCAAGTTATGGACAACATAGGCCAAGTTATGGACAGGCAGCTTAAAGCAGATCCATGGGGGCAGTGGGGAGTTACTTTCAGTTTCAGTTTTGATGCCCCCATGAGCCCATTTCCGATGAGCTGCATGTGGTGAGCTTATACAACAGGGCTATGGGTCAATTTGCACTGAACTTACACTTTAAAGGAAACAGACTTGTATTTAGAGTATCTATATTAAAGGAAACAGACTTGTATTTACAGTATGTATATTAAAGGAACGTTCTGGACTTAAGTATAAGTATATATACTTTTTTGATCCCGTGAGGGAAATTTGGTCTCTGCATTTAACCCAATCGTGAATTAGTGAAACACAAACAGCACACAGTGAACACACAGTGAGGTGAAGCACACACTAATCCCGGCGCAGTGAGCTGCCTGCTACAATGGGGCGCTCGGGGAGCAGTGAGGGGTTAGGTGCCTTGCTCAAGGGCACTTCAGCCGCGGCCCACTGGTCGGGGTTCCGGCAACCCTCCGGTTACAAATCCAGAGTGCTAACCAGTGGGCCACGGCTGCCCTCAAGACACACTTAGAGTCTATTTCCAGAACAGGTTCAAGCTGTTGTTTAAGAGCATAATTACAGCTGTGTGCCGAATAATGGCAGTGTGTTTAAAAAAAATCCTCAGAATAGCTGTAAAGCTCAAAATCCTTAAAATAGCTCTTAATTCCATAATGTCAATACATTGGGAACACTGCACATTCAATTTCAAATCAAAACATGACCAAAATTGATCAGGTTTGTGTTATACTTTCACAGAAAGGAATGTTAGGCTGTTCAAAAAAATAGCAGTGCATTTTTCTTTACAAACTCAAACATTTACTGTATAAACTGAAAAATTAATCATTGAATCATTGCACTAATATCTAGTTGCATTACCATTATTTCTGAGAATTGCTTCACATCTGTGTTGCATGGAGTCGACCAACTACTGGCACCTGTGAACAGGTATTCCAGCCCAGGACGATTGAACTACATTCCACAATTCCTCTGCATTTCTGGGTTTTGCCTCAGAAACAGCATCTTTGATGTCACCCCACAATGATTCCTGTGAATATGTCAAGACCCAATATGTGGCATCTACTTATTGCACTGCAGCTGCACTGCAGCTAGAAAGTAGGGAAGCACCAGAAGCAGAGGAGGGGGAGGGGGGCATTTTTTTATCAAATTAATTTGAGACATAGTTTGATTAATCTGACAACGTAAAGCACCATACAAATTGTACATGAAAAAAAAGTACATGTCATATATGTATTCCCAAAAGTCCAAGCTTTCAAATGGTGTATAATATTACTATGCTACATAACAATATGGTGCATAAAATTGATTTAGAATGGTGGGGGGAGGTGTGCCGTGGAAGGCCCACTGTTCCATAACTGGTTTAAACTCAGTTGAATTTATTGCCATTTTGATGCTGTAGATAAAATGTTTCAGTTCCAAGTCTTCTTTGAAGAAAAACGAGTTTTAAACTCATATTGTTTTTTTTATCTGTTTAATCATATAGGCCCATAGTCATATAGGCCCATAGTCATATAGGCCCATAGTCATATAGGCCCATAGTCATATCATATAGGCCCATAGTCATATAGGCCCATAGTCATATCATATAGGCCCATAGTCATATAGGCCCATAGTCATATCATATAGGCCCATAGTCATATAGGCCCATAGTCATATCATATAGGCCCATAGTCATATAGGCCCATAGTCATATAGGCCCATAGTCATATCATATAGGCCCATAGTCATATCATATAGGCCCATAGTCATATCATATAGGCCCATAGTCATATAGGCCCATAGTCATATCATATAGGCCCATAGTCATATCATATAGGCCCATAGTCATATCATATAGGCCCATAGTCATATAGGCCCATAGTCATATCATATAGGCCCATAGTCATATCATATAGGCCCATAGTCATATAGGCCCATAGTCATATCATATAGGCCCATAGTCATATCATATAGGCCCATAGTCATATAGGCCCATAGTCATATCATATAGGCCCATAGTCATATAGGCCCATAGTCATATCATATAGGCCCATAGTCATGTCATATAGGCCCATAGTCATATCATATAGGCCCATAGTCATATCATATAGGCCCATAGTCATATCATATAGGCCCATAGTCATGTCATATAGGCCCATAGTCATATAGGCCCATAGTCATATCATATAGGCCCATAGTCATATAGGCCCATAGTCATATCATATAGGCCCATAGTCATATCATATTGGCCCATAGTCCATAGTCATGTCATATAGGCCCATAGTCATATTATTATTATTATTAACTTTATTTGTTATAGAGGGACAGTACACTAATTGACATTTTACAAAGAAAATGTAAATGCACCCAATTATAGCCAAAAGGCTAGTTTCCATTGGTAGTCCCCCTGCCAGAAGGAGCATGGCAAAATTACCTATTAATTAAAAGAATAAATTACAGCAAAAAAGCAAGCAAAACAAAAATAAAACAATTACAATATATATAAAAAAAACAGATGTGTTACACATCTGTCTGCAACCCTCCCAAACCCAACACACACACATCCACAAAAGAGGAGGGAGGTGTGCCGTGGAAGGCCCACTGTTCCATAACTGGTTTAAACTCAGTTGAATTTATTGCCATTTTGATGCTGTAGATAAAATGTTTCAGTTCCAAGTCTTCTTTGAAGAAAAACGAGTTTTAAACTCATATTGTTTTTTTTATCTGTTTAATCATATAGGCCCATAGTCATATAGGCCCATAGTCATATCATATAGGCCCATAGTCATATAGGCCCATAGTCATATAGGCCCATAGTCATATCATATAGGCCCATAGTCATATAGGCCCATAGTCATATCATATAGGCCTATAGTCATATAGGCCCATAGTCATATCATATAGGCCCATAGTCATATAGGCCCATAGTCATATCATATAGGCCCATAGTCATATAGGCCCATAGTCATATAGGCCCATAGTCATATAGGCCCATAGTCATATCATATAGGCCCATAGTCATATAGGCCCATAGTCATATCATATAGGCCCATAGTCATATAGGCCCATAGTCATATCATATAGGCCCATAGTCATATCATATAGGCCCATAGTCATATCATATAGGCCCATAGTCATATAGGCCCATAGTCATATCATATAGGCCCATAGTCATATCATATAGGCCCATAGTCATGTCATATAGGCCCATAGTCATATAGGCCCATAGTCATATCATATAGGCCCATAGTCATATCATATTGGCCCATAGTCCATAGTCATGTCATATAGGCCCATAGTCATATTATTATTATTATTAACTTTATTTGTTATAGAGGGACAGTACACTAATTGACATTTTACAAAGAAAATGTAAATGCACCCAATTATAGCCAAAAGGCTAGTTTCCATTGGTAGTCCCCCTGCCAGAAGGAGCATGGCAAAATTACCTATTAATTAAAAGAATAAATTACAGCAAAAAAGCAAGCAAAACAAAAATAAAACAATTACAATATATATAAAAAAAACAGATGTGTTACACATCTGTCTGCAACCCTCCCAAACCCAACACACACACATCCACAAAAGAGGAGGGAGGTGTGCCGTGGAAGGCCCACTGTTCCATAACTGGTTTAAACTCAGTTGAATTTATTGCCATTTTGATGCTGTAGATAAAATGTTTCAGTTCCAAGTCTTCTTTGAAGAAAAACGAGTTTTAAACTCATATTGTTTTTTTTATCTGTTTAATCATATAGGCCCATAGTCATATAGGCCCATAGTCATATCATATAGGCCCATAGTCATATAGGCCCATAGTCATATCATATAGGCCCATAGTCATATAGGCCCATAGTCATATCATATAGGCCCATAGTCATATCATATAGGCCCATAGTCATATCATATAGGCCCATAGTCATATAGGCCCATAGTCATATCATATAGGCCCATAGTCATATAGGCCCATAGTCATATCATATAGGCCCATAGTCATATCATATAGGCCCATAGTCATATCATATTGGCCCATAGTCCATAGTCATGTCATATAGGCCCATAGTCATATTATTATTATTATTAACTTTATTTGTTATAGAGGGACAGTACACTAATTGACATTTTACAAAGAAAATGTAAATGCACCCAATTATAGCCAAAAGGCTAGTTTCCATTGGTAGTCCCCCTGCCAGAAGGAGCATGGCAAAATTACCTATTAATTAAAAGAATAAATTACAGCAAAAAAGCAAGCAAAACAAAAATAAAACAATTACAATATATATAAAAAAAACAGATGTGTTACACATCTGTCTGCAACCCTCCCAAACCCAACACACACACATCCACAAAAGAGGAGGGAGGTGTGCCGTGGAAGGCCCACTGTTCCATAACTGGTTTAAACTCAGTTGAATTTATTGCCATTTTGATGCTGTAGATAAAATGTTTCAGTTCCAAGTCTTCTTTGAAGAAAAACGAGTTTTAAACTCATATTGTTTTTTTTATCTGTTTAATCATATAGGCCCATAGTCATATAGGCCCATAGTCATATCATATATGCCCATAGTCATATAGGCCCATAGTCATATAGGCCCATAGTCATATCATATAGGCCCATAGTCATATAGGCCCATAGTCATATCATATAGGCCTATAGTCATATAGGCCCATAGTCATATCATATAGGCCCATAGTCATATAGGCCCATAGTCATATCATATAGGCCCATAGTCATATAGGCCCATAGTCATATAGGCCCATAGTCATATCATATAGGCCCATAGTCATATAGGCCCATAGTCATATCATATAGGCCCATAGTCATATAGGCCCATAGTCATATCATATAGGCCCATAGTCATATCATATAGGCCCATAGTCATATAGGCCCATAGTCATATCATATAGGCCCATAGTCATATAGGCCCATAGTCATATCATATAGGCCCATAGTCATATCATATAGGCCCATAGTCATGTCATATAGGCCCATAGTCATATAGGCCCATAGTCATATCATATAGGCCCATAGTCATATAGGCCCATAGTCATATCATATAGGCCCATAGTCATATCATATTGGCCCATAGTCCATAGTCATGTCATATAGGCCCATAGTCATATTATTATTATTATTAACTTTATTTGTTATAGAGGGACAGTACACTAATTGACATTTTACAAAGAAAATGTAAATGCACCCAATTATAGCCAAAAGGCTAGTTTCCATTGGTAGTCCCCCTGCCAGAAGGAGCATGGCAAAATTACCTATTAATTAAAAGAATAAATTACAGCAAAAAAGCAAGCAAAACAAAAATAAAACAATTACAATATATATAAAAAAAACAGATGTGTTACACATCTGTCTGCAACCCTCCCAAACCCAACACACACACATCCACAAAAGACACACACACACACACACACACACACACACACACACACACACACACACAGCCTATTGACACACACACACACCAGAAGCACGCACACCAGAGATACACACAAACACACACACACACACACACACACACTCCAACAATCATACTCTTCCAATCTCATACTCTAATGCTGACAGACCTGGCTGTCTATCAGCCATTTCTTTAATTTTAATTTGAATGAACTATAAGAACTGGATTCTCTTATGTTTTGTGGGATTGTATTCCACTCACTAGCTGCTTTATAAGTGAAAACTGATTGACCAAAAGTTGATTTCTTGTAAGGCACTGCACAATCACCTCTAGCAGCCCCTCTAGTAACACTGGTTACAGATGATCTAAATTGCAGTAGGCTGCAAAGTGGTGGTGGAGCTAAGCTGTGTCGGATTTTATATACAAGACAACAATTTTTAAACATTACAAGATTGTTCCAACTTAGAAGCCTATATTTGTTAAGTATTGGACAGTGATGAAAAGATCTTGTTTTTTTATCTAAAATCTTGACAGCTTGTTTATATAAAGATATTATTGGCTTTAATGTCATGGAGTTTGCAGTGGCCCATGTTGGTAGACAGTAATTAATATGTGACATTATAAGAGAGAACATGTAAATTTTTGCAGCCTCTGTTGACATATCATTTCTAAGATGTCTAAAATGTTTAAGTGTAAAGTTTGTGATCCTGCTCACCTTTTTAACATGTTGCTTGAAAGTCAGGTTACTGTCCAAAATAATACCTAAATATTTATATTAATTTACAATTTGAATTCTCTGCCCTGAAATGAAAACATCAGGCTCTGTATAAGATTTTTTTGTTTTAGCAAAGAACATGGCTACAGTTTTAGAGGTGTTAAGTTCTAAATGACAATTATTCAACCAATTTGAAACATTAATCATAACTTTTGTCAGCTGTACTGCAACCTCAGAATGATTTTTACCTTTAATAAAAATGACAGTATCATCTGCATACATAAGGATCTCACTGCCTTGGCACACAGATGGAAGGTCATTTATATAAAGACTGAAAAGAATTGGACCCAAAATTGAGCCTTGGGGTACCCCTGTTACAAGATCTTTAAAGGAGGATCTTGTATTTTGTATTTTAACACATTGCGAGCGGTTAGTAAGATATGATTTAAACCAGTTAGATGTATACTGAGAAAAATTAAACTGAACAAATTTTAACTGAAGAATATTATGATTAACTGTATCAAACGCTTTTCATAAATCCAGAAATATCGCCCCAACCACACCCCCTCTGTCTATTAAAGACTTAACTCTTTCAATAAAATAAACAGTTGCCGTTTCTGTTGAGTGGTGTGCCCTAAATCCATGTTGCATCGGATGTAGGAGTTGGCTAGAATTTAGATGAAGAATTAGTTGGTCCGCCGCTAACTTTTCTATGACTTTGGACATAACAGGGAGAATACTTATTGGTCTATAATTTGAAACTAACTGCGGTTCATCATTCTTAAAGATAGGAACAACAACTGCAGGCTTCCAATATTGGGGAAAGCTCCCTCGACCCTGAGTCAGAGAAATATTTACAATATGCGTGATTGGTTTAATCAATGAACCTGCACACTCCCTAATCATAGCAGAGTCCATTTCATAAATATCTTTTGAATATTTAGGTTTGAGTAAATCAATCACTTTTAATACTTGCGCTTCAGAGACTCTGGGTCCTGTTATTAGTTCCTTGATATCATATTGCTGGTGCAAGGGAAAATTGTTGGCAATAGTAGCTACCGAATAGGCCCATAGTCATATCATATAGGCCCATAGTCATATAGGCCCATAGTCATATAGGCCCATAGTCATATCATATAGGCCCATAGTCATATAGGCCCATAGTCATATCATATAGGCCCATAGTCATATCATATAGGCCCATTGTCATATAGGCCCATAGTCATATCATATAGGCCCATAGTCATATCATATAGGCCCCTAGTCATATAGGCCCATAGTCATATCGGCCCATAGTCATATCATATAGGCCCATAGTCATATCATATAGGCCCATATCATATAGGCCCATAGTCATGTCATATAGGCCCATAGTCATATAGGCCCATAGTCATATCATATAGGCCCATAGTCATATAGGCCCATAGTTATATCATATAGGCCCATAGTCATGTCATATAGGCCCATAGTCATATCATATGACCCATAGTCATATCATATAGGCCCATAGTCATATAGGCCCATAGTCATATCATATAGGCCCATAGTCATATAGGCCCATAGTCATATCATATAGGCCCATAGTCATATCATATAGGCCCATAGTCATATAGGCCCATAGTCATTTCATATAGGCCCATAGTCATATCATATAGGCCCATAGTCATATAGGCCCATAGTCATATCATATAGGCCCATAGTCATATAGGCCCATAGTCATATCATATAGGCCCATAGTCATATCAATATCATATAGGCCCATAGTCATATCATATAGGCCCATAGTCATATCATATAGGCCCATAGTCATATAGGCCCATAGTCATATCATATAGGCCCATAGTCAGATCATATAGGCCCCTAGTCTTATCATATATGGAATGGAATGGAATGGAAATCTATTTATTTGAATCAGGGACAATGCACAAAATAACATTTATCCTGGGATCCAGGGAAATATGTCTTGGGCCAGGTTGTCAGGGCTCGAAATTAACGATGTCCCGACGTCCCGGGGACCATAAAAAATGCTTCTGGGACACAATAGAATGATGTCTGGGACAACTCTGGGACAGTAGAAAAAATGGCAAAGCAAATTTCAAAATAGGTATTTTTTCCTAAACTGTTCACATGGGAATCTAAACGTATCTTTCTCGTCTGAATAAAATTATAAAAAATTTGACCTGGCGTAACGGGCAGCTGGCAAAAGCAGCATTAGCCAGCTTATCTGTAAAGAAGCGGTTTTGTACATGCAGCCTTACAACACTGTTAACTGCTCTTCAAATCACTGTAGGCTACAATGTTATTTTTGGTACAAATATAGTAAGATGCCCAAATGGGCTGGGTGCTTCCGTTTCCTTAGGAATTCGCCATATTGGTTAAATGAATATTAAGTGACTCATGGGCTGACACAAAAATAGGGCATGGGCGGTAGGCCTAATGGGTCACTTTCCGATATTCCTAGGTAAACTTACCTAACTAGCAGGCAGGTAAATGACATTTGTTTGTATGACATTGTGAACATTTTTGACTGATAGTGTAGGCTTAAGGTTACACTGGTGTTCTAAAAAAAACGAGATGACAGTCCTCTCTGACTAAAACTCTGCGTGTTTCCTGTCAGTGACAGACAAACGTCACCAATATCATGCTGAGCTAAATAGCAACTGCAACTGCGATTTGACAAAACGATAGTGTTGCAAGGTAGCCTATAACAATGAAAACAGTTATTTAAGTTAGCATTTGACATTTCACTGTGGCAGTTAAGGCCAGGGGTGTCCAAACTGCGGCCCGCCACGCACTTTAATCCGGCCTGCCGAGCATTTAATTAAGTTATCATAGGCCGCTGCTATTTTTTCCAGCAATAGACGACGTTGTGGTTAACTTTAGGCTACTGCAAACTGCTTTACTCTTTGATCCCTCACGGGATCAAAAGAGTATATATATACTTATCTTAGAGAATGTTTACAATGTCAAAACAGCTTGTTACATCGAGATACATAGTTGCAGCAGATCTAACTACGTTTTGCTACTTAATTTAATTGGGAACGCATTTGAGTGTGCACGAGAGGGTGAGAGCGCGGCAGGAGAGTAGCCTATCTGACAGCTTCGTGGTAATTTCCCATGCTACTTATAGTTTTCACTGAGATCTGAGGCCATGACATCACACCAAACTGACATTGAAATTAAAGACACATGAAAATAGAATATTGACGGAATGTTTTACTACCCTGTCCATCAAAACGACGGACAATGAGAATGTCAAGTGCAACCTCAAAAAAGAGCCAAAAGTGCAATCTCTGAAAATGAGTGTTGTGTGAAACAGCAGATGATTAATGTTAATAAAATGGTGTTTAATAAATTGTTCAGAACTGACATGGTGGACCAGAATGAGTTAATTACAGTAAGTGATGTAAGTTACTGATTATTATGCTGTTTATTATGTAGAATAGGAAAAAACAAGAACTTGAATTTGGGACAATGGTGTTTAAGTCCAGGACAGTGCCAAGTAGAATTCGGGACAGCTGCGGGAAACTGAGAAAAAAAGTTAATTTCGAGCCCTGCAGGTTGTAGCAGCAATTGCTAATTTGCACCTGTAGTCCCTGGGCAAGTATAAAAACATAAAATAAAATAACAGTAAAATAAATAAATTCAATAGGACTAAAGGTGATGTGATGGCCATAGTATTTTACAAACAAGCAGTCTTAGAATAGAAACATGGACGCCAGGATACACATACAACTAAAGCCTGTTTAGTACTATCCAGCTCCACACACACACACACACACACACACACACACACACCCCCGCACACACACACACACACAACATCTTAAAAATGTGTGCAAACTTGTCTACTTAACATCCAACTCTTAGTCAAGCATGAACAGGTATGAGAATTTGTACATAATATGAATTCTGTGGGGAGGGCATTTTACTGTCTCATGGCCACACATGAGAAAGAGGAACTCCCAAATTGGGTTTTACGACGAGGGATACGATGAGGGATGCTACACTCCCCCCTTGACACGTCGTGTAGTTCGCTCAGAATTTTCAGAGCAGATTGTTACAAACCTTTTTTAAAGGGGGAGCAGTAGCACTGTGGATTATTTTATGTAGTAAAGACACATTTGAGTGTTTCATTAGATTTATGATTATTTTATGTAATAAAGACACATTTGAGTGTTTCATTAGATTTTCAAAACTCAATAAACTATTTTTGGCCAGTATATGACAGTGATGATACTGGCGTGGCTTTTTGTCATGGATTTAAGGCAGTTTTTGTACAAAGATTCTAAAGGTTTTATCACTGTTTTACTTGCCTGAGACCAGGATGTGATGCAGTATAGGAGGTGAGGGATGATCATTGCTTGTAAGTATGTACTAGATGCCTCAGTGGTAAGATAACTTCTTATATATTTAACATTTGCTAAATTAAATTTCAGTGTATTGCACAATTTTTTAACATGATCTTTGAAAGTAAGATTAGAATCAAGAGTTACTCCCAAATATTTAAATTTCTCTACATGTTTTATGTTTAGTTGATTTACTGACATTTTGGGATAGGTATTGGGTTTAGATCCAATGGTAAAGAACATAGATACAGTCTTTTCAACATTCAATGTAAGGCATGAATCCTGTAACCAGTCAGTAACCCTGCTCATAACACTTGTTAGCTTATTTGCCACATCTGTTGCACTTCTCCCATGGACATACAAAACATTGTCATCAGCATACATAATAATATCTATGCTCTTGCAAATCAGTGTCATCAGCATACATAATAATATATGTGCTCTTGCAAAACAGTGTCATCAGCATACATAATAATATCTATGCTCTTGCTAACAGAAGGCAGGTCATTAATATACAAGGGCCTAGAATTGACCCCTGTGGTACTATTAAAGAGCAGAGGGCCTAGAATTGACCCCTGTGGCACTCCCAGGGTAGAGCAGAGGACCTAGAATTGACCCCTGTGGCACTCCCAGGGTAGAGCAGAGGGCCTAGAATTGACCCCTGTGGCACTATTTACTTGCCAAAATATAGGCCCATAGTCATATCATATAGGCCCGAACAGGGTTCCCACGGGTCATGGAATTTCTGGAATATCATGGAATTTTGGAAAGTTTGGTGTAATGTAATATGGTTATGGTTTAGACCTGATTAGTTCACGGGCAATAGGTCGCCTGGACACTAGGGGGAGACTCTCTAGATTAAGTTTAGAGTGGTAATGCAATGCAAGGGTTTTTCAGTAAAGAATCTTAAAATGAATAAAATGATCAAAAGTCTATTCCAGACATGGAAAGTCGGGTAAATTTATCATTTTTGGGGCAAAGTCATGGAATATCAGGGAATTTTGTTGTAGCAGTTTAAATATTTCCACGCAGAACTGGTGCATATCTGGTAATTTGCTTAACTGCTTCCTCGAGTATCCCAACTGTGTTTATTCAGTGCCCCTTTATTCATCTCTCACTCAAAAAAGTCAAATATTCTTGAACGCTATACATTAAATAGTATAGTAAGTCATGGAAATTCATTTTTTTTGTCAGGGAAAAGTCATGTAATTTTACATTTGACTTAGAGTGGGAACCCTGATAGTCATAGCACATGATTGAGAGATACATTATGGACAAAACTCACAAATGCTGACCTACTGGAAACGAGTACAATCGAATGCCACTAGTTGGAGTGGCCACTTCTAAACTCGCCGCAAGTCGATCTACCCCAATTTAAAAGTTGAGAGTGAAGTGCACAAGTTCCATGTAGGTCCTATGATTATTAACATAGGTTCTATGTAATTATTTAGGTTC
>NW_027468718.1:820408-835408 GCF_046254945.1 Alosa pseudoharengus | reverse complement strand
CACACACACACAAGGGCGTCAGTTTGTTTTTAGAAGTGGTGGGGACAATAACCATGAGCTTGAGTGTGGTTTGAAAAGTGCGGGGTACCCTTACGTAAGCTATTCATCCATTCAACGCTGCATTACAATATGCTCAACAGTAGTGTTGCGCCGGTTAAGGTTTTTTAACATCCGCACCCACCCGACCCGTCAGGAGAGTCAATCTGCACCCACTCGACCCTCAAAAATATGCACTGATTAACTACCCGAACCTGACCCGACCCGACAAAAAAAAAACAATGTGCCTATAGCCTAGGCTATCCTTTGCAGTTCATATTGAGGTAGAGACAATGCTTTCTTATTAACTAAACACTAAAACAAGAAGAATTTGCTCTGTAGGATATGCTTCAACAAAAGGCCTTTTCACACAGAGATAACGCTAAATTTGCGGGAATAGGATACGTCTTTTTGCCACAACGTGTGTCTGAAAACGAGGGGAAAATTTGCAGGCCTGCTGACGATCTGTTCACATGATGCGGCATTTTGGGGAGCCAGGAGGCAGGATCAGCTATTAATGTGACGTGCAACAGGGGGCGTGTAGAGTGATAGTCGTAGGCCTTATTATGCGTAGGCCTTCAGATACAGCAGGTGTGTGATTTCAAAAACCATGACGGGAGAACCGACTGCACTTTGGTTAGCTTGCATTTGCTTTGCTGTTGCTTAGAAAGTTAGATTCTTGTGATAGATGTCTTCAAACAATAAAAAGTAATTTGGAAGGGAAATTGAAGAGAAGAGTTGCCCCCTGCGTTGGCCGTGATTCCCCATTGAAAATCAGAGGTTCACAGGCTACTGTGGCCTTGGTCAGTGGCGCCGCCAGCCGTAATCCTGTAGCCTACGCACTTTGCGTAGCCTACAATTTATTCATGAAATCATTCAATATTACAACAATAAAAATAGCTTGTGTGCTGTCTTAATTGAAACATGCTTCACGCACAAATGATAACCTAGGGCAATGAGAATGGACATCTCAACATAAGGATACATTAGAAGATGATGATTGGTGTAAACTTTGTCACACGACGTGATAAGCAGTTCTGGCGCTTAAAAAAGCAACGTTCCATTCAGTCATAAATCATTCAAACGTAGGCCTAGTGCTCGTCATGAAAAGAAAATAGCAGCTTAATATTTTTTCAGGTGTTTAACAGTAGGCCTAGGCGCACTGTTAGCAGTTATGCCGTAGGCAGTGAGATTATTAGGCATTGCATCCTGTCACACTGTTTGGAACATCGCAGTTGAGGTTGATAAGATTCAGTTAATGCGAGTATGGGTCGTCTCAAAGTTTGGGACAACCAAACAGCAGAGTAGGCAAAGCAAATCCTACTTGTTAGGTTACCAATAGCTGTCTTTTCTCTAGGCCTAGGCCTATCGGAAATCGCGACATAAGCTCATTGGTTTCTTTTTTCTTTTCTGTCTTGTTTGCGTGTTGGGTAGTGAAGCGATAATGCATTTAAATCAATGTAGGATAAGAGCCGATATGGCCAGATCTGCTGCTCTGTAAAGGTATTTCTGTCCCACCCAAATTTCCTGAACTACTTGCGAAGTAGCCTATTCATCACATGTATCACACGAAAGAGTTTTTTCTCAGCTTTTAAACGATGTTGGTGGTTAGTTGTTGTGGTAAACGGTTGGCGAGAAAAAAGTAGCCTAACTTTAATTTAATCATATTTTCTGCGCCCGTCTCCCTATTCGTCTATGCATGTCTCCAACTTTGGGGTTCACAATGTGTTTCAATTGTTCAATAGGCCAACATGATTTTATAACAGGCCAAATACAAAATAAATGTTAATATCGCCTAGATATCTGTAAACATTAGCCTACAATCAGAGGATATAGCCTACATATAGGGCAGACCGACGCTCATGAGTTCATGCTTTGTTTTATCGCTGGATTGCAACCGATTGCATTCCGAGCTACAGTCAACTCTAGCAGGCATTAAATGATTCGAGGGTCGGGTGGGTGCGGATCGACGCTCCTGACGGGTCGGGTGGGTGCGGATGTTAAAAAACCTTAACCGCGCAACACTACTCCACACATATCCAGGCAGGTGTGCATGCTGTGAGGATGTCATTGTGTTTAGTGTGTGCTTCACCTCACTGTGTGTTTACTGTGTGCTGAATGTGTTTCACTAATTCATGGATTGGGATAAATGCAGAGACCAAATTTTCCTCACAGGATCAAAAGAGTATATATACTAATATACTTACTTATACTTATTATTTTAAGTTGGCTATGTACAATGTAGCATATTATTGCAAAAAGTAAAAATGGGTTTGCATTCTGTCCCCCCAGCCCCAGATGGCAAGAGGCTGGCGGTCCATTGGGGGCACAGCTGGCGGTCTGCTGGCATGTTGCTCATCGGTTCTCTGGCGGTCCGCTGGCGGGTTGCAGACAAATTGCCCAATATTTTGCCACTATTGGTCTAAAAATCTTTTTCATTTGTTCAGTTATACTCCATATATCATTTTATTAACTTTTCTTAATATTCATGACAAGTTCAATGTAAAGAGATGGTGGTCCAACGGCGGACCACAAGTGGCACGCCACCGGTGTTATACCACCAGCGGTCCACTGATTTTGTATCTGGGGCAATACAATTGGTAATTTTACTACCAATCTAGCTTGCCTCATGGACTCTACTAACGCAAGGGTTTGAGATCGTTGTGCTCCACATTCAAAATCATTTGAGAACAAAAATATGCATTTTCCAGTTGCTGTAAGAAATGTATCTGGGTTTGTTTCAAACAGGAGGACATCACTGGTGTGTAGGACACTCATTGCAATGTTAGATTAGAAAGCTACAAGGCACTACTCCAGAGTGTAAAGAGATCCTATTACAGTTATAAGACACAGGGGTCTGTTGGGACAGAAAAATGTGCCAATGGCAATAAGGTTGTTGATATATGAAATTACCATTATATCACTGGGCACCCTGCTAAATCTTACTAAATATTGCTAAATCTTACTAAATCTTAATTCTAAAACTGATTGGCTGAATCACGTTCAATGCCGTTGTAAATTTTAGCATAAATATACACCTTGACCACATTCCGTTCTATATTATTGCGCTACCATAACTTGATACAAATGTTAAAGTAGCTTCGTCTCGACGTTGCTTGGCAACCATTCAGATAGAGGAAATATATTTATTGGAGGAAGAATGATTATCTATGAATAAATCGTTACAATTCTTGTTGCTGTGCCTTATTTTATGAAATCCTGCCAGATATGTAGTAACCGTTTTAGAAAAGCAACAAGCCACTCTTGGGGCTTAACTATATGCATGTGACAATAAACTTCCTTGTATCCTTGTAACAGAAAGTCCAGCAGCCAGTTGCAGAGGGAGGTGCTGAATCCTAGCTTGTCCAGTTTGCTGATGAGTTGTTCTGGTATTATGGTATTGAATGCTCCACTGAAGTCTATGAACAGCATTTTCACATATGAGTCTTTATTGTCCAAGTGGGTGAGGGCTGGATGGAGGGCAGAGCAGATTGCATCCTCCGTGGATCGTTTGGCTCGGTATGCAAACTGGAAGGGGTCCAGGGTGGGGGGTAGGGTGGCTTTGATGTGTGACATGACTAGCCGTTCGGAGCACTTCATGATTATGGGTGTGAGTGCTACAGGACGGTAGTCATTGAAGCATGATGGTGATGATTTCTTTGGCACGGGTAGGATGGTGGCAGTTTTGAAAAGTGATGGGATGACTGCTTGCTCCAGAGAGGTGTTGAAAATGTCTGTAAAAACATCCTTCAGCTCTTCTGCACAGTCCTTCAACACTCGTCCTGGTATGTTGTCTGGGCCCGCTTTGTGTGGGTTAATGGTGACTAGTGTCCTCTTCACGCTGGCAGAGGACAGGTACAGGGGTTGGTCGTGGGGGGGAGGTGGGGGTTTTTTTTGTGGGTGAGTGTCATTTTGTGCTTCAAAACGGGCGAAAAAACTGTTCAGGTCATTTAGCAGAGAGGTGTTGTTGGCGTGGGCTTGTAGTCAGTGATGGCCTGTATGCCCTGCCACAGGCTCTGTGCGTCTCTGCTGTCTTTGAAGTGTGTTGTTATTTTGTCTGTGTAATCCTTTTTTGCCTTCCTGATGCCCTGGGACAGGTTAGCCCTCGCTGTTCTTAGGCCAGCTACATCTCCAGCTCTGAAGTCTTTGTCTCTGGCCCTCAGCAGTCTGTGGACGTCTCCTGTCAGCCATGGCTTCTGGTTGGCCCGAGTGGTGATGTGTTTTATTTCTGTAACATCATCGATGCATTTGGTGATGTAGGAGGTCACAGTGTCTGTGTATTCCTCAATGTCAATGTGGTTGTTGTGGGTGGCAGCTGTTTTGAAGATATCCCAGTCTGTTGTTTCAAAGCAGTCCTGAAGTTGTGAGACGGCCCCCTCCGGCCACACTCTCACCTCCTTCAGAACTGGTTTGGTGACTTTTGCTCTTCGTCTGTATCGGGGCAGCAGCAGGATGCTAATGTGGTCTGACTGTCCGATGTGGGGGAGGGTTTTGGCTTTGTAGGGGGTGCAAACAAGGTCCAGCAAACAAGGTCCAGGGTGTTTTGTCCTCTTGTTGGGAAGTTTACATGTTGGTGAAATTTTGGTGGTACAGTTTTGAGATTGGCGTGATTGAAATCTCCAGCGATGATCGTGAAGGCATCCGACCGATGTACACCACGACCAGCAGAATCGCGTTGAATTCCCTGGGGAGGTAGAAGGGTCGGCACTTAATGATCATAAACTCCGCCAGTGGAGAGCAGTGTCTATGTACTACCGTAGCGTCTCGGCACCAAGCATCATGTGTGTAAACACAAACTCCTCCACCACGTTTTTTGTCTGCTAGGGCTCGGTCAGCTCGATAGCACGTTAGCTGCTCCAGGTGTATAGCAGAGTCGGGGATGTTATCGTTGAGCCATGATAGTTAAGATTACACGATTGACATGAAACATAACATCAGCGAATCATGAATCTGAAATTATGCACGTCAACTGTCTCTATGACAGGAGAATTTATGACCGTCACTTAGAAGTGAAACCCAGCTGGACGCACAGTTCGTCTGATTTGTCTACCCACGTGATGTAAACATGTGTAGCTTTAAAAAAAATCTGTTGTAGGCTACTGTGCTTGTAAATGATATACTTTATCTAACTAAAACCTTTTTCTATGTTAGGTACATCATTCCTACAGCTTGAATGAATCACCTCTGACAACGTGGGTTGCTGTGGAAAAGGAGGGACTGATTTGATTTGGCCACTGCACCTGTATGGCCGGGTTAGGTGAAGTGTGCTCACATGTAGTGTACATCAGGAATCTGTAAGAGACTGTATGTACATGCACAGAAGTTGTTTGCAGACTACTGATCTTAGTGTTTTGAATTGGAGGTGGTGTCTGCAAACAGGAACTGGCAAAACGCAAGCGTGCACAAAGAAAACAAATGAAAAGTGCTGTTAGACAGACAATTACAGATTTATTCAGTAAATAAATAAAATGCACATACATAGATACATAAAACAGATGAATACAAATAAATACAATGCACAACGGTATTTAAAGTGAAAATGTAATACATGTATTATTGTAATATACAAAATGTCATATATTCATTATTATTATTATTTACAGTGTGTGTTTGTATAAATAAATCATTGCATATTTACATTGTATTATTGTAGTATTTAACCAGAAGGAATGATTGAGGGTGCCACATTTGTAAGGGCACAACACACATGGACTACTTTGTCTAAAACTGTTGTTCGGCCTCCCCATCCAATAAAAGGGGGATATGAATATGACTGTTCCTTGTGGGGATATGTCTATTAGGTATTTCATGGTGTGATGATGTTTATAGGCCGAATATGTTTGTGCTCTTGCTTCTAAGTCTTTGGGTTTTTCTATACAAATTTCGAAACAATAAATTATGCAGGCACATCTAGGGTAAGTTTGTCTAAATATCATGGGCATTGACAGCCGAAGCTCTTCTCTCTGTGGCCAAAATAAAAATGATGGGACAAGCTTTCCATGTCTTTCTATGTTATTGCCACACAAGGTTTTGGGTATTTTCAACATTGAGTCCTGTAACGTTAGTTCCAGGTCTTTCTAGTAACCATCAAGTCTGTTAGCAAGCTAGCTGCATAAGGGACTAGGATTAGCTAAATTGTGTGAAGCAGAGAAGTTTTTTTTTTTTTTTTAATAATCAAGCACTAATAATTCCTCCGTAAATAATCTAGCTCTACTGTTGGGTCATCTCTGGTTCTCATTGAAAACCATAGATATCACAAACCTCAAAACAACCTATCACACAACTTTTGTTGTTGTTAGCAAAAGACGACAGCTCTTAGCCTAGCTTAGACTCATAACACAAACAGCTGACTCGCGGAACCAGCTGGTGGTGTTGATTGACGAAACTACAGGGTAACTTAAGACACGATTAATTACATGATCATACACCTATTGTATTCAAACAAATGTTGAAATTACCTTTGATGAAATGATCACTGCAGACGTGTAGGGCCTATACTGTGAAGGTTGCCAGGTCCCATTTCCTGAAACGATTTCACGTGTGATAGTCTGTATCCATAGTTGTCTTCTCTCTGAATTCTCCTTATCAGATCCGGTGTTGTGTGCCTTCTGGTTTCTCCACCTACTGGTTTCCTTGCGCGTGCATGCGCTGCAGCAGTTGTCAGACATTCACAAACAAGTTGTTTTTAGGCGGTTTGAAGTCGCTTTTCATATACGCCATGAGCGCTCGGCTACATTACAGCCACTCGGACAAAAGACGTAAAAAAATATATGTTTTGAAAACTAGCATTAAACTGGATTCGATACCGCAAAAGCAATACATGCACGATTCTCTCCAGCCTGATTCCCTACTCCTTGAGCCAACTAATACCTGGCTGTTACGCGATACAATTAACTATTGTAGGCTACCATCAATTAATAACATAGGCAACACCCAGGTAACATGTTGTCCAGGCTATCTGAAACAAGTGGTTGCCCTTCATCTAAAACAACTGGTTACCTTAGGCTGCTATACGGCCGTCAGTGCACTGTGCACAGTATGCTACTCTTTGTGGTTGATCAAATAAAAATAAAATATGTATTTGGTGATGGCGTTATTGTAGGTCTAGTAGTAGTAGCCTAGTAGTAGTCTAGTAGACCTAAATTCTTAGAAATTAAATGGTACGACAGAAGAAACGATCTACATTTTAGCGCACCAGACCGCGATGTCTTCAAGGGTTGATTGAATGAAGGGAGTTTGCAAAAATTAGCGTATTTTTCAAGTCAATAAACATTCTTACGAATGTCTTTGTCAGGGAACATTTGACTTTTCAAAACCATAGGCCTGATAGTCGCTCAGACAAGGAGTTAGGCTATAAGATAAAGGC
Organism: Alosa pseudoharengus; assembly: GCF_046254945.1. Classification (NCBI taxonomy): domain Eukaryota; kingdom Metazoa; phylum Chordata; class Actinopteri; order Clupeiformes; family Clupeidae; genus Alosa; species Alosa pseudoharengus. The sequence continues at coordinate 828,006 of NW_027468718.1, read as the reverse complement.
AATACCATTTGTGTCACCTAATGCAAGACAAAATGTTGCTTGTGTGGTTAATTAATAGGTGATTGATGACGGTTTTCAGCGAATTGGAGTGGCTCAAAGAGATAATGCGCTGAATAGGTCGGTCTGGTTCATAGGTGTGCGTATTTGTTGCAGGTTCGAATCTATTTTAATGCTATAAAGTGCAAAATTATAGCCTTTATTTTACATGTATTTTGTACGAGTGATTGTAGTGTAATGACCATGGGATAGATATGAAATGCGACTTCAAATCCGCCGAAAACAACTTGTTTGCGAATGTTTGACAACTCCTGCAGCTGTGGTGAGCAACGCGAGCACGCGCAAGGAAACCAGTAGGTGGGGAAAACCAGAAGGCACACAACACCGGTAAAAACATAACCCCGGCTTATCTCCTCGGCGGTTAGTGCATCCAATCGCACAACAACTATCTGGCATGTTATTTACACCTCAAAACACCAACTTTTGTATAGTAAAACTGGCGACGTCCTGGTCAGATCCTAGACTAATTTACTGGATTTCGTTGCTGGAGAACGACGTTCTTGCCCGCCAGCCAGTGGTTGTGACGTCACGTGCAGCTTGATGTGTCATACAGACTAATCAAACTGAACAGTAGGATTTTTAAGCATTACAAAATTAAATACCGCTTTTATGAAACCACAAGACAATTCAGTATCGCCTTAAAAACTCAATACCATGTCACTCAGAGCCACAGTAGAAACAATCAGTTATTTTATTAGTAAATTCATTAACAAACGTGTACATTTTCATCAACTACCTGTGCTTCATTCCAAAGTCACTAAGCATTAATCACATTCTGTAAATACTATGCAATGCAAATGAACTTATGAATATTAATCAATCCCACTCATGAATATTAATCAATCCCACTCATGTAGCAGAGCAGATGAAGGCCCATGGAGTGGCATGGCACTGTGTGAGTGCGCCCTCTAGTGCTGAGCTGGGGGAGCAGCACGCCACACAGACCAGAAGCTGCCCTCTGAATTCACCACCAAGGCAGCGAAGTTCACGTTCACATTAAATCCCTTATAGACATACGCTTCATATGTGTGTGTGTGTGTGTGTGTGTTCTAGAACATTTGTATGCATGTTAGGTCTGTCTGTATGTAGGTCTGTCCCCATAAGGCCTCGGTGTATCGTCAGTAATAAAGCAGGAATGGATCACCAGGAATGGACACCCCAAGCAAAGACGCTCTGTTGTGTAAATTAACCAAATGATTGGAAGTGAATTGTGAAATACTACCCACACTCCCCAGCTAAATCTCCTCCACCCAAATACCCCCCTCCAAATACCCTCACCCCCAAATACCCCTGTACTGTCAATTAATTACGGCCAACCAAAGAATGACCAGCAGAGGAATACACTCTTAAGATTCCAATTCATGGAATGACTAGGAGAGGAATACACTCTTAAGATTCCAATTCATGGAATGACTAGGAGAGGAATACACTCTTAAGATTCCAATTCATGGAATGACTAGGAGAGGAATACACTCTTAAGAATTCCAATTCATGGACGGAATAAAATCAGCTGTTTTAGGATTCCACTTCATGGACGGAATGAAATTAACTGCTGATGGGGTTCTACAGTGTGGGATGGAACGCTGGTGGGGTTCTACTGTGTGGGATGAACTGCTGATGGGGTTCTACAGTGTGGGATGGAACGCTGGTGATGGATGCAGTGTGAGGGTACGATGAGCTGGGTCTCCATGGTGATGGATGGATGAGGGTTAGATGAGCTGGGTCTCCATGGTGATGAGCTGGGTCTCCATGGTGATGGATGGATGAGGGTTAGATGAGCTGGGTCTCCATGGTGATGAGCTGGGTCTCCATGGTGATGGATGGATGAGGGTTAGATGAGCTGGGTCTCCATGGTGATGAGCTGGGTCTCCATGGCGATGGATGGATGCGGTGTGAGGGTTAGATGAGCTGGGTCACCATGGTGATGGATGAGCTGCGTCTCCATGGTGATGGATGCGGTGTGAGGGTTAGATGAGCTGGGTCTCCATGGTGATGGATGAGCTGCGTCTCCATGGTGATGGATGCGGTGTGAGGGTTAGATGAGCTGGGTCTCCATGGTGATGGATGAGCTGGGTCTCCATGGTGATGGATGAGCTGGGTCTCCATGGCGATGGATGGATGAGGGTTAGATGAGCTGGGCCTCCACGACGATGGATGGCCCCTCGATGTCGGCTTTACTCTGAATCATCCGCAGCTCCAGCTCAGCTGCAGTGGGCCGTCTCTCCACCGCCACCGCTGAGAGAGAGAGACACACACACACACACACACACACACACACACACAGAGACACACACACACACACACACACACACACACACAGAGAGATACACACACACACATCGGTTTCAGTCTCTGAAGGTGCAGGTCACACACACAGCGTTGAACCAAGAGGGTTGATGAACACAGGTCACACACACACACACACACACACAGGGTTGAACCATGAGGGTCGGACAAGACACACAGGTCACATCTGAATTCAGTGCCTGAGAACTTTAGGGCCTTGTAGGAATTCTTGACCCTCAGAAGTGAATGGCATAAAAGACGCTGAATTCTGTAGTGTGTGTGTGTGTCATAAAAGACGCTGAATTCAGTAGTGTGTGTGTGTGTGTCATAAAAGACGCTGAATTCAGTAGTGTGTGTGTGTCATAAAAGACGCTGAATTCAGTAGTGTGTGTGTGTGTGTCATAAAAGACGCTGAATTCAGTAGTGTGTGTGTGTCATAAAAGGGCTGAATTCAGTAGTGTGTGTATGTGTGTGTCATAAAAGGGCTGAATTTAGTAGTGTGTGTATGTGTGTGTCATAAAAGGGCTGAATTCAGTAGTGTGTGTACAGTGGGTCCCAGTTAAAAATTGACACTTCATTCACGATCATGGTGAATGGTGAAATGTAAGTACAACTGCAGCCGCTTGGGGGCAGCATAGTCCGCTGTGGAGTTCCACGGTCAAACCAGACGGCGCATTCGACAGCAAGGGCTGTGATTGGCCGAGTTTTCAGTGCGTTTCTCTGTGTTTTTAGCAGCCCCTGCAACATGCTAGTCCACTGTAGCCTAAGCCTTGTACATAATGTTAAACATAGTTTTGGATTCAGTGGCAAGATTTCTTGATTGTACAGTGCCTGTCTCTCAGTAATGTTTTAAAATGAGAGCTTCGTCAGCTGGCAGTAGGCTACTTTGTCGGTAGTCATGAGAAGTTCGCTTGCTAACAGAACATAAATATGCTGCCCAGAAACCTTGTGAATAGTTCTGATTTTTTTTACTACACTAACGAGGTTGAAATATAGCCTTTGCCTACAGCATCTCCTTAACAGTAATGTTAACAAAATAACAGCATTCATATGACAAAGAAAAACGAATTCGGTCACTCAAGACTGTGCCACAGCAACCAGTGTAGGCTACAGTCCTACCCAATAGGCCTACTCGAAGCAGATAGCGTTGTCTGACGGTCGAGTGGGTTAATGCGCGTATTTCCAGAACAGGTCTGCAACTTTCAGGCAGTTCTGAGTTCGAATCTAGACAGGAGCAGAGCCATATAAAGGCCTAGGCCTATTGTTATCATTTTTTGCAAGGTGTTGCTCCTGGCAATACTTGTTTATAAGACGTGATTAGTTGATAGCTGTTTTTGGGACACGTTAAACGTTCTTTATAATGAGTGCATACGGGGAGTAAAACGACTGTTACGCGCTGTTACAACTATAGGCTACAATGATTGCAATACAAAAATATGCGCGTGTTAGTTTAGTTAGTTTTGTGATGTTTTGCACTTTTGCCTCATGTGTTTTCAGGTTTGAGGGCTTTTTTGGCAAGATTGACCTTGACTCAAATGATTTTAGAAATATTTAGCCAAAGCCAAAAAGTGTTAGAGAAGGAGAGACGCCGGTGCAGCTCAGATGTCTTCTTAATTTTCTTTATTCTTTAGTAAAAGGTGCAGAACATTATTAAACTTTGACTAACGTTTCGATGTTCGTTAGTCAAAAACATCGACACATCGAAATGTTAGTCAAAGTTTAATAATGTTCTGCTCCTTTTACTAAAGAATAAAGAAAATGAAGAAGACATCTGAGCTGCACCGGCGTCTCTCCTTCTCTCTAAAATATCTGTCCTGGCCTGGTTGCACCGGATTGTGGCCAAACGACAGAATCGCGGAGAACCCTCCTTTGTCTACCAAAAAGTGTTACTTTGTGCCCCGCGCTCCCCCACTGCTTGTGAAAGAAGGGGATGGGGGAGGGGGGCATAACGTGAAAAAGCTTAATGTCACAAAACGGCAACGAGTCGTTTTAGGCTACAGGCCTTCATAATGGTAGGCTACAGGAAGTGGGGGGAGGGTATGGGATGACCAGAGCCGTCATCTATTGTCTTTCCAGGCACACAGCTCATTATATAGCCTATCGACTGCCTTAACAGATAGGCTTTGCTCTTGGGTTTGGCCTTACAGCGAACTTAATGCTCTTGTTGCTTGCAGTTTGTTAAATAAAGTGATGCAGATTACATTATTTATTTCTGATTAATTGCGTCTTTTGATGTATTTTGCAACATTTGCTTGTTAGGCTGGGCTACTGTCAATGTCCTGTACAGGTCAATGTTCAACAATTGCTGGTGTAGGCCTAGGCTATTAATCAATTAGGGACTGTTCGTTATTTATTTAATTAAGGGGCTACCGGAGGAGTTTTGGGAGCGTTAGTCAAAAAAGACGTGACCCTCCCTCGCCAGCAAGAATTTTTTCTATGACCCTCCAAAGTGATTGATAAAAAACGCATGACCCTCCCCAGTCCCAACAATTTATTGATGCCTTAGGCTACTGGGTCAATTTGGGAGCTTGCATGCTACGACTCCTTCCTTGAAATGCCTTGAAAAGGCTGTCGTTTGCACAATTTCACAAATAATCACCGGGACCGAAACAAACCTGTCAACTTTTCCCGGGTTTATCGCGTATTTTAACTTTTTCCTCGCTGTCTTAGGGGGAGCTGCAGGGCCGTCGCAAGGGGATGCGAGGCCCTGTGCGAACTTGACAGATGCAAGGCCCTTTTCACTTACGTGCATGAAATCATGCGATAGCTTACTTTACACATAGCCGAGGCTACCGTCGGTGTATTTTAATAGTAGCCTAGTCTAATAAGCTACACCAGCTTGCCTTTAAGAGGGGAAATTCAATTGTATAGCCTATAACATTAGCTGAGTCACATATTTGGCCATATGGTGTTTATCATAGGCTACATCACGAAACCAAATAGTGTAACAAAGGCGAACACTTTAACAGGGGGAATTAATTGGGCATGAATCATTGTGCTGAACGGTATTTGTCAATGAGCAGAAACACACACGACATTCAAACTATTGATAAGATGTACTGGTCTGTATCTATAGGCTAACATTGGACAAATAAATGACACTGACTCGCCATATCCTGACTCAGGAAAAAAAACATTTTCTTGCTTTGCCGCAAACTCAGCAATGAAATCATAGGCCAGTTTGCAGGTAGCCTAACGTCTTTTTCATAGAAGGGAGAGCCCAGTCTCTCCTGTGACATGGAGGTGCGCAAATAGTTTTTAATAGCCTGTTCAACTTTGAAAAGCTTCGTTCACCCGATGCCAGTCACTGATCGCAATTTCAAAGTTCGGAAAGCTTCATCTTTTTAAGTTTTAAGTGCAGTGGCCCCTATCTGCCCCCTTTGGAATTATATCTCGAGCCTATTATAAGGTCCAGTGCGTTATATCCTGGGATTCGGACGTGCTCAAAAAGAAAAGAAAAAACACTTTTTTATAGATGGTTATGAGGAGCAATGTGAGAGAGAAATTTGATGATCATTGATCGTTGTTTTGGTACGTTAAGCCTTTTCCATAGGCGTCAGTGAAGGAGATTGAAGAATGACCATTTTTTTATACGAAAATATTTCTTAACTACAGAAACTCAGTGTCTAAAAACTCAGTGTCATTCAGACTCAACCCTCTTGTTGTTTTATTGGGGGCCAAGCAGCGAAGCTGCGAAGGCACCCATTGTGTTTCTATGTTTTCTTATTATTACGCTTCCGCCATTGAAGTCTATGGCAGCCCATAGAACCGTCTGGTAAAAAGTTGTGAAATTTGGCACACTGATTGGGGACAGTCCAATGATTAATTTCACCAAGATTCATGCCGGCACCTCCCGCGCTCTAGCGCCACCAACAGGCCAAAGTTGGACTTGCGTTCACGCACGTAACTTCTGACCTGTTGACCCGATTGTCAAAAATGAGGTATCGTCGGAATCCTTGGACCAAGCCGAGTTCAACGCACCCTATCCATTTTCCGCCATGATGGATTTTCCGCCATTTTGGATTTCATCAAAATCACTTAAAACGTATCAGAGGTCACAAATTTTGTCCGATCGACACCAAACTTCACAGATATCATCTACAGACCATGCCTCATTAATGCATTGCGTTTTGTCTTCGGAACTATAACCGTTCGCGCGTAACAGCCAATCGAAATTTGCGGCAAAGCCACCAAACAGGAAGTGAGCTCATATCTCAGCAACCCATTGATCTATCATAACCAAACTTAGTCCATGGACTCAGGACCCAATCAGGGGGACGCTCAAGAAATCTGGTGACCTTTGACCTCTAGGGGGCGCTGTAATTAAGAAACATGCCTTTTGGCCTGTAGCAGCAGTTGTGCTTAGAATTAAAACGCACTAGTGGTGTCTGGTACTACTGTTGAAGGTCCTTAGGCCGACACAAGCCAACTTGTGATGTCATCATAATTGATTCGGCCACTATATTGGATTTAATCAAAAACACGTACAAGTTTTCGGAGGTCACAAATTTCAGCGGATCCTCACCAAAATTGGCAGAGACCATCTTCAGACCATGCCTTATCAGTGCGTTGCTTTCTGGAAAAATTGACAGAAGCATTCGGCTGTAACAGCCAATCGAAATTTGCGGCGAAGCCGCCAAACAGGAAGTGAGCTCATATCTCAGCAACCCTTGCATGTATCAAAGCCAAACTGGATGCATGGACTCAGGACCCAATCCGGGGGACACTCGAGAAATCTGGTGACCTTTGACCTCTAGGGGGCGCTGTAATTAAGAAACATGCCTTTTGGCCTGTAGCTGCTGTTGTGCTTACAATTAAAATGCACTAGTGGTTTCAGGTAATACTGTTGGACGTCCTTAGGCCAACCCAGGCCAACTTGTGATGTCATCATAATTAATTCGGCCGCCATATATGATTTAATCAAAAACACATACAAGTTTTCACAGGTCACAAATTTCAGCGGATCCTCACCAAAATTGGCAGTGACCATCTTCAGACCATGCCTTATCAGTGCATTGCTTTCTGGAACAATTGACAGAAGCATTCGCCCGTAACAGCCAATCGAAATTGGTGGCGAAGCCGCCAAACAGGAAGGGAGCTCATATCTCAGCAACCCTGCCATGTATCATAACCAAACTTACTACATAGATTCATGACCCCATTAGGAGGATTATTTTTGGATGTGAAACTGATAACAACATGTTCCATCCAGTTCATTCTAATGCGTGCGTGGAAGGGCGGGGCGGGACGGGCAG
>NW_027468718.1:810408-815408 GCF_046254945.1 Alosa pseudoharengus | reverse complement strand
ATAAACACCACCTCATATAAACACTCATATAAACACTCATAAACACCACCTCATATAAACACCACCTCATATAAACACCACCTCATATAAACACTCATATAAACACTCATATAAACACCACCTCATATAAACACTCATATAAACACCACCTCATATAAACACTCATATAAACACCACCTCATATAAACACTCATATAAACACCACCTCATATAAACACCACCTCATATAAACACTCATATAAACACCACCTCATATAAACACCAACTCATATAAACACTCATATAAACACCACCTCATATAAACACCACCTCATATAAACACTCATATAAACACTACCTCATATAAACACCACCTCTTATAAACACCACCTCATATAAACACTCATATAAACACCACCTCATATAAACACTCATATAAACACCACCTCATATAAACACCACCTTATATAAACACTCATATAAACACCACCTCATATAAACACTCATATAAACACCACCTCATATAAACACTCATATAAACACCACCTCATATAAACACTCATATAAACACCACCTCATATAAACACCACCTCATATAAACACTCATATAAACACCACCTCATATAAACACTCATATAAACACTACCTCATATAAACACTACTCATATAAACACTACCTCATATAAACACTACTCATATAAACACCACCTCATATAAACACTCATATAAACACCACCTCATATAAACACCACCTCATATAAACACTCATATAAACACTCATATAAACACCACCTCATATAAACACTCATATAAACACTCATATAAACACTATAAACACTCATATAAACACCACCTTATATAAACACTCATATAAACACCACCTCATATAAACACCACCTTATATAAACACCACCTCATATAAACACCACCTCATATAAACACTCATATAAACACCACCTCATATAAACACCACCTCATATAAACACTCATATAAACACTACCTCATATAAACACTCATATTAACACCACCTCATATAAACACTCATATAAACACCACCTCATATAAACACCACCTCATATAAACACTCATATAAACACCACCTCATATAAACACTCATATAAACACTCATAAAAACACTATAAACACTCATATAAACACCACCTCATATAAACACTCATATAAACACCACCTCATATAAACACCACCTTATATAAACACTCATATAAACACCACCTCATATAAACACTCATATAAACACCACCTCATATAAACACTCATATAAACACCACCTCATATAAACACTCATAAACACCACCTCATATAAACACCACCTCATATAAACACTCATATAAACACCACCTCATATAAACACTCATATAAACACCACCTCATATAAACACTCATATAAACACTACCTCATATAAACACCACCTTATATAAACACTACCTCATATAAACACTCATATAAACTAGGGATGCACGATATATCGGCGGCCGATATATTATCAGCCGATAAGTGAAAAAATGAAAATATTATTATCGGTCCGATAACAGAATTCTGGCCGATAATTTGCGCCGATATTTTTTAAAGTCCTAATTTAGGCCTACGTAAGGTCCGTCTGGCTACACTGAGCTAGCCTACTTGAGCTTGGTTGGCTATACTTTTTCCTCAATATAATGTCAGCGGTGTGAATGTATTTCACCACTCTAACAAAATCTGTGGATATGCGTTCATTTGGGAATCTGTGCATCTCAAAATCCTCTCGTGAATGATCCGCCATTTAACCTTAACAGAGCGGAGCTCAGCCCTATCTAGAGCCGTCTTGTGCTGGTGTGTTTACACTTTACCGCGCTGGTCGGGGAAACAAATAAACAAACTCGTTAGTGGGATGAGTATATAAGTAGGCCTAGTTCTAAGTTGTGTTTTAGTATTATATTTGCATTACTTTAGCTTGGGTTTTGTATTATTACCTAGAAATATGCTAACCATTCGTGCTTCAGTTCCAGACAGGTCATCATAATAAGTTTCATAAAACCTTCAGGGCTAACGCCTTTCATTTCTGCTGCAGCAGGTTGTGCGCAACAGAGTAGACGGACATAAGATAGCCCACAGTCTGAGGAGTTGGAGCTTTATTCAGTTACCCGCAGTTGAAACTAAACCTAAGTTTCCCTCACAAACTCTGATTTGGTCGCTATACTGTAGCTTATTCCAAGCTGAGCCGTTTATGAGCGTTTAGTCCTAAATGAAAACGATTCAAACTCTCTAGCCACTCACTCGCAATTCACTGACGTCAGGTTCACTTAAAGGAGCCACACATAGGCCTACTGTAGGGCTAGGCTACTGTTATGTTGTTGACTGCCATACTATTGAGGACTATTATGAGTTCTGTCCATCATTTGGTGGTAGGTAAAATTACTGCAATAAAATTATGCTTATTAAATGCTTTCCCTAAATCACTTTTCACAAATTTTTTTCAAGAGTAATATTATCGGTTATCGTATCGGTATCGGCCACAACAAACCAATAAATATCGGTTATCGTTATCGGCCGTAAAATTCCATATCAGTGCATCTCTAATATAAACACTACCTCATATAAACACTACCTCATATAAACACTCATATAAACACTCATATAAATACCACCTCATATAAACACTCATATAAACACTCATATAAACACCACCTCATACACTCATATAAACACCACCTCATATAAACACCACCTCATATAAACACTCATATGAACACCACCTCATATAAACACTCATCTAAACACTCATATAAACACCAGCTCATATAAACACTCATATAAACACTACCTCATATAAACACCACCTCATATAAACACTCATATAAACACCACCTCATATAAACACTAATATAAACACTCATATAAACACCACCTCATATAAACACCACCTCATATAAACACTCATATAAACATCACCTCATATAAACACCACCTCATATAAACACTCATATAAACACCACCTCATATAAACACCACCTCATATAAACACTCATATAAACACCACCTCATATAAACACCACCTCATATAAACACTCATATAAACACCACCTCATATAAACACCACCTTATATAAACACTCATATAAACACCACCTCATATAAACACCACCTTATATAAACACTCATATAATCACCACCTCATATAAACACTCATATCAACACCACCTCATATAAACACCACCTCATATAAACACTCATATAAACACCACCTCATATAAACACTAATATAAACACTCATATAAACACCACCTCATATAAACACCACCTCATATAAACACTCATATAAACACTCATATAAACACCACCTCATATAAACACTCATATAAACACCACCTCATATAAACACTCATATAAACACTACCTCATATAAACACTCATATAAACACTCATATAAACACCACCTCATATAAACACTCATATAAACACTCATATAAACACTCATATAAACACTACCTCATATAAACACTCATATAAACACTCATATAAACACCACCTCATATAAACACTCATATAAACACTCATATAAACACCACCTCATATAAACACTCATATAAACACCACCTCATATAAACACCACCTCATATAAACACTACCTCATATAAACACTCATGTAAACACTACCTCATATAAACACCACCTCATATAAACACTACCTCATATAAACACTCATATAAACACCACCTCATATAAACACCACCTCATATAAACACCACCTCATATAAACACTCATATAAACACCACCTCATATAAACACTCATATAAACACTCATATAAACACTACCTCATATAAACACTCATATAAACACTCATATAAACACCCATATAAACACCCATATAAACACCACCTCATATAAACACTCATATAAACACCACATCATATAAACACTCATATAAACACTCATATAAACACCACCTCATATAAACACTCATATAAACACCACCTCATATAAACACCACCTCATATAAACACTCATATAAACACTCATATAAACACCACCTCATATAAACACTCATATAAACACTCATATAAACACCACCTCATATAAACACTCATATAAACACTACCTCATATAAACACTCATATAAACACTACCTCATATAAACACCACCTCATATAAACACTACCTCATATAAACACTCATATAAACACCACCTCATATAAACACTCATATAAACACCACCTCATATAAACACCACCTCATATAAACACCACCTCATATAAACACTCATATAAACACCACCTCATATAAACACTCATATAAACACTACCTCATATAAACACTCATATAAACACTCATATAAACACTCATATAAACACCCATATAAACACCCATATAAACACCACCTCATATAAACACTCATATAAACACCACCTCATATAAACACTCATATAAACACTCATATAAACACCACCTCATATAAACACTCATATGAACACCACCTCATATAAACACCACCTCATATAAACACTCATATAAACACCACCTCATATAAACACTCATATAAACACCACCTCATATAAACACTCATATAAACACTCATATAAACACCACCTCATATAAACACTCATGTAAACACTCATATAAACACCACCTCATATAAACACTCATATAAACACCACCTCATATAAACACTCATATAAACACCACCTCATATAAACACCACCTCATATAAACACTCATATAAACACTACCTCATATAAACACTCATATAAACACCCATATAAACACCACCTCATATAAACACCCATATAAACACCACCTCATATAAACACCACCTCATATAAACACTCATATAAACACTACCTCATATAAACACTCATATAAACACTCATATAAACACCACCTCATATAAACACTCATATAAACACCACCTCATATAAACACTCATATAAACACTCATATAAACACCACCTCATATAAACACTCATATAAACACCACCTCATATAAACACCACCTCATATAAACACTCATATAAACACCACCT
>NW_027468718.1:735408-805408 GCF_046254945.1 Alosa pseudoharengus | reverse complement strand
ACAGTGCAAAGGTTAGGATCAAAGCAGGAAGACCAGTCTCAAAAATGAAGGATGGTAAGGCTAGTGTAGGCTACTGAATGCTACTTAGTATGACAAATAGCCTACTCATGACTAACTGGTAACGTTAGCACTGGTCTGTCACAAACGTGGACAATTCAGGGATTTGGTGATAAAACATTTTCGGAAAGTTATGCGTTGGTATAATCATCCAAGTTATGCCTCAACTAAACAATTGTTAAATAATGTTCTTGTTGTTAATATGTTCTTGTTTTCACCGTTCTAACTGTATCTGTATCTAACTGTATGTATGAATGTTTCAGACCATGATGCATTCCTTTAATGACGTCTTCAATAACATTTGCCTTTCGAGTATAAATTCCCACTTAGCTATAACAACCTGTCTTTAAATTATAGCAATGTGGCTTTAAAAACAATAGCATGTTACAAATAACCACATTTAAGGTCTATTTTTAATCGTAAATAGTTATATGGTTTTATAAAACAAGTGTCTATTTTTAGTATTATAGACTTTTTTGCAAATGTATTACATTGAGCAAAACCTCCAGACTTTCCATAATTTTGCACATCTGGAAAACAGTATTTCATAACTAGACCTACATATCTTCCCTGACTTCCCAGACCTAAATTTACATTTATTTACATTTACATTTATTAATTTAGCACTATTATCCGAAGTGACTTGTATATTTAAATTATATTACAAAGTCTATTGTCTCTGGAGGAGTTTGGTGTTAAGTGCCTTGCTCAAATGCACAATGGTGGAAGCCAAGAATTGAACCCACAACTTTTCTGGCTGCTGCATGCTAGCCTAGCTCCTTAGGTCAGACCCCCCCCAAGAATGTCAGAACAGCATTTATTGCACAACATTGCCAGTTGAAATGCTACATAGTACATACTGCTGCTATAAATGTGTCTGGATAGGCGGCCTACATACTTGTTCACATATGTCACCAACACCATCACAACCTCACATTTGCCACTAACACCAATCAAGCGGACATTTCTTCCACCGTTATTTTTTTTAACCACCGGCCGCCACCGATGTGTGTATGTGTGTGTGTGTGAGAGAGAGCGGGAGAGACAGAGAGATCTGTCGGTGTGTGTGTGTGTATGTATGTATGTGTGTGTGAGCATGCATGTGTGCACCTGCATGCGTGTGTGTGTGTGTGTGTGTGCGCGTTTGTGTGTGCATGCGTGTGTGTGTGTGTGTGTGTGTGTGCGCGTTTGTGTGTGCATGCGTGCGTGCACCTGCATGTGTGCATGTGCATGTGTGTGTGTGTGTGTGTGTGTGTGTGTGTTAGGGCTGCACGATATATCTAAAATCTATCGTTATCGCGATATCAACGCTTGCGATGGACATACTGCAAAGATGACTTAATTTACGATACATTTTGATACATTTTCTGTGCCGTGCGCATTCCATATGATGTATTCACATTCTGAATGTCAACATATTTTACCAAACCGATGCTGTCATGCTGCCCTAGAAGCCCGTCCCCTACCAGTTTAGGTGTGTGGTGTCTTAGGTGTTGAGGCAGGAGCTAAGTCGTGATGGCTGAAGATCGTCCCCTACCAGTTTAGGTGTGTGGTGTTTTAGGTGTTGAGGCAGGAGCTAAGTCATGATGGCTGAAGATAGTTAGTCGAGCAAGGTAGGCTACACTTGGGTGAAGAGGAATTGGTGACTAAAGGAAAAGCACGTCTGTTATATAGAAATATTTTGGTTTTATAAAGGATGCCGTGTTACAAACACAGCGCCAAATGCGTCCTTCTCCACCGTGTTAAAATAAACAATTTCTTTCGTTGTTGTTATAGGATCAGAAGATAGCCTATCTATTTTTCACTGTAAGGCTTGTATTTCATGATTTGCATTTAGCAAAAGCCCCAGAGAGCAGCAGAGAGGTAGTCAGGATTCGTTATTTGTAAAAGTTGTTTAGCCTACTTCGTTAGCCTGGACTGTGCGATCGCAGCCACTTACTTTCACTTTCCGCTTCCCTCGTAGTCGGCATGCCGGTAGCCTAATAACGTGGGATGCGCAGCGTATGAGGTTACAGACTGGGCTACTTAAGATTTTAAATGAGTGACCGCCCCGATATAGCTTAAGTAGGCCTAGCAGCGAAGGCTGGCAATGTGGAATATTCCGCTGGTTGGTGCACAAGTGTTCATATTGGCTGTCTATCCGTCTTTTACGAGGATTTTCTTGGAGCACATCTTCCACACAACTTCGATAGCCTAGTCAGTAGGTATCTTAGCTGTCCACTTTCATCAGGCCATATAAAGCCTAGGCTACAATATACTGCTCAAAAAAATTAAAGGAACACTTACAGATTTTCACAATTGTTAAAACCCATTTTTTGAAACCTTCCACCCTTCTCTCCATTCTCAAACTACATTCACAGAATGTCTGACAGTTCTTGCAAAATAAAACACTCGCCTTAAATGTTTTTCTTATGCTCAGAACCAAACAGTGTCAGAGCACCAATCCAGTGTATGATTGAAGTGTCCCCTTTTGAGCAGTATATTTATATTGTTTATGTAGAAAATTATACATTTATTTCTGTAATTATACATTTACCCTCCCCCCCACCCTACAGTCTATGCTAGCAGCAAGTAGAAAGGAGAAAAACATTAAAAATTTAAATATTGCAAGTTATATCGTTATCGCAGTACTCAATAATGTTATCGCATATCGCATGTTTTCCTAATATCGTGCAGCCCTAGTGTGTGTGTGTGAGAGAGAGAGAGGGAGAGACAGAGAGATCTGTCTGTTTGTGTGTGTGTGTATGTATGTGTGTGTGCGCGCGTTTGTGTGTGCATGCGTGCGTGCACCTGCATGTGTGCATGTGTGTGTGTGTGCGTGTGTGTGTCCACCTGCATGTGTGTGTGTGTGTGTGTGTGTGTGCGCGTGTGTGTAAGCAGGGCTCTCAAGTTTTGAAGTTTGCAAGGAGTGAGACTTTGTTTCTCAGGGGGGAGGGTGGCCGATGCCACGCCCCTGCCCCCTGATCGAAGTACATGAAAGTCCTACGTCTGCTTGAACTACTCGTGGCACCACGCCCCCTCCCCCCGATCAACAGACCCACCCTCCCCATGTCCCATCGACCCAGCTTCATGAGAGAGCACAAATTCCATTATTTCAAACACACTGTTTTATTTATTCTAGAACCCTATAGTAAATAATAATAACATAAATTATAATAATAATTTCACCCAAATGGGCCCTTTAAACAGCAGTGGCTCATTCTGCTCTAAACAAACAGAAAACAACCAAATGAAAAAAAAAACCATTTAGCCCCAAAATGGTCTCTTGAACAGTGGTGGTTCTATCCGTGTGTGTGTGTGTGTGTTTATGAGTGATGTTGTGTGTTTGTGGCAGATTTTGATGCCTTGATGACTGATACTGGGGGCTCCCATTTAAAGCACTGTGTTTCAATGTCAGCCATTTTCACAGTCATGAGGCCATCCTTAAAAATATTCTTGTTTGCAGTAACAGCCAAAAAAGGTAGGTCAATATTTTTTTTTTCAAGATTCAAAGTAAAAAAAAAAAGTACAATTTTGGTCATGGTGATTACGTAGGTATGAATTTAAACAAATGTGCATATTGTGTAGGGCTGGGACAACGCGTCGACGTAATCGATGACGTCGACGCAAAAAATACGTCGACGCAAAATATGAGCGTTGATTCGTCAAGCATAACGTGTGCTGCTAAATATTTTTCATTTTACACCTTCAGTGTTTTCCATACGTTGACTAATCTGCGGCTGGGCACCACGAAATCAAAACCGGCCACCACACATTGATGTTCTATGTTGTAGGCCTACTATTTAAATTAAAGATAAGATAAAATAATTTCATTGAGCTGCACTTTTTACTCACACAGCCTTTCCTCGCCCCGCCCGCTCTCTCTCGTAACGAGCCCGCTCCTCCTCCTCCTCTGCATGTGCATTTAACAAAATATTCACGATTGTTAAAGGATTGTTGTTGCCACATAGAAGCACTGCATAGAACACAGTGGGCTAAATTGCTATTAAATCCGCTTAGCATCGTGACCATGCTGCACAAATTTGTTCAAAACTGCTGCATTAAAGTTAAAGTAAACTCTGCTAAGGTCTTATCACAACATAGTACATTGAGGAGACTAAACTAAGTTAAGTTACAGTATGCAATCAAGCAGTATCTCAAAGCTAACGTTAGAATACTGTTTGGATGTCAAGTTTAGCATGCTTCCTTGCAGCTGCTTGTATTCGTTACTCATGCAGGGCTTATTTTATTGACTCTGAATGTTTGCAAAATCCCGATGTAAATGGAAAAGTGTTTTCCAAGACTCAAAAGTGCTTGTCCAAAGGAGAAGAATGAACCGTCATTTGAACTAACTACGTTATGTATTGCATCCACACATCAGCAGCCTTTTAACTGTGTTAATGTTAATGGCAAGGATTCCTACACGAACGTCTTAAAATGACAGGCACTCAATTAGACATACACTACTGAACTTAATTGAATGCTACCTCTGACTAAGAATGCTACCTCTGACTAAGAATGCATTACTTTGCACTTGTATAGTCTTTTATTTTTGAATCTTAAGAGCAATAAACATATATTGCAATGTTAAAGAATTCATGTTTTTTTCATTCAGTTTTTTTCATTCATGTAAATAAACATGTATAAGTTGCTATTAGTGAATTAATGGGGAGATAATCGAATCGAAATCGAATCGGACTGAAAAAATGAATCGTTAGATTAATCGATGCATCGAAAAAATAATCGCTAGATTAATCGTTTAAAAAATAATCGTTTATCCCAGCCCTAATATTGTGACATAACTGACTGGGTCCTCAACCCGTGCCTTCAGGCGCATCACTGCAAACCTCAATCTGATGCAGGTTATGTAGACCAGCCTTTCTCAAACTTCTTTGACCTGAGTCCCAGTCATGGCAGACTTTGGGGTCATAGGGCTCATCTACACGTACCCAACCCCTCCCTCCAAATCAAATTGTTATTACCATCATCACAATCATTATTATGCCTATATTGTTATACATGCACTTTCACTTAAATGTTTTGTGACATGCACATCAGAGGACTGCTTTACTAATGTAAGATAAAATTAGTTTCATTGCTTTTGCATGGTTGCATGATGCTTGCATAAGAAAAGAAATACTTCTCAAAACAGCAACAATTATATGGGTGCTATTGTTTCCCTCATGCAAGCATCATACATTGGTAGGAAATGGAGAAAAAAATACATGTTTTTTAATGAAGTTTAATTTGAATGCCTGAATGTAAGGATTCAGGAAACACAATACCAGCTTTTTTGGCGAGCAGATAGGTGTAAAATCACTGATCTGTTGATCTTTAACAGATAGAAAGAAGGCTTCAATAGCTTTTGGCCACGTTATATTCAAATTTGAGTATACAATACTCAGTGCTATACAGTGTATTATACAGTCTCTGCTCTGTTTCTATGGAAGTTCCAAAAATCAACGTTGTTCTATTAAGTGTCGTTAAACAATTAAATAGCATTCAACAGGTTGAAGCGGAGCTTTGATACCAAAGTTATCAATTAATTTCAATTTCTCTCGCGCAGACGTCTGCATTGAATGAACGCTCATACCACCACTTTATTGTATGGCTCCATGTTTAATGACATCGATAGCAGAAACGTTTGTTTTCTTTTTTTGTCGGTCCGCGGTATCTTGATCAACTGTGCAGCAAATTATCAGACGAAGCACCGGGCCTAATTTCACTCCACGACTCCGCGGACCAGCAGTCTCCACGTTGCGGACCCACATCAAAACAAAACTATTTCCTGATTGGTTGAGAAATCCTATTTTCTGATTGGCCGATAGTAACTGAACAGCAGCTCTCTGAGCTGAATGAGCGCACAGACAGCAACGTTGTGTGACACGTTTGTAAAATATAGCCCTTAGAAATTTCTGTGCGGGCAAGTTAATAATGTCTCGGAGTGAGAAATGCCATGTGTGGCGTGTGAGCGTGTGAAGTCATTGAAATGCGTGTGTCTCACGCTCAATGCGTGAGACTTGAGAGGTCTGGTGTAAGTGTGAGCTCACTCACCGTACACCAGTTTGGGGTTTATGTTCCTCAGTTCCTGGATCATATCAACAACCCTCTGCAGGAAAGACTCATCTCTGCTGTAGCCTGAGAACATACACACACGCACACACACACACACACACACACAAAGCCATTAGCTAATCAGACTCCCATTCCCAAGAATCAGCCAATCAGACACAACTCTCAGGCCAATAGCCAATCACAATGGGCTGCCTCCACTAAAAGGTGGCTTTGAGACTGATGGTGTAGGAAGTTCGCGATACATTTATTACAGAAGCTGAGCACTGTGTAAAACGCATTAACCTTAGTGTAAACACTGTGTAAACGCATTAACCTTAGGGTAAACACTGTGTAAGACGCATTAACCTTAGTGTAAATGCATTAACCTTAGTGTAAATGCATTACGCATTAACCTTAGTGTAAACGCATTAACCTTAGTGTAAACACTGTATAAAACGCATTATCCTTAGTGTAAACACTGTAAAACGCATTAACCTTAGTGTAAACAATGTGTCACACATTAACCTTAGTGTAAACACTGTGTCACACATTAACCTTAGTGTAAATACTGTAAAACGCATTAACCTTAGTGTTACAATGTGTCACACATTAACCCTTAGTGTAAACAATGTGTCACACATTAACCTTAGTGTAAACACTGTGTCACACATTAACCTTAGTGTAAACACTGTAAAACGCATTAACCTTAGTGTTATGGTTATGGTTATGGTTATGGTTATGGATTTAGCAGACGCCTTTGTCCAAAGCGACATATAAATACAAAACAACATAATAATATTTAAAAATGAACAGGGAACAGATTAAAATCTAGGTCAAATATAGTAAGGAGAATAGTTGTAGTACACAATAATATCAATTCAATCAATAGCCTAATAAAAAAGCAATGTAAAAAAGGGGAAAGGCAATAATAAAAACAATAATGTCAATTCAATCAATAATATAAAACAATAACATGCTAAGACTACATTAAGGAGAATATCAATAATAAACAATAATGTCAAATTAATTAACAGCCCAATTAAAATAAAACAACATTATATAAACCATAACACATAAGCGCTTAAACAACTAAGTATATGTTGAATAGGAATGTCTTTAGACCCCTCTTAAACGACCCAAAACTACCACAGGAACGGAGACCACTGGGCAGTTCATTCCACCAACATGGAACCACTGAAGAAAAGAGTCTGGAATTAGACCCAGTTTTTATGACTGGTCGACACAACATACGCTCACCAGAAGACCGCAGTGGGCGGTTGGGGATGTAAGGCTTGATTATTGAATTAAAATAACTAGGAGCAGATCTAGTTAGTGTCCTATAGGCCAAAGTGAGAGATTTAAATTTAATTCTGGCTACTATAGGGAGCCAATGGAGAGTAAATGTTACAATGTGTCACACATTAGTGCTGGGCGGTATACCGGTTCACACCGTATACCGGTGTGTATTTTCGTTATAATATGAATTTTTAATATACCGCCATACCGGTGTATTTGATTACACAACGTTTGGAACGCTGCGCCGCGCGACAGTGTTTCAGACGGGACTTTTTTGACACGCACGTATGATGCCACTGCCAGGCATAGTGAGGGTAAACACAAAACACCTGAAGTTTTTCCCCTGAAGTATGACCCTTAAGGCTTAATTTATCCTTAGATAAGAGGTTTATTTAAGGGTGTTGCACAGAATACCTTAAATTGTTTCTTTAGTTAAGGAAAAACGTTAAGGGATACTGCATTGAAAGGGATTTACCATCACGAAAATTCTATTGAGATTGTTCAACAGCTGTAGCTAGCTGGCTAGTAGGTGATGTCGTTAGTTAGCAACCCACCGAACACAGTGAAGTTTAAGTTGAGCTTATCATTCATCTCACCTTAAGAATATTCGCTGAAATTATCCAGGTAGCAAGTAAAGCATGTTATAGACATGCACTGAGCAATACTAGCTGGCTAGTTAGAAATGATCCTGACTGTCATCAGTGCACCAAAACGAACTTTTTTGTTAATGTTTTGCCTAGCGAACCGAACCGAAGCTCATGGCAGGCTAACAAGACATCCACATCCACATGAAGTTAACGTTAGCCTACCACTAACGTCATGTAAACCACACAATAACAATAAGGCATGTTTCTGACAGGCCTATTTGACAGAGTAAGCATATTAGCAGAAAGGTTTCATTTTAAATTGTATAATTTTCAAAAAAGTATAAAGTTGCACTACTTTTTGTATTGGTTTTATAGGCTACAAGATGTTTGTGAAATTTGCACAGTAAAAGTTCTGTATTTTGACTGCAATTGTCTTTGCATTCTGATTAGATTCTTCATTAGAATCATGAGTGGCTCTTTGTAAACAGCATCATTTTCTGGGGCCATGCAAAACTGCATTACCACCAGTGTTTGTGTCATAATTCCTGGGGGTGCACATCAGTGAAGACCTCTCCTGGACCACCAACACTGCATCACTGGCGAAGAGAGCTCAGCGCCGCCTGTACTTCCTGCGAAAACTCAGGCGAGCAAGTGCTCCACCAGCCATCATGACCACATTCTACCGAGGCACCATTGAGAGCATCCTCTCCAGCTGTATCGCTGTGTGGGGCGGAAGCTGCACTGAATACAACAGGAAAGCCCTGCAGCGCATAGTGAACACAGCTGGAAGGATTATTGGTGCTTCACTCCCCTCCCTGAAGGACATTTACACCACCCACCTCACCCGCAAGGCGACCAAAATTGTGAGTGATGCAAGTCACCCCGCTCACAATCTGTTTGATCTACTGCCCTCTGGGAAGAGGTACAGAAGCCTGCGCTCCCGCACTACCAGACTCACCAACAGCTTCATACACCAAGCTGTTAGGATGCTGAACTCTCTCCCTCCTCTCCCCCCTCCACCCTCAGCTACATAACATCCTGGACATTGGACCCACAATGGCCGCCTGCACCACTCCACTTGCACACTTGTACACTTTGCAACTTGTTGCTGTTGTCCTGAAAACACAACACTTCTGCTGCTCTTACATAACTTGCACCACTATGCCACTTTATTTCTTACTTAGGTCAAACAGAACTACCTCAGCCTCTTATTGGCCTGACTTTGCACTAGTATTTTATTTTATTGACTGTCTATGCACAATTTCAACCACATTTTGCTGCTCTTATTTTTTCATTATATGTGCCCTCTTATTTACTTATTTACTTACTTTTTTGTTTACTTGAATGTTATGTTTGTCTGTGGACTTAAAATTGGTAAAATATGTCTTGTCTCCACCGTGGGATAGTGAGAAACGTAATTTCGATCTCTTTGTATGTCTGGAACATGTGAAGAAATTGACAATAAAGCTGACTTTGACTTTGACTTTGTGTTGCCACAGTTACCTTGAAAAAGTAATCTGATTACTGATTACTGATTACTGATTACTCCTTTAAAAAGTAACTTAGTTACTTTACTGATTACTTGATTTTAAAAGTAACTAAGTTAGATTACAAGTTACTTTATTAGTTACTTTCAGCAGCTGCCGACAACACCCCCAACGCCTCAACATAAAAATGATAACCGGTTTTGCCAATACTCACTATACTGGAAGTGCATTTTAACAGCAATGTATAGCAGACATCCCAACCTAACCTACTTAGATACTGAAATTCAGATGTTTGCTCAATAATGTCTAAGTACACCAAATAAGGAAGGCCTATTGATAGAAACTGTTATAGTAAAATATGTAGATTTTTTTTCATGTAGCCTTGGCAACTAGCCATCTTGTAGCCTATAGGCCTGAATAATATGCAAATGAAATTACACTTGTTAAACTCACCTCAACAAGTCTTTTGAAATCATTTAACCCACCGTGAGCAATGCTAATCTTTTGAGACAATTGGGTACACTTTTGTGTAGTCTGATGTGAAATGGGTCTTAAATCTTCCTTTTTGAGGGGCACTGACGCTGCCATGACGCTTCTGTTCCTAGATACACTGACTGAACTGATTAATTATGTTTGGGAGAAAAGAGATATAAGCACTTACACTGAAAACTGATTGGTTGATTTAGCAAAACAGACCAGGATGCTCTCTGTCTTGGATGCGCTTCAGATACAAACGCACCACTCTCTCTCTCCCTCTCCGTTGTGTGCGCATTAAGCTATGCACACGCGATTTGAAGCAAAGATTCTAGAATCTTTGATTTGAAGTCCGGTCTGGCTTGCGTGCTCTTGTTCGCTCTAGGTTCCGGGAGATTTTATGTAATTTGCGGGCGTCAGGAAGCCGCTATCAATATGTGGGAGACTCACAAAACTTCGGGAGACTTGGGATGTCTAGCTAGACAGCACTTTGTCGCCAGCACAGAATGTACAATGTACCTTAATGTTGTCATGTTTAACTGACACAAACTCAAAGTAATGACTGATGAAATGTGCATCTCTCTCTCTCCCTCCATTGTTGTTTACGTTTGTGTCGCTGCACGTGAATTGTCCTCATGCTGAAAACGTGAGCATAGCCTCTACATGACATTAATACCCAAGACAAGAAGAAAGCAAAGAATATATCTTTTTATTAAGGAACATGACAAAAATAGTAACGCACAGTAACTTAGATAAGTAACTTTAATCTGATTACTGGTTTGTAAATAGTAGCGCGTTAAGATTACTCGTTACTGAAAAAAGTGGTAAAAATAGACTAACTAAGTAACGCGTTACTGGCATCACTGATTACCACTAGTGTGGAGTTATTCTACATCATGACAGTAAAATAGACCATCCTTAGTCGATGTAGTGCAGCAATTCCTCTCTCAACCTGTAGAAAATGCTGTGAACATCTGATTATGCATGGAAAAAAAATACCGTCATATACCATGAAACCGTAAGAATTTAGAAAAATACCGTGATATACATTTTTGGTCATACCGCCCAGCACTATCACACATTAACCCTTAGTGTAAACAATGTGTCACGCGTTAACCTTAGTGTAAACAATGTGTCACACATTAACCCTTAGTGTAAACAATGTGTCACACATTAACCTTAGTGTAAACACTGTAAAACGCATTAACCTTAGTGTTACAGCACGCTCCCTTGGGAAACCACCAGCACGCTCCCTTGACCACTAGCACGCTCACTTGACCACCAGCACGCTCCCTTGGGAAACCACCAGCACGCTCCCTTGACCACCAGCACGCTCACTTGACCACCAGCACGCTCCCTTGACCACCAGCACGCTCCCTTGGGAAACCACCAGCACGATCCCTTGACCACCAGCACGCTCCCTTGGGAAACCACCAGCACGCTCCCTTAACCACCAGCACGTTCCCTTGACCAGCAGCACGCTCCCTTGACCAGCAGCACGCTCGCTTGACCAGCAGCACGCTCCCTTGACCAGCAGCACGCTCCCTTAACCACCAGCACGCTCCCTTGACCAGCAGCACGCTCCCTTGGGAAACCACCAGCACGCTCCCTTAACCACCAGCACGCTCCTTTGACCAGCAGCAGTTCTGTAATAATTCCTTCTTCTTTCAAACAGGCTAGGGTTACACCTTTGCTAAAGAAAAGTACACTTAATCCAACTGATGTTAAGAACTACAGAATTGTCTCCCTTCTTCCTTTCTTGTTAAAGGTTTTCAAGCAAGTCTGTGACTTCTTATATCAGAATACCCTACTAGACCCTATGCAGTCTGGTTTCAAGAGTGGTCATTCCACTGAAACTGCTCTTCTGTCTGTTACTGAAGCACTGAGAGTAGCTGAGTCCTTCTACTAGACATACAGTATCTATAGCCTTTGATAGTGTAAAAAGGAGAATGTCATGGTTTACAGTATCTGAACTAGGAATTTCTGGGAAAGCTCTTGACTGGTTTGAATCTTGCCTTAAAGTGTGTTCTTTCAGTATGATTTGGCAGGGACAGGTATCAAAGTCTCATGACCTCACCACAGGTGTGCCTCAGGGATCAGTATTAAGGCCCTTACTTCTATTTACACCAGTTCTTTGGGTGAGACTA
The DNA here is from genome assembly GCF_046254945.1 of Alosa pseudoharengus. Lineage (NCBI taxonomy): Eukaryota > Metazoa > Chordata > Actinopteri > Clupeiformes > Clupeidae > Alosa > Alosa pseudoharengus. Next base: position 793,327 of record NW_027468718.1, on the reverse strand, counting down.
GTTGTCCCAATGGATTTGACTATCACTGCTATGTGGACGATTCTCAACTGGTCTTTCGCACCCGAGAACTTTACAGTTTCCCATCGGATTTCTGGATACCTTAAAGGAGCATTTCACCGCTGGATACCTTAAAGGAGCATTTCACCGCCGGATACCTTAAAGAAACCTTAAATACCAACACGACTTCGAGCTGCAACTAGCGGCAACCTTTCGAAATTCAGTGTTGGGGGTAACTAATTATAAAGTAACGGATTACTGTCATTTTGTTAACTTTCTGAGTAAGAAAGTGTAGCAATGCTTACAATTCAAATCAAGTATCTATTATTACAATTACTGGATACTTTGTTCCTTTTTTTGCTTCAATAAAAACACTGGCCTATACACAATTATTTGTTATCTTATCCTAACCCAAGATAAAAAGTTATTTCATTGTTATGTGTAGGAAGAGCACACACCACTTCTCCAGCACTACACTCTTTCTTTCACTATCATTCGATCTCAAGACAAAATGACAAATGAAAATCAGAAAAGGTTTACTGGACTTTCTTCCAAATAGGCCCACGACCATACGCAGTACACACACACACACACACACACACCCTTGCTGTCTCATATACTTTGCCAGTCAAGGTATCACATTCAAAAATAGGTGGTCACATTTTACAAAAATACTAATTATTGATTGGATGCTGCTGGAGAATACTTTTGGGCCTGCATGCTCCCCGTGATGAACATTTAGAAAAATAACCCCTTAAAGGATGACTTCTGGGGAATTTTGTGGAAACTAATTGATAAATTGACTTAAAATATATTATATTATAATATATTGATAGCAAACTACAATAAAGCCTATAAAAACCTACACAGGTTGTTACATTCAACTAATTTTAAGCAAGTCCATTGGGACTTTGATCTCATCACATACTACATCAAGGGAGTAAGCCTATAGCTCCTGAGCAAGCTTTGAATAATGTAAAGGTAACACCTGTTAAACTAACCTTAACATGACATTTACTGAGGGTAGAACATTTTAAATCTTATAGCCTAAACCTTATCTTATAACCTAAACAAAGCAACACTGTCAGGCCTATGTTTAACCTCTATTCTGTAGTCAAGGCAGGGGTAGCTCATTGCAAATACCCCTTATAACATGTGCATATGTTTACATGTTATATTCTTGTTTTTTCCCCCTTTCATTTAATTATATATTTGTTTGAATGAAAAGGCCTTCTGCCTTTATGGGGACTTTTAATTTGAAAAGGGGTTATTGTGATACTGTATGTAGGCCTAGTTTAGGCTATGTCTGCTGCTCTTACAGCCTTTGAAAACGCGATGGCGCAAATGATTACTTTTTTGGATGACAATGACAGCTGGTAGCGTAGACATACTGATAGCTTCAATGACGCATATTTATGTGGAGAGACAGTAGCCCTACCACAAATGGAAAACCTCATAGTTAGTGGTTTGAAAATGTAATACCTCATCAGATGACGTTTATTACTTTTTAATACTTTTAAATGGCCTTAAATTTGGCTAATTTCATTTACTACCTTTTAATACCTTTTACAACCCCACAGACACCCTGATATAGTCATATTGTGGGGCAGCCGTGGCCTACTAGCACTTCGGACTTGTAATTGGAGGGTTGCCGGTTCGAACCCCGACCAGTAGGCACGGCTGAAGTGCCCTTGAGCAAGGCACCTAACCCCTCACTGCTCCCCGAGCGCCGCCGTTGTTGCAGGCAGCTCACTGCGCCGGGATTAGTGTGTGCTTCACCTCACTGTGTAACTGTGTGCTGAGTGTGTTTCACTAATTCACGGTTGGGATAAATGCAGAGACCAAATTTCTCTCACGGGATCAAAAGAGTATATATACTTATACTTATATTACCTGTGTGTGAGTGTGTGCCTGTGAGTATATAGTCATATTACCTGTGCGTGCGTGTGTGTGTGTGTGTGTGCGTGTGTGCCTGCGTGCATGCGGGTGTGTGTATACCTGTGAGTATATAGTCATACTGCATGAGCTGGTTTAGTCTCAGTCCTTCATAAAGCACCTGCAGTTCATCAGCATTCAGGACTTGCCCCTTCCAATGCCCATAACCTGGAGAACAACACACCCACACACACACACACACACACACACACACACACACACACACACACACACAATAATCAAACAAACGTGCACAAGTGGAGATCAACAGTGTGATCTTTGTGTGTGTGTGTGTGTGTGTGTGTGTGTTTGTGTGTGTGTGTGTTTGTGTGTGTGAGGTATCAGTGTGTTTTTGGGAGGATGAGGGTGTGTGTGTGTGTGTGTGTGTGTGTGTGTGTGTGTGTGTGTGTGTGTGTGTGATCAGTGTGTTCTTGGGAAGAGGAGGAGGGTGTGTGTGTGTGTGTGTGATCAGTGTGTTCTTGGGAAGAGGAGGAGGGTGTGTGTGTGTGTATGTGTAACAGAGTTAGAAATGTATTTTAGTGTTTGTATGTGTTTTCTAGCATAATTAAGCAGCTTTATTGAGATTGGTGTTTTGGAGCCCCTTTTGGAGAAACGGTGAACTGCAGCTCTGCTACGTTTTGTCCTTGTGTTGTTGCCGTATCTGATCAGAAGCTTTGCATCGGGTAGGTTGACCGCATAAAGTACTCTTTGTTTTAATTTTGTAACTGTAAAATGTTGTTTAAGCTGAAAACTTCCAACATATCACCTGTATTATATTACTTACTACATTACTACATGTATTGCTAGGATATGAGTGCAATTCTAGCAAGCGGGATGCGACTGGTAGCTTGAGAGCAACGTGTTGGAGACCCATGGTGTAGGACAACGACTTTTCATTGGCAACAACAGTATCAAACCAAGCAACAATATAAAATATTAAGAGCAGCTCTAAATTGAGTTAAATGGAAACAATGTAGGCAATAATTACCCCGGCTAGGAGGCCAGCCTTTATTTATCCGAATCTGAGGCCCGGCTATAAATAGAATCCCGGCCTTAATTTGAGGATTTACTGTATGAACGCGTGTTTTAGGCATAGTGCCAGCCCTAATCTCTGACTGAACTTGTGCATTTACATAACAATATGTAATACATTTTCCTGGTGGTGACACCCCCGAACCCTCTCTAACGTTTGGGCTTAAGTACGAAAAAATGTCTGACCTGTCGCAAGTTCACCAACCGAGAGATCTCATTCCACAAGCCTCGAGCGTTCTGTTGTGGCTGTAGATGGACTTAAAAAATTAACTTTACTGAGGCCATCCTTAAAAATATTTTCGTTTGCCGTACCCCGACCGACCCTGTCAATTTAGAACCGACCCAAATATTTATTTTTTTCCCCATTTAGTCCGCCGACTTGCCGGTTGTAAACTTGCGTTAAGACCGACCGATTTTTTTTACTCTAAACAACCAATACAAATAAAATACTATTTATTTTAGTAGGCTTAAGTATTGTGAATATAAATTGCCTACATACAAACTTGGGCTCTCTTAAATAAAACCCTGTGGCGTCATCTCTACACCATTGGTTTACACATGTCATACTATGGCCTATACGCTTCGTTTCATTAACACAAACATCTCGACAACGTTATTACTTGGCAAGAAGTTCTGGAAGAACTGTGCCCAGATCTTTTCCCATCCTTTCTCCCCTCTAGTCTAACGGTGACCGTGTTGAAGAATTGAAATTGGTTGTGGTCTATTCAGCATTTCTAAAAATATGAGACCGAAATGTGAAGACTGCTGGTCCGCGGAGTCGTGGAGTGAAATTAGGCCCAGTGATTCGTCTGATAATTTGCTGCGCAGTTGATCAAGATCCCGCTGACCGACAAAAAAAGAAAACAAACGTTTCTGCTATCGATGTCATTAAACATGGAGCCATACAATAAAGTGGTGGTATGAGCGTTCATTCAATGCAGGCGTCTGCGCGTCTGCTCGAGAGAAACTGAAACTAATCGATAACGTTGGTATCAAAGCTCCACTTCAACCTGTTAAACGACAGTTAATAAAACAACGTTGATTTTTGGAACTTCCATAGAAACAGAGCAGAGACTGTATAATACACTGTAGTAGGCTACAGCACTGAGTATTATATAGTCAAATTTGAATATAACGTGGCCAAAAGCTATTGTAGCATTCTTTCGATATGTTAAAGATTAACAGATCAGTGATTTACGCCTATCTGCTCGCCAAAAGCTGGTATTGTGTTTCCTGAACCCTTACATTCAGGCATTCAAATTAAACTTAATTAAAAAACATGTATTTTTTTCTCCATTTCCTACCAATGTATGATGCTTGCATGAGGAAAACATCCCAAAACAATAGCACCCATATACTTGTTCTTATGCAAGCATCATGCAACCATGCAAAAGCAATGAAACTAATTATATCTTACATTAGTAAAGCAGTCCTCTGATGTGCATGTCACAAAACATTTAAGGGAAAGTGCATGTATAACAATATAGGCATAATAATGATTGTGATGATGGTAATAACAATTTGATTTGGAGGGAGGGGTTGGGTACGTGTAGATGAGCCCTATGACCCCAAAGTCTGCCATGACTGGGCCTTAGGTCAAAGAAGTTTGAGAAAGGCTGGTCTACATAACCTGCATCAGATTGAGGTTTGCAATGAGGCGCCTGAAGGCACGGGTTGAGGTCCCAGTCAGTTACGTCACAATATGCACATTTGTTTAAATTCATACTTACGTAATCACCATGACCAAAATTTTACTTTTTTTTTTTACTTTGAATCTTGAAAAAAAAAATATTGACCTACCTACCGACCCATTTTTTTATTTTTTTAGCTGTTACTGCAAACAAGAATATTTTTAAGGATGGCCTGAACTTTACAGGAAATGAACTGAATTGTGTTCAGGAATGCTTTACTCACGCGACTGCTTCAGAGAATGCACAGACCGAAACAGAGAATTCTATAAAATAGTGAAGAGAATGCACAGACTGTATAAAGTAGAGAATTCTATATTCTATAAAATAGTAAATCGTGAAGCATCTGCACTAGGGCTGTAACGATACACCAACCTCACGATTCGGTTTGTATCACGATTTTTGACCCACGGTTCGATACGAATCTCGATTTTTTTTTTTTTTTTTTTTGGGGGGGGGGCTAGACATTTTATTAAATAACATTTTAATAGCCTCCCTTAGAACACCAGAGGATTACAATATAATATATCTATTATTTTATATCCTGATATAAAAATATTTTTCTGAATGACTGATATTTATGACCGCACACTTTATGCAGATTAGCCTATAGCCTAGGCCTACTATTTTTTATTACAACTCTACCTCTTTAATTCAGCTGTCTGGTTGAAGCCTGGAAATGTTGTAAACAAAGTAGCATATAGCTTAGCCTATCATAGTCTACTGATTGGACTGTTCAGTTTCCCCATGTGTGTTTAAGTTTCAAGGTAATACTTGTTCTCCTTGGGACAGGCCCTTTTGGGAAACGTTGGTATTGAGATGATCAGTCAACTTCAATGCATGAGTTTTAAACAAATATGTGCAGCATGCTAATGATGCTAAGCGGATTTAATAGTAATTTAGCTAGTCGTCTGATCCTTGCTTTCACGATTGTGAATGTTTTATTTAAGTCGCGCGTGTTCATTGAGCAGGAGAGGGAGGGAGAGTGAGAGGGAGGGAGCGCAAGAGAGAGCGAGAGGGAGGGAGCGCAAGAGAGAGCGGGGCAAGGAGAGGGGGTTTACTTCTATACTGTTTGGTAAAGTTGCACACATAGTCTACAATGAAAGCAAGGAGAGGTATGAAATTATTATTTATTTATTTATTTGTTTTTGGACAACGTAGGCTACCGATAAGTAAAGCTGGAGTTGTGGGTTGCTTTTGCGGCCGCATAAGCTGCAAAGCACTGCGTGAAACACTAGAAAGGGTGTGTCGCGATTCTGCCTTTTCACACCGCGACACAGTATCGTGGATATGAATGTCGCGATTTCGGTTTCGAATCGTAAATCGTTACAGCCCTAATCTGCACCGCCACAGCCACATCTACTTGCTACAGCGACATATGCACTACACCGTTTTCGCCCGTTTCCACCTCTTCGTGAGGATGCAAGAGCTTTTTCAAAGAGGTTGTTAAAGGTGTGAAGACGGTAAGAAACAATAACGCTGTCGTTGTCGTGTAGCCGAAGCCTTAGGTCATGTCCACACGACGGCGGTTTTCATGAAAACTGTAACTTTTGTCATCGTTTTGGCCTTGCTTCCACACGACCACGCCGTTTTAGCTGACCAAAACGGTAACTTTTGAAAACTGGTTCCAAGGTGGGAACTTTTGAAAACCCCGTTTTCCTCATGACGTGTGACCCCCCCCAAAACGGTGTTTTAGTGACGACATAGGCCCACCCCTATCATTTGACACGTAAAACCCAGCTGCCGCACTCGACTTGACAGTCATTATAGCATTGCCTAGTACAATACTAGTTTTCATACATGACATTACCTACGATTACGCAGTACACATCGCAAACGGGTGCTGCGCAGCGCCAATAGCTTATCATGACTTGGTGAACTATGTGTTTTCTCGATGCATTCTACTGTCAGTGATTGACGCGAGTCAGATGTTATTAGGGAAGTGCGGTTTAGGTTTAAATGAATTTTTGCGTAGTGCCGGTGTCATTCATTTCTTTCACGTCTTACAACATAAATAAATGCATTCATAGTCTAATGAAGACAGATATGACCCTACAAATCACTTACAAATCATGTTAAAGGGACACCAGGCAACGTTTTCGTGTTAATTACTCATCTTCGTAAGTCGGTATATGGTTAAATGACTCATTACAGGAATGAAGACTCTCTCGCCCGCTCCTACTGCCTGTAGGAAGAATATCCCGCTTGCAAGTTCAGTGTATCGTACCCGCCGACCGAAGCAGGATCAGTTTACAGCACAGAGGCAGGCTAACGAAACGCTAGCGATTGTTGCAAACGTGTGTAAAATGGCAGAGCTGGCGAAGAAGCAGCGAAGAAGCAGCGAAAACCCTTGACAGAAGATGCAAAGAAAAGGAAAAGAGCTTCAGTTCACTAAGTGCGAATGCGCGATTTGATGCAGGTAAAAAGTATCGACTGTTAGTAACGAAGGCAGGCTAAATGGCATTATAGCAATATTACAAATGTGGCGACGGTATAGCTTAGAACTTGGGTATGCCTACTAGCGTTTAGTAGCCTAGCCTATGTACTTGCTACTAGCGTTTAGTAGCCTAGCCTATGTACTAGCGTTTAGTAGCCTAGCCTATGTACTTGCTACTAGCGTTTAGTAGCCTAGCCTATGTACTAGTGTTTAGTAGCCTAGCCCATGTACTTGCCTACTAGCGTTTAGTAGCCTAGCCTATGTACTAGCGTTTAGTAGCCTAGCCTATGTACTAGTAGCCTAGCCTATGTACTTGCCTACTAGCTTTTAGTAGCCTAGCCTATGTACTAGCATTTAGTAGCCTAGCCTATGTACTAGCGTTTAGTAGCCTAGCCCATGTACTAGCTTTTAGTAGCCTAGCCTATGTACTAGCGTTTAGTAGCCTAGCCTGTATACTAGCGTTTAGTAGCCTAGCCTATGTACTAGCGTTTAGTAGCCTAGCCTATGTACTTAAGGTGACAACAATGTGAATCGCGGACCAAAGGAAGCAAATTATATTATTTGTCTGCGTTCACCAAAGGACTGGACTGCACCCTTTACAAACCGTAAACATGAACTTTATTCGTTTTACAGTCGAAAACTGAATTGTGCTCAGGAGTGCTTTACTCACGCGACTGCTTCGGAGACACAGACCGAAACAGAGAGAATGCACAGACCGAAACAGAGAGAATGCTGCACAGACCGAAACAGAGAGAATGCACAGACCGAAAAAGAGAGAATGCTGCACAGACCGAAACAGAGAATTCTATAAAATAGTGAAGAGAATGCACAAACCGAAACAGAGAGAATGCACAGACTGAATAAAATAGAGAATTATATATTCTATAAAATAGTCAATCGTGAAGCATCTGCACCGCCACAGCGACATCTACTTTCCTGGCATACAGTATGTGTATCGGCAGCTTGTCTTACCTTCCTTTTCAGACCGCCACGCGAGCCAGACGAGGGGAATGCTTGACGCACGTTCAAATGTAGAAATAATAATCTAAAACTTTCAACTTAAATAGGATTCTCTATCCCTCTAAACCTAACTGAAAACTATCCTAGATAGTGTATGAATGCAAATCAATGTAAATGAAGGTCCTTTATCCTATACTCTTAATATGAATCTCAAATAGCGTGAAATAGCGTGGTCAAAAAACTGTTCGTTCTCCCGCTGACTAGCGTTTTCCTAATCAAGCACCTCCTCAGGCCGCACTTCCTGTCAGTCTATATAGTCTTCCTGCAGGTGTGTCGTGGCTTGTGTTGTCCGAACCAGCAGGGGGAGATGACAATAAGTAAACTAAAACAAAAAGATGAATTGGCCCTAACATACCGGCCCCTAATTGTGAGCCTTCTTGGAGAACAATTACTTCCAACGAAAAGGAGCCAATTAAAGTTATGCTATTTCCAGTCCTTTTAGATTTATTTCTTCAACGTTCTGCTTCCATAAGGAGACACAGCTTACTCACTGGTCTTTCAAGGGTGTTTGTCTTGGTCTTCACAAATACACTTCTCACAAGACCTTTCGATCCGGGCAAGGCTTTGACTACTCGCCCCAGCTGCCAAGAGTTCCTAGGTGCAGTGTCATCAACAATCATAACCAGGTCTCCAACAGTAAGGTTTCTCCTTGGTCTGTTCCATTTGTTTCTCTCTTGCATGAGGGGTAAGTATTCTTTTATCCATCTCCGCCAGAAAAGGTCAACTAGGTATTGCACCTGTCTCCATCTCCGTTGGGAATATAAGTCTCCTTTCTGGAAGAGTCCTGGTGGCATGACTGGTTTTGCTTTCAACTGGAGGAGGTGGTTTGGGGTAAGAGGTTCTAGGTCATTTGGGTCATTAGTTACCGTGGTAATGGGTCGGTCATTCATGATGGCCTCGACTTCACACAGGGCTGTTTGGAGAGCTTCGTCATCTAACTGTTGTTCTTTCAAAACTGAATAGAGAATCTTCTTGACTAGACGAATCAATCTCTCCCAAACTCCACCATGATGTGCGCCTGAGGGAGGATTGAAAGACCACGTCACGCCATCCTTCAGTAGCATATGCTGAATTTTGGTGTGATCACTTCCCTTCAAGGCTTCCAGTAACTCTCGGTTGGCTCCAATAAAGTTGGTGCCATGGTCAGATCTGATGCTCGACGCTGGTCCTCTACGGCAGAGGAATCTACGCAAGGCGTTGATACAAGAGTCTGTGTTTAAGTAGCTCGCCACTTCTAGGTGTACTGCTCTGCAAACTAGACAGGTGAATATTACTCCATAGCGCTTTACCTGGGATCGGCCCCTCTTCACTTCGATAGGACCAAAGTAATCGACCCCCACGTGAGTAAATGGTGGTTCGTCTGGAGATAAACGATCCTGAGGTAAATCAGCCATCTTTTGCTGTTCAACTTTGGCCTGATATCTACGACAGAAAATGCACCTTTTTATTATCTTCCTGGCCATGGCATTAGCACAAGGTAGCCAGAATCTTTCATGGAGCTTGGAGAGCATGTGATTCCTCCCGGAGTGGCCAACCTGCTGGTGAATTTGTTGGAGGATCAGCTCAGAGATGTGAGACTCTTTTGGTAAAATTATCGGGTTCTTCAATTCATTTTGCAAGGCCATTTTGTTGAGCCTACCACCTACTCTTAGGATATCCTGATCCAGGATTGGGTCCAGTTTACGGAGAGAACTGGTTTTGGCATATGGTCGTCCATGTCGAAGTGATTTCATTTCCTGCTGGAAGGCTCTTTCCTGTTCAAAGCGAATAATGCACTTCTCTGCCCCCTGCAGGTCTTCTACAGTGAGTATTTTTGTCAGAGTCTGGGTGAGACGACCTTGTTTGTCTTTAGATAGTTTGCTTGAGGTTTGTTTCTGCTCCGAGTCAGTCTTGATTGATTTCAATCTAAGTTCTTGTAGAAGTGCCCTTAATCTAAGCATCCAAGCTACAGCTCGCTTGAGTCTGTTCCAGCATGAGTAATACTCAATGAATTTGCCAAGTGGGCTCTTCTGTTCTATGGTCAGACTGTTCACACACACTTCCTTTTTTAGCTCCGGGTCATTTGGAGAGATGGGTGTAAGACTTTCCAAAGCACCTGGCCATTCAGTGGCTGGTTTCAGTAAGAATTCCGGACCTTGGGTCCATCTTTTGGACTTCAAAAAATGTTCTATGCTCAAACCTCGTGAAGCGTCATCAGCAGGGTTTTCTTTAGAGCTGATGTACCTCCACTGGTGTTTATCTGACAAGTCTCGGATCTCTGAAATCCTATTGGCAACATAGGTTTTGAATCTTCTGGTTTCATTTTTGATATATTTCAGCACAGACTCGCTGTCAGTCCAAAATATTGAGACCTCCAACTCGATCTCCAACTCTGACTTTAAAAGTTTATCCATCCTGGCTGCTAGCGTTGCTGAGGCAAGCTCCAATCGAGGGATTGTCATTTGCTTCAATGGTATTACTCTGGATTTCCCCAGTATGAATGCAACATGGATGTTTCCTATCCTATTGGTAAGTCTAAGATAGCTTGCACTGCCATAACCATGTTCACTTGCATCACAGCAGTGGTGTAACTGTGCCTTTTTAATCCGGCCAAAATTCTTAGGCTTCAGGCATCTATCAATCTGGAATTCAGACAGCTGATCCAAGTCAGCAAGCCACTTCTGCCATGGTGTGAGGAACAGCTCAGGTATCCGGTCATCCCATCCACACTTCGCTTTACAGAGCTCTTGGAGAATCTGTTTGGCTTTCAAGACAAATGGTGACAGGAATCCTAAGGGGTCATAAACTGAACTGACGATGGATAGTATACCTCGGCGTGTCAGGGGTCTGTCCTTAACAGCGACTCGGAAAGTGAAGGTGTCCCTTTCAATGTTCCACTGGACTCCTAGGGCTCCTTCTAGCGGAAGCTTCTCTCTGTCCAGGTCAAGTACTTTTATTTGCTTTGCCTTGTACTCATCAGGAATGGAAGCAAGTACAGAGCGGCTGTTGGAAATCCACTTTGTAAGCTTGAATCCACCCTGAGAGCATAGGTGTCTGAGGTCTTTGCAGAGGGTTATGGCTTGTTTGTCTGTTGCCACTGACTTGAGACAATCATCGACATAAAAATTGTTTTTAACAGTTCTGCTCACCTCCACATCATATTCATGATTGTAGTCATCTGCTGTCTTGCGGAGTGCAAAGTTCGCACATGTAGGAGAGGATATTGCGCCAAACAAGTGGACAGTCATCCGGTACTCTTCTAGGTTCTCTGTTGTATCGCCATCTGGCCACCACAGGAATCTCAGCAGATCTCTCTCATCCTGGTGAACGCGCACTTGATGAAACATCCCCTCAATATCTGCCATCATAGCAATGGGCTCCTGACGGAATCTTAGTAGAACGGCGAGGAGAGAGTTTGTCAAGTCAGGTCCTTGTAGGAGTTCACCGTTGAGTGATGCAAGCTTGTAAGTTGATGAGCAATCAAATACCACTCTGAGGGTTTTCTTTCGTTTGTGATACACAGCATGATGGGGTATGTACCACACTTTGCCATCTTGTCTCTGAAGCCTGTCTCGTGGTACCATCTCAGCATAGCCTTTCTGGATCACATCATTCATGAAGTTCTTGTATTCCAGTTCATAAGATGGGTCTGACTTAAACTTCCTGATCAGGTTCAGAGCACGCTGCTTTGCTATGTCGCGGTTGCTCGGCATAACGACCTGTCCGTCACGCAGTGGTAGTGACATGTAGTAATGACCATCCTTGTGTGTTACAGAGCTTTGTGCAATCTGCATAAATCTCTGATCTTCTGCAGACATTTCTTTCTTTTCATCGTAATTTCTTTCCGGAAAATCAAAGTTGTACTGCTGTACCAAGAGGTCTTTCAGCTCTGTCATGGAGATGCGGTTTGCGGTAAGAGTTGGCACTCTGAATGTCTCCTCAGCTGTGCAAGGGTTGAGTGGTCCATTAATCACCCATCCAAAAACTGTCTTCACTGCATAAGGTCCGTTGTCTTCACTGTTGATGATCTGCCATGGTTCAAGGACTCTTGGGGCGTTTGCTCCAATAAGGAGGTCAATGTTGGCATCAATCTCATGCAGCTTTACTTCTTTTAAGTATGACCACCTAGAGATGTCCTTCTGTGTTGCCATGTTCTCTTTAGTCACTGGGATAGTATCCTGAGTGTAGACCTTAGGGAGTTCTATGAAAATGTTCCCTTCCAGATTGCCTATCACTAGCCCAGAAAGCTCATAACTTGAGACAGTCTTATCCTGTCCCATCGTCCATAGGAGAATTTCAGTCTTACGGCCTCTAGCGTTTAACCGTCTTTGAAGTCTCTCCGTACAGAACGTCCCCGAGCTCCCCGGATCGAGGAAAGCATAGGTGAACACAGATGTACTTCCTTTTGTGACTTTAACCTGCACTGGCACTATAGACAGAGCACACTCTTTACCGGCCCCGGTTCCTTTCCCAGCTCTGAGGGCAACATGAGCACTGCTAACTGAGGTTTCCTTCTGTCTGGTTGCAGATTCAGTGGTTTTCACTTTATCCATATGCAAGATGGTGGGGTGCCTCCCATGACATCTCTCACATGTCATCCTTCTCTTGCAGTCCTTGCTCATATGGCCTCTCAAAAGACATCCAAAACAGAAACCTTTTGTCTTGAGGAACTCTACTATGGCACCATGTGGCTGTGCTCTTAACTTTTGACAATCTCTTAAGTAGTGTTTAGCTTCACAGAATGCACAGGTGGTGTCATACATATGTTCTTCCTTGAAGGTGTGGTCATTAGAGCATGTCTTGATGTTGCAATCATCAGTAACTACAGCTACTGTCGTTGCAAAGCTACTGCCTCTACTCTTTAGTCTGCTTGGCTGTCTTGAAATGGTTGCACTTTTGGTCTTAGTGACGTCTTGTATGTCACCAAATAAAGGATCTAGCAGAATCTTTGCTTGCTTTTCCATGAATGCAACCAGGTCGTGGAATCTGGCCCTGTGACCTGTTCTTTCCAAGATGTCACACGCAGTGGATCTCCATTTCTCTTTCAGCTTATAGGGCAGTTTTGATAAAATCAACTTCATGTTAGAGGGCAGGTCCAACTCTTCCATGATCTGTAGTTCTTGCATCGCATTGCAGCAGCCACGGAGATACAGTGCGTAGCTCTGAAGCTCTTTGCCGTCATCAGACTTGACGTTTGTCCATTTTAGGGCCTTCTCCATGTAGGCCATTGTCACTTTCAAGTCATCTCCAAAGTTTTCTTTAAGAAGTCTCTTAGCTTCAGAATATCCTCTTGAGGGACTCATGTGAAAACAGCTGCGGACTAGTTCTCTGGGCTGGCCTGCAGTGTACTGCTCAAGATAGTACAGCCGATCTTGATTGCTTTCCGTTTTATCTTCAATGCTGTATTCAAACGCACGCATGAAGGTCTTAAAACTTAATGGGTCACCATGAAAGACAGGTATTTCTCTAATTGGCAATAAAGCATGTTTATGCTGTAGTACAAGAAGATCAACAATTTCATTCTGTCTTTGCATCACTGTAGACAGACCATCATAGTCTGGGTTAACAGTATTGGGATTTTGCTTACTATGTTTTTGAGATAGCCTCTCTTGCTTTGGCCTTGTTGCCAATGGTGACTCTGAAATTCTGACAGGGGGCTTTGGAGTTGAGGCTGGGTACTTGGGGATTGTAACTGGTTGGTTAGCTTCAACATATTTCAGTGGTCGTGGCTGTTGAAGGATTGTTTGGAGTGGTGTTTTAGGGACTGTAGATATCTTTGCAAACTCAACAGGAGACTTTTGTGGTCTGAATGGGGGTAAAGATGGTCTATGGCTTTCCAAATAGGAGTTCATGCCATCTTCTGATTGGGAAGGGAAACCTGATGTTGCCTTAAAGCTTTCTAGGACTTTTATTCTTGCATTGGATGCTGCTATATTTGCTTCAAGTTCTGTATGCTCAATCTTTGAATCCAAAATCAGTCTCTCTTGCTCAAGGGCGTGCTTTGCTCTCAACGCTTCCTTACGTGACAGCAGTGCGGCTCTGTCTGCCAGAGCTTTCCGGTGTGCAGATGACAGTGAAGATGAGTTTGATGAGCTTGCATTAGAGATGCTGTCCTGTGGATTAATCAGCATTTGTGGATCTGTTGGTTCTGGTATCTGAACAGGTACAGATTCGGATGCAACTGATTCAGCCGGCTCTAGATTTCCTTCTGTGGGTGACTCTTGTAGGCCCACTACATCTGTCTCTGTTTCAGTGGAAGCCTCCCATTCCTCTACCTCTTTCAAGAAATCTTCAAACGGTTTCACTCTTGGTTCATACCATTCAACTTTATCTGTTTTCTTTTCATTCTCATTAAGTACATTTTGCACAGAGTCGTGAGCATAGCTAAATTCTGCACAAAGTGATTCAAATGCTTTTAAACCTTGTTTCACAGCTTCAACATTATTGTCCTGCATCAGCTTTTTCAGTTCATTCATTTTGCGTGTGCATGTTGCCAGTTTGCCCTTTCTGGCTTTCCTTAGTTCCTTCACACACTGCTCTCTTTCTGCAGAGGTGTCCATAGTTGCCATTGACAATGTTTGAGTTAGTTTTTTAACAGTATTATTTTAGTGATATGCTTTTAAATGCGTCGTGATTCACGCAGCACAAGTGAAGAATGCGTTTGAATTTCGTTTCGTTTTCCTCACTTAAATAGGCTAGCACAAGATCACGGCCACCACTACATTTCATTCGCACTTCACTGCGCGAGCTGTTTAATCTACACGTTCTCCAAACACTGAATTAGCGACACAATAAAAAAATAACAAACAAATAATGTTTCAATGCCTAAATGCTACTCTTCCATTCAAAGCACAGACTGCAGCGAAACTGTTTCCAAAATTCCCCTCCTAAGCTTATCAAACATTCCTATTTGTTTGTCCAAATAAAGCACTCAGAGTTCGGGTGGGTTACTCACGACCCGTCGAATCGTTCACCTTCAGCAGCCCTCCTATAGTACCGCAGGTGTCCAGGAAACAGCGTGTAATCCGTGTGCTTTCTTCTCCTTTGTATCCTTAACTGTGTCGATAATTCTTGGCTGACGTCGTTTGACTTTTTGTCAAGAATTCTTAACGGAGTTTTTTGACTTTGTATCGGCAGCTTGTCTTACCTTCCTTTTCAGACCGCCACGCGAGCCAGACGAGGGGAATGCTTGACGCACGTTCAAATGTAGAAATAATAATCTAAAACTTTCAACTTAAATAGGATTCTCTATCCCTCTAAACCTAACTGAAAACTATCCTAGATAGTGTATGAATGCAAATCAATGTAAATGAAGGTCCTTTATCCTATACTCTTAATATGAATCTCAAATAGCGTGAAATAGCGTGGTCAAAAAACTGTTCGTTCTCCCGCTGACTAGCGTTTTCCTAATCAAGCACCTCCTCAGGCCGCACTTCCTGTCAGTCTATATAGTCTTCCTGCAGGTGTGTCGTGGCTTGTGTTGTCCGAACCAGCAGGGGGAGATGACAATAAGTAAACTAAAACAAAAAGATGAATTGGCCCTAACAGTATGCACTACAGCGTTTTCGCCTGTTTTCACCTCTTCGTGAGGACGCAAGAACTTTTTCAAAGGGGTCGTTAAAGGCTAAAAAAGGTGCTGCATATTCCAGACCAGTAGATGGCGCCGGGCCGTGCAGAGGCTTCACATTTAATTTGCGTAAAAGAAAACATTGTTTAAACAGTTTGTTAAGCAGACACATGAAATAAGTGACTGCTATGTGGAATTTCAAATGCTTACGCATTGCATTAGGTCTGAGCACCACTGGAGAAAACATTAACATGCAGTAAGCTAATGTTTAACTAAGTTAAGCTAACGGTGTGCTTCTAACTTAGCCACAAAAGGCTGATACATTGTGCACATAAATCATGACAGGAGAACGAAAAAACATTTTAATATGATAAACAAATCGTTTGGTTTGTTTTGACAAGCAGCGTGTCAGGTCGAGTGCGGTGGCTGAGTTGAGAGGTGGGGCTATGTAGTCATAAAATTGCCGGCTGTGCCCTCCACACGCGTCTACACGGCAAAAGTTAGCCGGCGGTTTCAAAAATGCCCACTTCGGAACCCGGTTACAAAAACTATCGGTCACAGTCTCCTAAACTGGCGGTGTCGTGTACACGCAAGGCGTAATCGATAACAAAAATTCCCCGGTTTCAAAAAAATCAGCGTCGTTTAGGCGGCCATTTAGTTTAATGTGTATGTGTGTGTGTGTGTGTGTGGGAGGGGGACGGGGAGGGGGTTTGGGGGGGGTAGAAGGAGAGGGAGAGAGAGAGAGAAAGACAGAGAGAGGGAGAGAGAGAAAGACAGAGAGGGAGATAATTTAGTTTAGTGTGTGTGTGTGGGGGGGGGGGGGGGGGGGGGTTGAGAGAGAGAATTTAGTTTAGTGTGTGTGTGTGTGTGGGGGGGGGGGGGTGAGAGAGAATTTAGTGTGTGTGGGGGGGGGGGGTGCTAGCAGGGGTGTCTGGGAGTAAACAGGGTAAGAGAACAAAGCTGTTCTTACAAAACTCAGCACCCGTGTGTGTGTGTGTGAGTATTACGCAACTCAGACCCCTCTTCATTCACACACCAGGCCTAGTGAATGCTTCACACAAACACACACACAGTTGTGGATGAGTGTGTGTGAGAGAGAGGCATGAGTGTGTTTGTGTGTGTCTTACACACACACACACACTCCTCCAAAACTTAACAACCATAACAACCCTATGTTTTAGCATTAACTCATAACAACCCTATGTTTTATAGCATTAACTCATAACAACCCTGTTTTATAAGCCTTAACTCAGTGCCTACGCACATTAAAGCAACATATAACCCTATGTTTTATAAGCATTAACTCACCATAACAACCCTATGTTTTATAAGGATTAACTCATAACAACCCTATGTTTTATAAGGATTAACTCATAACAACCCTGTTTTATAAGCATTACTCATAACAACCCTGTTTTATAAGCCTTAACTCAGTGCCTACGCACATTAAAGCAACATATAACCCTATGTTTTATAAGCATTAACTCACCATAACAACCCTATGTTTTATAAGGATTAACTCATAACAACCCTATGTTTTATAAGGATTAACTCATAACAACCCTGTTTTATAAGCATTACTCATAACAACCCTGTTTTATAAGCCTTAACTCAGGGCCTACACACATTAAAGCAACATATAACCCTATGTTTTATAAGCATTAACTCACCATAACAACCCTATGTTTTATAAGGATTAACTCATAACAACCCTATGTTTTATAAGCATTACTCATAACAACCCTGTTTTATAAGCCTTAACTCAGCGCGCACACATTAAAGCAACATAACGTGCTTCAACACTGCAGACTGGGCCCTATACATAACGCAACCCCGACATTCAATACGTCAGAACCACGGGAGGTCGCGCGCCCTACCTGTGTGATTGGAGAACTGGACGGAGTTGATGGAGTCCACTTCAAAGCCGAGTACCTGCGCACACACAAATACATGCGCGTGGAAATCTGAATAACAGGCAGAATCTGCTGTACAAGTTGAACTCCACTCATGTCGGTCGTCTCGCGGTGGCCTCGAGTCGGGATCAGACTTACCTGTAACGGGAAGCACGCAGACTTGTTCCCCACGTAACCGCGCACCACGTGACTCTGCACGGACAGCACGCGACACTCCATTCTGACAGAAAGGGACTGAAGACACGGCGACGGGAAGACGTCTCAGGCACGAGCTGAACAGTCGGGGAAATACGGGGAATGGCAAAGCTGAAAGCTCGCTCAGGGCTGGCTCGAGAGGTGAACTGAACTGACTGAACTCTCTCGAGCACCCGTAGCGGTCATGTACGTCATCATCTCACGTGGCCGGAGGGATCTCCTGGACTCTTGCATTGTGAAACAGCCAACTTTGATCAGTGCTGGTGAACACTGCTGAACTGGAACCAGCGTGCACTTATGGCGGCGAAATGTCTCCAAGTTAAAGTCCACTCAAGTGCTGTTAGGGGAAAACAGCTGTCTAAACAAATCATGTTTCCTTATCAGGGGTGACACAAATGAGGACAAAGGCGCTCAAGGAGAATGCTGTCCTCCGACGATTCGTTGTAAAAGAGTTCACGGCTGGTCTGACATCGCGTCCAGACGGAGAAGTGCCTCCCGGAAGTGTGCGGTTTAAATAACACCGAGGCTAGGCTACTAGAGATTTCCGCACCACAGATAAAGGCTTCGGGCAGAGCTTAGCCTTCTTACGTTTATAAAAATGTAGGCTATACGGCGTCTGGGGTTGGGGTAATAAGGGGAATGTTGATGGAACGAGTTTGGGATTGTGGTCTTAGAGGAAATGTTGATGTTGCGAATTCATGAGTGGTGAAAACGTTTGTTTTTTGTCATTGAACGACGGACGACATACGTGTCTGAGTTTGTGCATCCCATCCTGAAGTTGTGTAGAAGACAAGGCCACCTCTAAGCATAGGCTGCCTAAATATCCCATCTAAAATTCATAATGCATAGTTCTGTTATTTTGATGTGTAATATGCAAACATCAATTGTCTGATGGGCTATAGTTGTCATTGAAGATCTGTAGGCTATTAAAGGTGCTCTAAGCATTGTTGTTAAGCATTAATGTTACGCAGTTTGTAAGCTATAGCCTAGCCTACTACATAATTTTTTTGTCATACAGCAAACGTCAACTCATAATTCACTAGCTGCCTTTCCCCTGAATAGCCTACACCATTCAATTAGTTTAATGGGGGCCAGTTCATGAAAAGCATCACAACTGAGGGGCCGGAGAAAAGCGGCTTGAAATATGAGTAATCACATTAACAGCTGCAGATACAATGAAGTACAACAGCAGCAATATGGGTGTTCAAATGTTGTATTTTGTACCTGCATAACAACAACATTAGCCGGTTGTTGGTGGCTAATATGGAATGAAATCTGTGATGACATATCAGTAATGGAATCTGTGTTTTGCGCAGAAACTGCTAGGTCCAAGATTTCCAGTGAGTACAAACATGATTCAAACACTGTTCAGGTGAATTAAATGTGTAATCAGTCGCATATGTAGCTCTTCTGACGTATAGGCCTACTTGTTACATTTGACATTCCCACCATTTAAATGAGATGACCATGACCTCTAGATTTTTTTAGTAGTGGGGGCAGGTCAGTCATAATAGCCTAATAATAATAACACGGGGGTCCGGGGGTGATTTTTTTTTTCTTTTCTGGTTGCTAATCACACTATTTTATATATCCTATTTTATTATTATAGGACAGTGGAGAGTGACAGGAAGTGAATGGGAGATAGAGCAGGGGTGGGATCCAGAAAGGACCACAGGGCGGGAATCGAACCCGGGTCGCAGTTTTGTGCCAACATATTGTAGAAACACAACCAGGGCCTTTATTTGGTGAACGGTTTCCTTCACTTTCTTTGGTTATTATAAAGTCTACACTCTAAAAAACATTGGGTTAAAAACAACCCAATTTCAACCCAATCACTGGGTAAATAGTGGTCGAGCCCAGCACTGAGTTATATTAGCCCTGAAAATTGGGTTGTTCGGTTAACCCAATGAGTTGGGTTGATAGTCTAACCCAAACATTGGGTTATCGTAACAAAACTGTTAGGTTAAACCTACATAATTGTTGGGTAGGCTATCTTATACAACCCAGGATTTATATTATTTTCACTGTCATTTCTGGGTTATGATGACCTAATTTATGGGTTATTCTAAGTATCTTATTTTTCTCCTTAATCCAATCATATTAATTGATAATAATTCAAATAAATGTTTGCAAATCATTAATGTTACAATATAATGTTTTAAAATCCATCCAATGGGCAACAATAGCCATGCAATGAAATAAAACAGTTCGACATTTATTTATTTGACAGTTTATTTTTTGAACAGATAGCTAGAAAAAGCTTGTGATACTTCCATGGCAGGCAGATTCCACCGTCTGTTTTGGGGATCACCCCTGTGAATCAAAGAAGAAAAACAGAGTGCATTAATCACTGTTATTTACAGAACTTTATATCAAGATTTTCATGAACCATTATCATTGAATGATGTTGACAAACATTAAAAATCCACCAGGAGACAAAATATTAGCGCAACACACTCGGAAACCATGACCACCTACTGTATGGAGTTGTTATAATAACTTGTAGCTTCTAGTTCTAGTAACGTTAGCTAAATGACTGTCTGATGCTACAACCAGAGCCCGTCTTCTCTGCTACCAACAAAAACACCCAGTAAAGTTAAGTTACATGGCTATAATATGAAGCTACCCTGAATGAATTAATAAGATGTTGTTTGCCATTATTATTACCATAGCTTCTACGTGTGGCTTGTGAAGAGACTAACATTACTTCAACTGTGTTGGCTAATATTAGCTGACAAACGTTAGCTGCAACCATAGACTAACGTTAGTCTAGGCTACAACCACCACGAAGCATATTTAATTAGCATTGATGATAGCTATATGGTCTGCTAATGTTAACCAGCTTGGTATGCTCATTTTAGTTCGTTGTAAAAGTTTGTTTTGTTTCTGTCAGCAGTTCATACCCAGTGAACAATGAACTATGTTTTTATGAGTCTGTCTTTGTGTATATTTAACATGAACAGTAATCGTAAGTTAATGTTAGCTAACGTTAGTTAGCATGAATGACACAATAACGAAATTGGCAGGCAGAATATCCATTCATATCATGAGGGTTGCTTCTACATCTCTGGGTGGACTTTTAAAATCCGTCTGGATAAAACATTTAAAAAAAGTTAAAGATACATACCTTACGAAATCGCCTGATTTCCATTGCATGCTGACAGCTGGTGGACTGGACGGTTGGAAGAATAACGATGTTTTTTCGAATTCTCAAATAACTATGCAGCTGTGTTAAAGTCACCCAGGTGCTGGGTAGTGTACTCCACGTCAGGTGGGAGAGAGGAGGGGCGCTGTCCTAAACTATCAACCCAACAAGCTGGGTTACAGAAAATAACCCAACATGAGTAAAAACAACCCCACAAAATGCCCTGACAGCCTCAACCCAGCGTTTGGGTTGAGAAAATAACCCAGTATTTTTTAGAGTGTACGATTTACTTTAACCACAAAACGTTCTGTCATCGCCTCATTTACAGATATGCAATTTACCTTCGTTAGGCTATCAGTGATAGCAGAGAATGGCTAATAAGGGGAGAACCTTCACTTTCGGAACTCTTCCGGTGTGGTACTGCATCTAGGGGCGCTCGCGGGCGAGTCCAGAATGAATGGAGGTCTATGGAGCTGTACCCCTCAAAATCCACTTTTTAAAATAAAATCTGAGGGTTTCAGTTGTTAAATAGGTGAAATCAATAAATGTAGCCATGTAGCTCCATAGGACCCCATGTATTTTGGACTCGCCCGCGATCGCCATCTAGGTGAACTCTGGTGAACTGCAGACAAATTTGGTTTGTATGGGATTAATAGAGAGTGGGGAGGCTCTCTGTAGACGGGCTCTGGTGATAGGCACTTTTTTGCTTCGAATCGCAATTGAGTGCGCATGTAAAGTAACATGCCACATGATTTCCAAGAGGCCTGTAGACAGGCTCATTTCTGACTTCACTAGACTATTATTGCATTATGTTGTAAGACATGAAGAAATGAAGGACAGCGGCAATAGCCTACGCATAAATTCATCATTCACTAAATGGACCCTTGGAAACTTGGACTCCAAGTTTTTCTTTCGCCATCGTTGCGCCAGGCTACTATATAGACATACTTTGAAATTCCCTTTGAATCGGATCTGCTCCACCTTTCCACCAAGTTTTGCAGAAATTGTGCCTGTGTTTTTTTTGCGATATTGTTGACAGAAACTATTTGTGTGGTGCAACCTGTTAAATATTAGTAGTTCATAAACTCCAACGTAGTGCCAATTTAGGTTGAAACTAAACTAAAAGATGGAATTTAAGTTTCAACTTACGTACAAATGTAATGAATTGTAATGTAGTCTGACTTGTTCAATGGGCTGAGGTGCAATGGCTGCAGGACTAAAGCGAGCGAGAGATGCAAGAGTGGAGAACAGCTCATGCGCTTGCTAGAGATTAAACATTTAAGGGCCAAATGACCTCACGGGTCGCCAAGGGCCAGTACAAATGACCTCGCGGGTCGCCAAGGGCCAGTACAAATGACCTCGCGGGTCGCCAATTGAAGAGCCCTGGCCTACACTGTAAGAAAAGTGCTTTCTGGGGGGGGGGGGGTGGTATTCCATCAACCTCGCTAAAGGCTAAAACTTCAAATAATAGCCCGGGCTTTTATTTTCCCAAATAGTCAAATTGCACCAGCTAATATTTGAGACAGTATATGAGACAGGCTTTTCAAACACACTGAACGCCTACCCACATTACTAGGCTATCAGGCTTAGTAATACTTAGATAGACCACATTTTTCTCTTTGTTGCCATGGTGACATTGAAAGAAATGCATTTAGAAAGAATAATAATGTTTGAGGGCCCTTTTGTTTTGTTGTCAGCATAAAACAAGTATAGGCTTATATTTTGTCTAATGCGCAAATTTGAGTAGGACATAGCCAGGCTTGGAATTTCACCCTTTTAGGGGCAAGGCCACTTGGCCTTCAGTTGGGCATATTTGGTGGGGGGCACAAACGCCACATGTTAGGGCACCAAGGCCAAAGTTAACTATACAATAGACTATAAAAATGATCAAAGTTGTATTTAGCCTATTCACAGCAGTATAGGCCTGCATCACTGTATGAAACATTACAAAAACATGAAACATGACTGTAAATCATCTGATCTAATCTAATATTTACAGATATCTAGGCTATATTCAACATTTATTTTATATTTGGCCTGTTATGAAATCATGTATTGAACAATTTAAGCACAGCTCAGCTTTAAGAAACTCAAATAGCCTAGATGCATGCTTAGCATTTTTAAGTTCAAGTTCAAGTCAACTTTATTGTCAATCAGACCATGAGTACATTAGACAGCAGACTGAAATTGCGTTTCTCCCATACTCCAATGTGCAGTATTAAATTGCGTTTCTCCCATACTCCAATGTGCAGTATCAAAAGAAGATTTGACACACTAAGCATAAATTAAACATACAGTAAGACTAACCATAGGATTTTGTGATCATTAAGGCTACTTTCACAAACTCTTAGTCAGCTGTCCTCTGATTTTAATATTTACCGATATCTAGGCGATATTTGTAACATTTATTTTGTATTTGGCCCATTATGAAATCATGTAGAACAATTGAAACACATTGTAAAACTTAAAGCCCAATTTGGAGACATCCATGCATGTCGAAATTTACTGCAAATTCAAAACTGGATTACTCTGGAATGGCTAACTGTACAGGGGACATTACACCTTTGTGTTCGGTACGATCTGCTGTTGAATCTACTGTTGATATGGTTTATCATGTGTTGAACGAACGGTGTTGAAGTATTCCACCGAGATGAATGGGTAGGGAGATGGGCGCAGAACTTTAAGTAGAATTTATGATTATATTGAATTATATTATTTACTTTTCTCGCAAACCGTACACCACAGCAATTAGCGGCTAACATCGTTTAAAAGCTGAGAAAAAGCCCTTTCATGTGATACTTGTGATGTCTGTGTGATGAGTTCAACTGAGAAGAATGGGTGAATTTGGACGCACTTACTTGCCGCGCGCTGTCACTTTCTCCACTGCGTAAAAGACTAAATTAATTTGCGCTGTGAATGCTAAGATTATTTTGACAGGCCATAGGCTAAATAAAAATCGCTATTAGTCGGACGAAAAACAAATGTTACGATTCCGCTTAAACCACCACCGGATTCTCCTTTTGCCTTATTTTCGGCATTTCTGTCAGTTAGGGTATCATAGTAGCCTAGCAACCGCGGCATACACCTACAGCAGGCAGCCACTTACAACAACCAGACAGACATAGAGGAGTATACAGACACTGTAACCTCTTACATCATAGTAGCCTAGCTAGGCATAGACCTACATTTCTCACAGTCTGTGGAATGTCCAGAAAAACATTTTCTCTACAAGGCCTTGATAAATAAATAAAAAGCTAAATAAAAAGCTTGACTTGACTTGATAAAGGCTACAGTTTCAGTTGGAGCAATGCGTATAGGCTATAGCTGAAATGAATCGTTTTAATATACTAAAACAACATGAACAAAGTCAACAAACACAGAATTAATAACCACGAATTCATAGGTTTAATGATAAAAAAGTATAAGTATAGTATATATACTCTTTTGATCCCGTGAGGGAAATTTGGTCTCTGCATTTATCCCAATCCGTGAATTAGTGAAACACTCAGCACACAGTGAACACACAGTGAGGTGAAGCACACACTAATCCCGGCGTAGTGAGCTGCCTGCAAAAACAGCGGCACTCGGTGAGCAGTGAGGGGTTAGGTGCCTTGCTCAAGGGCACTTCAGCCGTGCCTACTGGTCAGGGAGCAGTGAGGGGTTAGGTGCCTTGCTCAAGGGCACTTCAGCCGTTCCTACTGGTCAGGGTTCGAACCAGTCTGAAGCGCTAACCAGTAGGCCACGCAGACCTCTCAAGTCTCACGCATTGAGCGTGAGACACACGCATTTCAATGACTTCACACGCTCACACGCCACACATGGCATTTCTCACTCCGAGACATTATTAACTTGCCCGCACAGAAATTTCTAAGGGCTATATTTTACAAACGTGTCACACAACGTTGCTGTCTGTGCGCTCATTCAGCTCAGAGAGCTGCTGTTCAGTTACTAACCTATCGGCCAATCAGAAAATAGGATTTCTCAACCAATCAGGAAATAGTTTTGTTTTGATGTGGGTCCGCAACGTGGAGACTGCTGGTCCGCGGAGTCGTGGAGTGAAATTAGGCCCGGTGCTTCGTCTGATAATTTGCTGCACAGTTGATCAAGATACCGCGGACCGACAAAAAAAGAAAACAAACGTTTCTGCTATCGATGTCATTAAACATGGAGCCATACAATAAAGTGGTGGTATGAGCGTTCATTCAATGCAGGCGTCTGCGCGAGAGAAACTGAAACTAATCGATAAGCTCCGCTTCAACCTGTTGAATGCTATTTAATTGTTTAACGACACTTAAAACAGTTTTTTTTCTCCATTTCCTACCAATGTATGATGCTTGCATGAGGGAAACATCCCAAAACAATAGCACCCATATAATTGTTGCTGTTTTGACAAGTATTTATTTTCTTATGCAAGCATCATGCAACCATGCAAAAGCAATGAAACTAATTATATCTTACATTAGTAAAGCAGTCCTCTGATGTGCATGTCACAAAACATTTAAGTGAAAGTGCATGTATAACATTATAGGCATAATAATGATTGTGATGATGATAATGACAATTTGATTTGGAGGGAGTGGGGTAGATGAGCCCTATGACCCCAAAGTCTGCCATGACTGGGCCTCAGGTCAAAGAAGTTTGAGAAAGGCTGGTCTACATAACCTGCATCAGATTGAGGTTTGCAGTGATGCGCCTGAAGGCACGGGTTGAGGACCCAGTCAGTTACGTAACAATATGCACATTTGTTTAAATTCATACCTACGTAATCACCATGACCAAAATTGTACTTTTTTTTACTTTGAATCTTGAAAAAAAAAATATTGACCTACCTACCGACCCATTTTTTAAAAGATTTTTTGGCTGTTACTGCAAACAAGAATATTTTTAAAGATGGCCTCATGACTGTGAAAATGGCTGACATTGAACCACAGTGCTTTAAATGGGAGCCCCCAGTATCAGTCATCAAGGCATCAAAATCTGCCACAAACACTTACAACACACAACATCACTCATAAACACACACACACACACGGACAGAACCACCACTGTTCAAGAGACCATTTTGGGGCTAAATGTGCTTTTTCTCATTTGGTTGTTTTCTGTTTGTTTAGAGCAGAATGAGCCACTGCTGTTCAAAGGGCCCATTTGGGTGAAATTATTATTATAATTTATGTTATTATTATTTACTATAGGGTTCTAGAATAAACAAAACAGTGTGTTTGAAATGATGAAATTTGTGCTCTCATGGGTCTGTTGATCGGGGGGAGGGGGCGTTCAAGCAGACGTAGGACTTTCATGTACTTCAATCAGGGGGGAGGGGGCGTTCAAGCAGACGTAGGACTTTCATGTACTTCAATCAGGGGGGAGGGGGCGTGGCACCGTGCCAATGCCATGCCCCCTCCCCCCTGAGAAACAAAGTCTCCTTGCAAACTTCAAAACTTGAGAGCCCTGAGGCCACGGCTGCCTCAAAAACGAACAACCTGAACAAAGTCAACAATTAAACAGAATTAATGACCACAAATTCATAGTTGTAGCTTAATGATAATAAAAAAAACTCACAGGCCATTAAAACAATGTGAACAAACAAAACTTATTCATGCACTTAAACAAAATCCAGTGTATCGCGTCGTAGACCAGGATCGGCTTCACTCGGTGGGTGATCTTACAGCTGCTGTGGCTGCTGTTGCTGCTGCTGCTGACGTGCCAGTCTCATCTGGCGCCCTCCTCTCCTATCTGTTGCTAAGGGAACATCGTATGGCCTCCTCTCCTATCTGTTGCTAAGGGAACATCGTATGGCCTCCTCTCCTATCTGTTGCAAGGGCACACCGTATGGCCTCCATACTTCTGCCTCCGTCGCCTTTGCCGTCAATGTGCATTTGTGCACTGCACCTAGAAATCTAGACGCACCCTAGTGGCGGCAAATTAATTTGCTCAGCCTGTACGTCTAGTATCAAACCATAGGGATTTCTACTGGCTGACGCCGTGGACGTCATCCAATCACAGCGCTCTATTTCGTTAGAGAGTCTTAAGGCGGGCTTAACAGGATAACGACAGTCCTGCGACGGTGAACAACAAGGAAGGTGGCTATGGCGAACAAAGAGCGGTTGTTTGAATCGGCGTTGGCGTCAACTTTGGAGGAGTTGTACTTGTGCTTTTCTTTGAAAGTTGAGCAACACAATGCACTTAAGTCATTCCTTTCGAAGAAGGATGTATTTGCCGTTTTGCCGACCGGATACGGATATGGTCGTAGCGCTGGCCTATTGCATGCCTAGGCAGTTTGAAAGACAATTCTCTGCCCGCCCCTTGGATTAAGCGAGGTGAATGGTTCGATTCCAGACTATACATTTCAATGGTATAGGATGGCCCGCCAGGCTATTTGCGCTCTGCACCTGGTGGGAAAACACAGATGTCATTACAGATTAGGTTGAATGAGACATTTGGATCAGATATGGGCTATATCTAACCATGGAGGTTAGACATAGCCCCAAATGGACTATATATAACCATTCTGACCATATCTAACCATTGTCATTCTCTTTTGTAAAGGTACGGTATATGTAGTTTATCCTCGTACTTCCTAGTGTTGTTATTTTGAAGCTTTTCCAGCATTTCATGCCTCTTCATGGCATTTTGGGGTTTTTTCCTCGGAAATTAATTTTGACCAAAAGCATTCATCATCTTTAACCCATGACCCCGGCACAACTTCTGCTATGTCCTCGTCGAGGAAAATTACTCCACAAAATGTGTGTTAAAAATCATTGTGTAAAAAAGTAACAAATTAAACATGATTTTAAAAAAATATATACATAACTGAACTGATTGTGATTTTCAAAAATAAAGTCTAGTCCTTCATATGAAACAACGGTATAACCACCATTGCCTCATTGAAAGGGACAGCCATGCATTTTTGTGTGAAAGATGACAGTTTGGAGAATTGTATCTCACGGTCTAGCTCAACTGGGATCACAATGTTTAGGATGTCTGAATTAAAAGGTAAAATTTTATCTCACGGTCTAGGTCAGCTGGGATCACAATGTTTAGGATGTCTGAATTAAAAGGTCCCATACTGTCTGTAGGCAATTATGATGTCACCGTTACAGTCAATTATATGATTTATTGGACACACATTTTTGCCCACCAGAAACATGTTGTTTGGACATGTTGTGGTCATGGTGAACCTCTCTGGTATTAGTTCGTCATACTGGTGACAGATCAAGTCTGGTACTGGTGAACCTCTCTGATATCAGTCCGACAAAATTAAATCTCTCCGGTCAAATTGTCCGATTGAAATTGGCTAATAATCCCGTCCCCTAACGCAATCTGAATTTGAGAATAAGCCTTAATATTAGGGATGCACGATATATCGGCGGCCGATATATTATTAGCCGATAAGTGAAAAAATGAAAATATTATTATCGGTCCGATAACAGAATTCTGGCCGATAATTTGAGCCGATATTTTTTTAATTTAGGCCTACGTAAGGTCCGTCTGGCTACACTGAGCTACTTGGGCTTGGTTGACTATACTTTTTCCTCAATAATAGCGGTGTGAATGTATTTCACCACTCTAACAAAATCTGTGGATATACGTTCATTTGGGAATCTGTGCATCTCAAAATCCTCTCGTGAATGATCCGCCATTTAACCTTACCAGAGCGGAGCTCAGCCCTAGAGCCGTCTTTTGCTGGTGTGTTTGCACTTTACCGCGCTGGTCGGGGAAACAAATAAACAAACTCGTTAGTGGGACGAGTACATAAGTAGGCCTAGTTCTAAGTTGTGTTTTAGTATTATATTTGCATTACTTTAGCTTGGGTTTTGTATTTTTACCTAGAAATATGCTAACCATTCGTGCTTCAGTTCCAGACAGGTCATCATAATATGTTATTAAAACCTTCGGGGCTAACGCCTTTCATTTCTGCTGCAGCAGGTTGTGCGCAACAGAGTAGACGGACATAAGATACAGTCTGAGGAGTTGCAGCTTTATTCAGTTACCCGCAATTGAAACTAAACAAGTTTCCCTAACAAACTCTGATTTGGTCGCTATACTGTAGCTTATTCCAAGCTGAGCCGTTTATGAGCGTTTAGTCCTAAATGAAAACGATTCAAACTCTCTAGCCACTCACTCGCAATTCACTGACGTCAGTTTCACTTAAAGGAGCCACACATACTGTAGGGCTAGGCTACTGTTATGTTTTTGACTGCCGTAGGCCTACTATTGAGGACTATTATGAGTTCTGTCCATCATTTGGTGGTAGGTAAAATTACTGCAATAAAATTATGCTTATTAAATGCTTTCCCCAAATCACTTTTTAGTTTTTTTTTTCAAGAGTAATATTATCGGTTATCGTATCGGTATCGGCCACAACAAACCAATAAATATCGGTTATCGTTATCGGCCCTAAAATTCCATATCGGTGCATCTCTACTTAATATGTAAGCCTATATTAAACGTCCTCTGGCTATGTTTTTAAATGAACAGGCTCTACCGTTTGAAAAGTCAGCTATTAAACAACATGCATAGCCTATGCTGCATTTCAAATAGGAAGCGCACGCTTAAAACGTCCATGTTAAACAACGAACAAATGAGTGAGGCGGTTCAAACATGGCCAGGCCCAGGCAGACTAGCCTTAAACGTTTTTTCAGAGGCCAGACGCGATGGATGATGATAAATTGGTAACGTCTGAAGCCTCAGATGTCCGGTCAACTCCACCACCACCAGATAAAAAGCAGAAGTGTCGGGCCTATTTGTCGGAATCAGTGACATTGGAAGTGCAGTTGCGGGGGGTGCGGCCGCTCCAAGACACTGTCATTCTCCGTGTACACTGGACATACAAAATGTTCTTTACCCAAAGTAGGCCTATGCGTTCTCTGTCTATGATCTGCAGGGTTAGGGCCTCCTCGACGAGGAGATTGCTGGTCCGCGGATAATTTCCGGCACAATTAAACGGTATCATTGAACTTCAGACTGAAAGAAAAAGAAACATTTCCCAGAATAGGAAACATTTCTTAATTTATTGGTATTAAATAAAGAGGCATAGCATTAGGAGGTAGTGGTGTGAGCGCTCATTCTTGTGTGTGCGCATCTGTGCAAGTTAAACAGTCACCACTGGAGATAACGTAGCAGCAACAAACAACGTAGCCTTTTTAAAACAATGAACGAAGCGGACTCTTGCTGTCCATGAAAAGATACTGGCTAGATCTTGTTAGGCATGTTTAAGTTAGGCTAATGAACACGTTGCATTCTATACAGCCTGATTATGTCATTCTTTAAGCTACATAGCCTGTCTCCAGTTTTCCTCAATTTGACTAATTAAGAAGGGATAATAGGATATATGACCGGCATATCATCAAAATGTCCGGAAAACGAAACCTCTGCCGGTCACTTCGACCGGCACCATTTTTTTCTAGCGGAAAGTCTGGTACAGGGCCTCGGAATGCTCTTTGCACAATTTGATTTGATTACTTGTAACGCCACCATTTCATCCCTCGGACAGGCGTAGACAGGACTTTACTAAAGGCATTTAGATACTTAGAAAAAGCTATTAAATCAGACTGAAACATCAATTATTTCAAAATATTTATTACATATTATTCAATATTTATCAAATAATTCAATTCAGTTGAATTCAATACAATTCAATTCAGCTGATTTGACAGACTCATGTCCAAAGCCATGACAGATATATATTAAAAATGACTATAAAAACATAAGTAGATCAAATATCACATATAAACATACAGATATATATTAAAAAGGACTATAAAAAACATAAGTAGATCAAATATCACATACAAACATACAGACATTTATTAAAAATGACTATCAAAACATAAGTAGATCAAACACAGAGACATTTCAGCTAGTGTGCCCTCAGTCTGTATGTGTAACAGGAACATTGATGACTTCCATTCCACGTCAGTTCAACCAGGGCCAGAGGCGCACCTTGTCAACAGGCAAACCAAGCAACTGCTTGGAGCCCCGAGCCGCTAGGGGCCCCCGACCTGGTCTCAGCGCGTTTGCTTGTGGGACAAGCGAGATTTTGCATGCTCCTCGTGTTGTAGGCTATTACTGCCCACATTTACTATTCACAATATTGAAAGGGGACTTAAAACAGAGTTCATCAAGATTATTTATATTTGGTTTTTAAAGTAATTTACTGTATTTTATTCTATTCTATTTATTTATTTTATTACATCTTAATAGAGTTTATGTGCCAAATGCAACTATTAACATTGCCAAATCCAACTGCATTATCCTGATTTAAGATTGAACCCACTAAGGCCTGGAAACCCTCAGACTATGGTAAAGAGCAAGTTTAAACCCTCAGACTGGACTATGATAAAGAGCAAGTTTACACCCTCAGACTGGACTATGATAAAGAGCAAGTTTACACCCTCAGACTGGACTATGGTAAAGAGCAAGTTTAACACTAAGGCCTCAGACTGGTCTATGATCAGTGTTGGGCAAGTTACTGAAAATTAGTAATTAGTTACAGTTACTAGTTACTTCTTTCAAAAGTAATTCAATTACGTTACCAATTACTGTATATCAAAAGTAATTAGTTACTAAAGAAAGTAACTTTTGAGTTACTTTTAAGTCTGCTTTTAAAATGTCAATATGAACAGTACTGAACAGTCACACACACAATAAACCTAATTTGTGGACCTATTTATTGTAGGCCAGTATTGTAGGCCTTCAAATCAATAGCCTTGTGCATGAGTTCTCAAACTTTTTCCGACCACAAAACATTCTACAATGCATGAAGGCCTCCCTGACCTTGTTTTGCGCCACCCTCTAGGTGGTTTGATAGATACAGCGGGGAAAATAAGTATTGAACACGTCAACATTTTTTTCAGTAAGTATACTTCCAGTGAGGCTATTCGCATGAAAATTTCACCAGACATTAGTATTAACTTAGGTAATCCACACATATATAAAAATCCAAACATTAATGTCTAAAAGTAGAGTTATGAGTAAAAAAGTGGAATGGCACAGGGAAAAAGTATTGAACACACTAAGAAAAAGCAGTACACAAAGGCAAGGAATGGCAAGGAACAAACTGGAATCTATAAGTATTTAGAGAAATTATCCCTGCTATCTGTGCAAATTGATATAAACTGGGTTAGTACATACTGGTGGGCTATAAAAAGGTTTTTTGTTACCAAGGTGTCACACAAGAAACATTTCATGATGGGCAAAAGCAAAGAGCCCTCCCAAGACCTTTGCAACCTTATTGTTGCAAAACATATCAATGGAACTGGTTACAGATGCACTTCAAAACTTCTGAATCATCCAGCAAGCAGTATTGGAGCCATTATGTGCAAGTGGAAGGAACATCAATGCATCATCAACTGGCCATGCAAAAGTGTAGCCGAAGATCCAAGGACCACTCAGAGAAAGCTCCAGAAAGACTTGGAGGCAGCAGGTACAATTTTTACAGAGAAAATCATAGGTAATGCACTCCACCACCATGGCCTCTACGCACGCTCATCCCGCATGACTCTTTTGCTGAAGAAAAACATGTCAAACCTCGTTGAAAGTTTGCTACACAACATTTGGACAATCCTATGCAATACTGAGAGAATGTATTCTGGTTAAAAATGTAACTTTTCGGATGTCATACTACACACCATATTTGGAGGAGAAATGGCACTGTGCATCACCCTAAAAATACCCTAACAAACAGTGAGGTTTGGAGGTGGTGGCATCATGGTGTGGGCTGTTTTTCATCTCATGGTACTAGCAGACTTCATACAGTTGAAGGAATGATGAATGGAGTCATTTTTTTCTGGGAGAATCTTTACATCCACAGGATGATGAGGATGAGACATGGCTAGACCTTCCAGCAGGACAATGATCCTAACCATTCAGCAAAGGAAACTCTCAATTGGTTTCAGAGAAAGGAAATCAAGGCCCTGACTTCAATTCAATTGAACAGTTTTGGAAGTTAACTAAAGATCAGGATTTACAAGAGGGACCCCTGAAATCTTCAATATTAAAGGACTATCTGTTTAAAAGAATGGGCCAAACTCACACCAGAATACTCTGACTGATTAGTTTCATCATACAGGAAATACCTTGAAGCTGTCATTACGAATAAAGGCTTTTCCACAAAGTATTTAAGAAATTTCAGCAGGCGTGTTCAATACTTTTTTCCTGTGTCATTCCACTTTATTGCACATAACTCTACCTATGGACTTTAATGTTTGGATTTTTTTATATGGGTGGATTATCTGAGTTAATACTAATGTCTGGTAAAAATGTCATGCAAATAGCCTCATTGGAAGTATACTTACTGAAAAAAATGTTGACGTGTTCAATACTTATTTTCCCCGCTGTATGTACAGTAGCCTACACTGCCTACTACTTGCCTTCTGCAATATCAGTGTTCGAATTACGTGGGAGCCAGAGGGAGCCGAGCTCCCATAGAGTGACGACTGGCTCCCATGAAAGCAACAAAGTCAAAAATCTGAGGGGGTCTCTGATATCTGAAGGTGTCTGGCATTGTAATTTAATCTTAAACAACCGCTCATTATCTATCCCTGTGCGATCTCTTACCATTACAGACGTGAAATTAAAATATAGGCTACTACGGCACGTAGACCTACACTACGCTCTTGAACGCAGCATGATGACACTTCACCACCACACCACTAGACTATATGAGCAAACAGCATACGATCGATTTGACAGCACTCGCAAGTCTGAAGAAGTTACCCTGCTTTGATGAGAATGTTTATTTACATAGGCGTTCATTGGGCTAGCCTATGGGTTGATACGTGCGGAAAAGTCCTGTTTGCTGTTGAACTTCCGCCTCTTCTATGTTGATTAACAAAGCCATAAATTATGGCCCATAATGCAGCTTACTTCAGTGATTTTGTGAACTGATCTGTAGCTATCCTCTGTCATTCAGAGCTCCGGCAAGTTCCCAGATATTTTGAAACACCTGTTAGCAATCTCTGATGGCGGAATAGCCTATTCAATGGCTACCCGACAACATCTCAGTGCAAATTCCAAAATTGTTCGTCTATTTATTCCCACGGTTCAACACACGAGACGACTGAACGCCCAGGTGTTATGTGCACATTAGCCTATGATACTAGAACATAGTTTGGCTGCAATGGCTTTATTATTTTCTGCCAGTTAGTGCATTTTCCCTGTGTATAAGTTATACTACATGCATTATTGTGTTTGACACTGAGGATAGCCTATCTGAGACGGTGGTCTGGTTCAAATGAGTTAGCCTACGTTGTGAAATTGAGAATGGCACTCAGAGTAAATCCTTTAGTCTATCTTTGTATTGTGAAATTGAAATTAAATATGGAATATTACAATCAATAATATCTTGAAATGAATTAAAAGGAATCAATTTCTATGAAAAATCTCTATTGTGTGCGTGTGTCTAGGCCTATCGTGCGCATATAGGCTACTGCGCAAAAGCGCCACTCGCGCATAGGCTATTTAATTGTATCGCCTTGTTAGGCTATGCGCGGGGTGTGCCAACTTTTTATGAGATAGAGAGACCCCCTTAAAGACAAAAAGATAATTCGGGCCCTGTGCAATATAGTAATAAGTTATTATTATTATTATTATTGCAATCCTTCTGTAGGCTACATGGAATTCGTTCAATGGGATGTAATGTGAAACAATGTTAAATGGCCTATTTTCAAGGCAGTTATTGTCTGCTCACACACACATAACCTTAGGTTATCCTCATCCTGCTTTGAACACAGTAGTATTATATAGCATTTAAAGCACCACCAGTTTGGGTGCACAAGTGCTGACCTACCGAAATAAGTTCTAATGCATCCGAGAGTTTGGGATTGTCGCGCACTATGCAGAAGGTTACTCTTCAGCTGATAAGGTGTTCCAGAGAGAAGTTGCATGTTCCGTCGCAGACAAATGAATCCATAACACCATGGACGTCATCCGATGTAAACATAGCCTACTGTGCAAATAACTCAAGTCGCTGTTACGTACGGTAGGCTATTTGGAGGTTTCTTTATCTGGTAAGTGAAATCTGCATTTTCCTCTCGAGTTAAACGTGTGCTTGCTTGTGCCAAGGCTATATATAGGCTACCGTAGCCTATTGGTGTTGTGGCGTGGCTATGTTGTAAGAATGAGAAATTGATATAACGAGGCTTTTGCGCAATAGGCGAAAAAGAGCGGAGATAAACAACAATGCGCTTTTACTGTATAGTGGAGCTTACGAGATGGAAACGAAAGGGAAAAGGCTTTTAAGATGCCCATTTAAATTGTAGCGTAATGCACTCTTGTGTGTTTTAGCATAAATCCGAAATAAGGAGGAATGTGAGGAGGCTATTAACTGTAAAGAATGCATCTGCAATCTAAACATGAAACACAATCGCTGGAAACACAGCTGTCGGGAGACAAAGCAGCAAATATGCATCTTGTCTGCAGTCTTCATTCAAGATCAACAGAGTAACGCAAGTAACGAACTCTTTGAAATTTCAGTAATTGTAATTGCGTTACTGGATTTACAAAAATACTTAATTACATGCTCGTTACCACTAAAAGTAGTGGAATTACAGTAACGCGTTACTTTGTAACGCATTACTCCCAACACTGTCTATGATAAAGAGCAAGTTTAACACTCAGACTGGTCTATGATAAAGAGCAAGTTTAACACTCAGACTGGACTATGATAAAGAGCAAGTTTAACACTAAGGCCTCAGACTGGACTATGGTAAAGAGCAAGTTTAACACTAAGGCCTGAGACTGGACTATGGTAAAGAGCAAGTTTAAACCCTGAGACTGGACTATGATAAAGAGCAAGTTTAAACCCTCAGACTGGACTATGATAAAGAGCAAGTTTAACACTAAGGCCTCAGACTGGTCTATCTGGTCTAACACTGATGGCTGTATTTTGCACACCAGCGCATGGCGTAAAGTTCGTTTTCCACCCGCGCAAAAGTTTAATTCGGTATTTTGCACGTTTATTTTTTAAACAACGCGCCCAGGGGTGTGGCAATTAACAAACTAGGGAGGAGCCTGGCGCATTGTCTAAAAATCGCTATCGTACACCACCTAAACCTGGTCAGAAGTCAATGGCGAGTTGTTCATATGCTAATTTAAGAGTGCATGTCAACAGTCATATTGGCAGGTGCAAGCACCATCCTTCTATCATTCATGAACGCACACCAGCACACATCCATGCAAAGCATTACAAATTGCACGATTACAATGGGAAACATAATTAGAATAAAGATATTACGAAATACTGTACATCTCATGATGAGTAGTTATTCACCATCATTTACAAATTGGTAATGACGGTTAAAAGTGATTAGGGGAGAGGCGAGAGACACGTATGGAGCACAGCTGAAGACGCACTGTCACGAGTTATAAGCAACTCCTCTGCAGGATTAGGCTAACGTTGTTTTATTCAGTCATTTGAGCAATATTAGGGTAAGTGTTGCTTTTTCCAGCCTATGTTTTCGATGGTAACCCATTGTCAGTCAATAGTGAAAGTAACTGCATATAACTGTCTTCGTTGACTGACACCTTGGTGAAGTTAGTTTCACTTTGCCAATGAGTTCAAATAATAGACGAGTGCAAATGCGTGAAGGCTATGCTAGGTTTTAGTAAAGCATGGTTTAAGAATGACTATTCCATACGGTCTCGCAAGCAGCCTCCTTCAAATGCGCTGTTGAATGCCAAAATACAGATGCATTTATTTGACATATCGCGCTTTGCGCCGTTAAAGGGAATGACAGATGTCATTCTCATTGGTTTATGCCCCAAACACACCCATATGACTGATTAAAAAACCTAGGAACACCTTGTTGCGCCAAGTGCTCCACGTTTGATA
Source organism: Alosa pseudoharengus (assembly GCF_046254945.1). Lineage (NCBI taxonomy): Eukaryota > Metazoa > Chordata > Actinopteri > Clupeiformes > Clupeidae > Alosa > Alosa pseudoharengus. The sequence goes on along the minus strand of NW_027468718.1, from coordinate 756,587 downwards.
ACGAAACCCCTCCCAATGTGAACTGGACATCCTACTAAATTTGAATAGACTTTTGACGAGTGACGATGCACTTTAGAATGTCATGATAGGGCCCTAAGGCCTCAGACTGGACTATGATAAAGAGCAAGTTTAACACTGACTGGACTATGGTAAAGAGCAAGTTTAACACTAAGGCCTCAGACTGGACTATGATAAAGAGCAAGTTTAACACTAAGGCCTCAGACTGGACTATGGTCAAGAGCAAGTTTAAACCCTCAGACTGGACTATGATAAAGAGCAAGTTTACACCCTCAGACTGGACTATGATAAAGAGCAAGTTTAAACCCTCAGACTGGACTATGGTAAAGAGCAAGTTTAACACTAAGGCCTCAGACTGGACTATGATAAAGATCAAGTTTAACACTCAGACTGGACTATGATAAAGAGCAAGTTTAACACTCAGACTGGACTATGGTAAAGAGCAAGTTTAAACCCCTCAGACTGGACTATGGTAAAGAGCAAGTTTAACACTAAGGCCTCAGACTGGACTATGATAAAGAGCAAGTTTAACACTCAGACTGGACTATGATAAAGAGCAAGTTTAACACTCAGACTGGACTATGGTAAAGAGCAAGTTTAAACCCCTCAGACTGGACTATGATAAAGAGCAAGTTTAACACTCAGACTGGACTATGATAAAGAGCAAGTTCAAACCCTCAGACTGGACTATGATAAAGAGCAAGTTTAACACTAAGGCCTCAGACTGGACTATGGTAAAGAGCAAGTTTAAACCCTCAGACTGGACTATGGTAAAGAGCAAGTTTAAAAGTATACAGGCCTTACAGGATGAATATCACAGCAATAAGCTTCCATCATTAAACATGTTCTGCATGTCTTTTTAAACATCTGATTCTGCATAGCCTACTACATTTACCCCCCTCTTATTGTACCACTACGACATTGGATAAGTCACCTACCTCTTGCCTTAATTGCGCTTTCATAAGCACGGAAAACTGTCGCCTTGATGTGATGAGATGGCAGCAACTTCACATCGAAACGTTTATACCCGGGAATGCGACCAGGGAGAACCAATGCGTGAAGCTCTGCGAAGTTCACGATGAAAGAAACAACACAGCAGATGTCGTCATGTGTGAGCAGTCTCTGATCTCTTCTCCGGAGACCTCCAGACTTCTGAACTCGTGGGGTCAATCCGTGTTCCTCGTAGTGTTCCAGTGGGGTCAAGCCATGTTCCTCGTAGTGTTCCAATAATAATAATAATAATACCTTCGGCTTATATAGCGCCTTTCATGGTACTGTAAGGTCGCTTTACAACACATGGATGGGGGGACCTCACTAGTAACCACCACCAATGTGTAGCACCCACCTGGGTGATGCACGGCAGCCAGTATGCGCCAGAACGCTCACCACACACCAGCTTGAGTGGGGGATGATTAGGGGGCCAGATTGAATGAGCCAGGTTGGGAATTTACCCAGGACACCGGGAAACCCCCTACTCTTTACGATAAGTGCCATGGGATCTTTAATGACCCCAGTGAGTCAGGACCTCGGTTTAACGTCTCATCTGAAGGACGGCATCTCCTACAGTGCAGTGTCCCCGTCACAGCACTGGGGCATTGGGATCGATCTTTTTTGGCCAGAGGGAAGAGTGCCACCTACTGGCCACCCACCAACACCACTTCCAGCAGCAACCTAGTTTTCCAAGGAGGTCTCCCATCCAAGTACTAACCAGGCCCACACCTGCTTAGCTTCAGTAATTCAGCTGAGACAAGGTATCCATTGGTCTGGCTGCTGGCCGTTCCAGTGGGGTCAAGCCGTGTTCTGTGTAGTGTTCCAGTGGGGTCAAGCCATGTTCCTCATAGTGTTTCAATAGAGCTGTCAGTTTATTCTGGCTGATGCTGAAATTAAATGGGAACATCACGTAAGCTACTGTCAGTAAAATCAAGAACATACTTCTGATCAGATGTTCTAATGGTTGTAAAGCTAGCAGGCTAGGCCTACTTACCAATGTAGGAACTTGAATGTTTAACGGCAAATTCTTTTTCCATCCAAGTAATATTCCGACCTTTGATGTTGACGCTCCCGTTGGATTTTCTTCGTCGAACAAGTGAATTTATCATTTGATGATATTTATCATAGATGTGACAGCTGATCTTTCTCAGAAGAATTAGGTCTTTCTCGTCTTCAGAAAGAGATGCCATGGATAATCAAAGGTCGAAAACAAAGTCCTCCTCGAAAGATTTAAAACACTCTTGCCCATTGTTTAGTTTACAACCTTTGCAAGAAAACACACGAAAACACACAAATTTTTGTGATCTCGTCTTCTCGGTTTTCATTCACCGTACCCACACACACACAGATGGACATAACCCTCTCCACCTCGCCTATGTCACACACACACAGATGGACGTAACCCTCTCCACCTCGCCTATGTCAGTACAGTGACAGGCTGCTCACTTGAGAAGTCCTCAATGTTGTTGTCGTCGTCGTCACCAGTATGGGAAGCAGGCTCCAAAGTCGGTCTTCATCGCTGTCAGTGTCATCAGATGGCACATCACTACATCCAAAGTAGTCATTCACCAGCTTTATCCAGTCTTGCTGGCCAGCAGCAGAGCGCAAATTGGAGGCGTCAACGGAGTTTAACGCTTTAGCTATTTCACTTTCTTTAGATGATGACATTACCCTAAACATCAAACACACGGTATGGCACACTACACTATAAAAATTACGACAATGTTGAATACAAAGTATTAAGTGAAACGCAAATTTTTTGAGGAGATATTTTGGAGAAAATGTTGCTAGAATTAGACTACAGCAGCACTGCTAATCTGACAGGATGGTAGATGGACCAATTGCGTTGCGTCCAGAGGGCTATTCCAAGTACGTGGTTTAGTGACAAACCTGGGTAAGTTAACTCAGACTAAGTGGTAAACCTCCTACAACAAGAGCCCTATGGGATTGTTTTGTAAGGAGAATGAAGCCATGCAGCTCTTCTATTAGGAGGTTTACCCCTTACACTGAGTTAACTTACTCAGGTTTGTCACTAAACTACGTACTTGGAATACCCCCCAGGGCAGCAAGCATAGAGGCATGAACCATAACATCACATTCAAAATGTGTTCTCTTTGGGAGGTATTTCAGATACATGGAGTGATGCACCTTAAACAAAATATAATTTGAAATGAGAACAATTACAATTGAATTACACTCTGAAATGGAAATCATGCCTACTTCAGCGTCTCCGTGGCACACATAGAAAAGGCAGCGCTGTGCTATAGCACTTTAAGAATTGCATCGCCGGTTCGAATCCGGCCTGATGCACCGGCCGCCACTACGGCCGTTTTATTCTTGAATTTCCCCTTGGGGATCAATTAAGTATCTATCTATCTATCTATCTATCTATATATCTATCTATCTATCTATCTTATAATATTTAATGTCTATACTTGATCATACCTCAAGTGTTGTTGTGTGGACGCACTCCGTTAAGTGATCCAAGTCTTTTAAAAGCCGCTTGTTTGTCACAGTCTTCACAAGACTGTTGTGTGCAGCAGATCATGGTTTCAGCCACAGCTTTCCTCTTTGGGCTGCCTCATCAAGGGGCTCGTTTGGACATTTGTGGTAGTGCCTGTTCCCAGGCCACTCATGACGGTTGGTAACATGGTGTACTACGGAGACCCACTTCTCTCTCAATAGTTCAGCATTACCCTCATATGTTTGTGCACACCACCACAGATGATTTCTTATGGATGTTATCCACTCTGCCAGGCCTTCACATTCCTTTGTCTTTGCTGCCTTCGCTACTTTCTTTGATAGGCTTTTGGCCACATGCCATGGGTCAAATTGATGTTTTTTTCAGGATTGTTTACCCTCATTTCTTTCACAATTTGAGGGTGGCGGTCAGTGCAGATGGTGCTCACCTTAATTCCATTGTCTTCAATTGTTTGTAGAGCATCTTTGAAACCCTTGATCTCCATTGTGTTGGAGCTTGACACTTGGGTGCAACTTACAACTTTAAAGTCCACCACCTTTTCACTCATGAAAGGTGCATCCATAAAGGTGTACATACAGTATTTAGCTGAGTGACCAGGAGAGTCACACCGGCCATCTCCACAGAGCACAACTTCTTGCTGGTTCGTCATCGTGGTTAACACAGTACTCTGGTCTTTATACCATGTCTTCTCAATCACAGGAAACACGTACCTCTTCCTCAGTGTTGCATATGTGTCAGCACTTATTGTCTTCAGGTTCATATTGTGACAGAAGCGCTCAAATTTAGCGAAATGGATCCCACTGAAGAAGACTGACGCTGATAAGAGCAGGTTTCCCATCCCTTTGCAGTTTTTTCCAGGAGGCTGACTTTGCCATCTGTAACTGCAGCCATTAATGCATGTGAGTTCTAATGTCAATTGGGATCCATCATTGTGTAGCTCTCTCATATCTTCTGGGACAATCGGGGAGCCACACTTTGAACAATGTCGAACCAATTGCTTTAACTGCTCCTTAAAAACTAGAAAAACTCTCGTGCTAATTCCTTCATCAGGTGAATTAATTGAAGGTCGTGAGCCCTGTGTGCTTTGAGAGGACTCTGAAGCACTTGCAGTGTAATCCGGATCAAATAAACTACGCTGTGACTGAGACCGGTCGCTGGGTTCATTATCTGATAAGAACAGATCTTGAGAGTAGTCATCCTCCACTACCAACTCCTGTTTACGTGCGTAACAATATGGTCGCCACCTGGTAGTGCGTGTCAGCTGGCCACTGTACAGCTGCATCCAATTGGTATAGCCCGAAATCCATCTGAGTCACTGCATCAAATTTAATTAGAGAACACTGGACGCTTTTATTTTCCACTACAGCCTCGACAAGTGCATGTTTGTCTGGTTCGACACAGTCCATGGTTTCCTCTGCACGAGCGGGGACACAAACGCTAACGTTACTTAGCATGGTATCCAGCGTCTCTTGCCTTAGCCGTTTCTGTTCACGATTTATACTTGAAATACGCGGACGTTTAGCATTCTTGTGAGGAAAAATTGTGGGTATTGCATTAGGTTTAAGTACTCGCCTGTAACCACGAACCCCCATGAGCTCGTTCATCAACTGTCGGCGATCAAAATCCTCAAATGAATCCGGGCTAAAGTGTCGAGAACAGAGCTGCGGGTAATTGGGGAGTTTCACTCGCCCACAAGCATCTTCCCATTGTTTTCTTCTCTTTGCATCAGAACTAGGAAAACAGTGGAAGGTCAATTCACCCCCCTCGTTTGACTTCGAATGGGCATCACAACCAACAGCCACACAATGTGGCATTTTAGCTCTCTATAGGTGGGTCCGACGATGAACTGTAGAAGAGTGTTTTTTGAAATGCCTGCGAACGCCTCTGATGTGTTCTTTTTAGTTCAGCCCTCAAGACCGTTGTGCGTCATCAACAATCGACGGCCCATAGTACACAAAAAACGAAAAAAAGTAGTGATCGCGTTTTTTTTTTTTTCTAAATCATGAAAGCGTTTCAGGTATTTTTACCCACACGTCTTACTTACAAAAGAGGAATATTGACATCATATCTAGACCAATTTGTCAAACTATCCGGAGATCCTTTTAACAGTGGATATAACGTAGGCTAGAAGCAACGATATTTATAACAACAAACGACTTGGACTCCTGTAACTAGCCATGGAAACAGCATAGAGACAGCCTAATCCTAGTCTTGGAAACAGCATAGAGACTAATCCTAGTCTTGGAAACAGCAGAGACTAATCCTAGTCTTGGAAACAGCATAGAGACAGCCTAATCCTAGTCTTGGAAACAGCATAGAGAGCCTAATCCTAGTCTTGGAAACAGCAGCATCCAACACGTTCTTGGTATCTGGACCACTAGCGCTACCAGACTTTCTGATAGCTGCTAACAAAACAGTCAAAGCAGTCTCAGCACAGGCTTCACTATACACACTGTCACTAGCAGACCCAGAGCTCTGAAGCTGGAAGGAACCAAAGTTAAGCAAAAACCCAGCTACATCCGGCCTCTCTTCTCACTAGGAGAGCCAGTGTACAGAGGAAGATGGACTCTATCAGCCATATGTGGTTCCTGGAAAGGTGGCAGGTGGACAGGGAAAGTTCCTGCTGCCTAACCTGCCGTGGATGGACCTGGCCCTTGGGACTGAGTGTCCTCTGGCCACTCAGCCTGTCAGGCCCCAAATAGAGGCCGGAATCTTTAACTGCATGTCCTCTTCCCCTACTAATTGCCTAGAGGGGGAATTAAGCTACGGCCCTCTATGGCTCTTTTCCTCCTATACCTATAGGAGTGCACACAATGCTGTCTGCGTGAGTGACGATCATGGATACTGTCCTGCTCTCCATCACAGGTGGGAGGAGGAACAGTCACTGCATGGGGATGTTCAACCAGGCCAGACCACACTCCTCAAATGGTCGATACCAGCCGGACATGGGCATTCCACATCTTCTGTGAGATGCACTTTGCCCAAACATGGTTAACACTTCCTGTCTGTCCATGACTGTGCCGCAAATGGGGCAAGTGTTTGGTGCCATAGTATTGTCAGACGGTAACAGAAACCTTTTACCACTGCACCATTGCTGTGAATGGTTCCAAACATAACCTAGCCCAGCTGCACACAGTAATTTGACACTGAGTCACTGGCCCACAAGAACAGAGGTTACGGGAGATAATGTTAGAGTATTAATGTTAGAGTATTAAGTAACATTAAAATATTGTAAACTTAATCCCACATGGATTACATCCCAGCAGCCACGTGACTGTCATTGTGTGACTTCTTTCGGGCGGTCATGTGACTTTATGCCATCGTGCGACTTCTTTTCAGTGGTCATGTGACTTTGTCATTGTGTGATTTATGTCACGCAGTCATGCGACTTCATGTCATCATGAGACCACACATCTCGTGTGTTTAAATGAGTTATTTCCTGTTGCATCGATTACAGCTAACAATGGCGTTTGGATAAACACCAGAACTTCTTGCACCTCGTCATCCCGGCTAATCCCATGTTAAAATTAACCATTTTAAAAGATTGTAAACTCAAAGTTACATAAACTCACCACTCATGTATGTGTACATACACAGGACAAATACAACCTCCACGAGAACGTACGAGGGGAACATAGCAACCAATTTAACAGCTCTGCACAGTGTAAATGAGGGGGGGGGGGGTATAGAACCTGACGGAAAAATATGAACAGTTACAATTACAAATATAGCCGCAAGCGGCAATGGCGGGCCCGAGCACCTGCGGGCCGCAGCCCGTGACATGTCGGAATCCAACAAAGCACCGACGTGGTGCGTGTGTGAAATGTACATATTTGATGCGTGGGCTGTTTGCTTTTGTATTTTATTTTCTGCCACATTTACTCGCTTGGCCAGGTGGGGGCGTAATGCAAGGCAGGCCCATTGGGTGTCATCATAATCATAATATATATTAACCTGATAAATTTCAGACCATTAATTTTAAGCAAAGAACATTTCTGATACACTTTTTGGTTGGCCAGATGGTGGCGCTATGTTAGGCATTGAAATTACACATGTGAATATCATCACAATAATGATATCCAAAATGTTTGTACACTTTCAGATCAATCACTTAAGGCATTGTCCATTTCTGGCACATTTCCTGCTTGACCAGGTGGTGGCGCTATGCCAGGCAGGCCCATTGGGTGTCTGGATATCATCATAATCATAATATCTATTAACCTGAGAAGTTTCAGACCATTTATTCAAAGCATAGAGCATTTCTGGCACATTTCCTGCTTGGCCAGAGGGTGGCGCTATGCCAGGCCTGTGAATTACACATGTGAATATCATCACAATAATGATATCCAATATTTTATAAAGTTTCAGATCAATCACTTAAGGCATTTTCCATTTCTGGCACATTTCCTGCTTGGCCAGGTGGTGGCGCTATGCCAGGCAGGCCCATTGGGTGTCTGGATATCATCATAATCATGATATCTATTAACCTGAGAAGTTTCAGACCATTCATTCAATGCACTGTGATTTGAGACACATTTCCTGTTTATGTGGTGAGATATTAAAATCATATCAAATATATTACAACATTCAAAAATCCCTTCACAATTTAACATCAGCGACATCTTGGCATAATGTTTGCCAAATTTCAAATGAATCTGACAAACCGTCTAGGAGGAGTATGTTCAAATTGATGTGACATCAGTATAATTGTCATTCTTTCTGTTGCCAGTTGGTGGCGCTATGCCAAACATGCATTATGGGCATGTGAATATTATCATTAACATGGTCTTCAATGACCTGTGAAATTTAAAAAATTTCAAGCCATGCATGGTGAATTATGACACATTTATTGTTTATGTGGAAGGGTATTAAAATTAATAATTGCGCCATTTCGTCAAATTACAACATATCAAAAACAAACTTCACAATTTATAATCAGGAACATCTCGGCATCATGTATACCAACTTTGACATGAATCGGATCAACCGTCTAGGAGGAGTACGTTAAAATTGATCATGTCCACAACGCAGAAAATCTCAATTACCTCACTTCCTGTGGGCGTGGCTAATGGCATGTTAATACAAAAGTTGTTTGTTTTTGGGAGTTACATACACCCACCAAATTTGGTGTGTGTATCTAAAACTATATGCCAACCACAAGTCACTGTGACGTAAGGGGGCGCTATGGAGTTCCTGGGCAACGCCCGGTGCCAAGCTTTTATCCCTGTCTATTCACTGTACCACTTGATGTGTTTGCTAAATTTCATGCGTTTTCGACCATGTTAACCACCTCAAAATATATGCCAACCACGGGATCAGTCACCTACGGGGGCGCTAGCGAGTCTCTGGGCCACACCCGAGGTCAAGCTCTTGTACCTAACTGCGTTGCGTGACACCTGACGTGTGTGCCAAATTTCAAGAATTTTCGACTATGTTAACCACCTCAAAAACAGGAAAGCAAAAAAGTGGAATAACAATAATAATAATAAATATAGCCGCAAGCGGCAATGGCGGGCCCGAGCACCTGCGGGCCGCAACCCATGACATGTCGGAATCCAACAAAGCACCGACGTGGTGCGTTTGTGAAATGTACATATTTGATGCGTGTGCTATTTGCTTTTGTATTTTATTTTCTTCCACATTTACTCGCTTGGCCAGGTGGGGGCTTAATGCAAGGCAGGCCCATTGGGTGTCATCATAATCATAATATATATTAACCTGAGAAATTTCAGACCATTCATTTTAAGCAAATAACATTTCTGATACACTTTTTGGTTGGCCAGATGGTGGCGCTATGTTAGGCATGGAAATTGCACATGTGAATATCATCACAATAATGATATCCAAAATGTTTGTAAACTTTCAGATTAATCACTTAAGGCATTGTCCATTTCTGGCATATTTCCTGCTTGACCAAGTGGTGGCGCTATGCCAGGCAGGCCCATTGGGTGTCTGGATATCATCATAATCATAATATCTATTAACCTGAGAAGTTTCAGACCATTTATTCAAAGCATAGAGCATTTCTGGCACATTTCATGCTTGGCCAGAAGGTGGCGCTATGCTAGGCCTGTGAATTATGCATGTGAATATCATCACAATAATGATATCCAATATTTTATAAAGTTTCAGATCAATCACTTAAGGCATTGTCCATTTCTGGCACATTTCCTGCTTGGCCAGGTGGTGGCGCTATGCCAGGCAGGCCCATTTGGTGTCTGGATATCATCATAATCATGATATCTATTAACCTGAGAAGTTTCAGACCATTCATTCAATGCACTGTGATTTATGACACATTTCCTGTTTATGTGGTGAGATATTAAAATCATATCAAATATATTACAACATTCAAAAATCCATTCACAATTTAACATCAGCAACATCTTGGCATAATGTTTGCCAAATTTCAAATGAATCTGACAAACCGTCTAGGAGGAGTATGTTCAAATTGTTCATGTGACATCAGTATAATTGTCATTCTTTCTGTTGCCAGTTGGTGGCGCTATGCCAAACATGCATTATGGGCATGTGAATATTATCATTAACATTGTCTTCAATGACCTGTGAAATTTAAAACATTTCAAGCCATGCATGGTGAATTATGACACATTTATTGTTTATGTGGAAGGGTATTAAAATGAATAATTTCGCCATTTCGTCAAATTACAACATATCAAAAAAAAACTTCACAATTTATAATCAGGAACATCTCGGCATCATGTATACCAACTTTGACATGAATCGGAGCAACCGTCTAGGAGGAGTACGTTAAAATTCATCATGTCCACAACGCACAAAATCTCAATTACCTCACTTCCTGTGGGCGTGGCTAATGGCATGTTAATACAAAAGTTGTTTGTTTTTGGGAGTTACATACACCCACCAAATTTGGTGTGTGTATCTAAAACTATATGCCAACCACAAGTCACTGTGACGTAAGGGGGCGCTATGGAGTTCCTGGGCAACGCCCGGTGCCAAGCTTTTATCCCTGTCTATTCACTGTACCACTTGATGTGTGTGCTAAATTTCATGCGTTTTCGACTATGTTAACCACCTCAAAATATTTGCCAACCACGAGATCAGTCACCTAAGGAGGCGCTAGCGAGTCCCTGGGCCACGCCCGGGGTCAAGCTCTTGTACCTAACTGCGATGCATGACACCTGACGTGTGTGCCAAATTTCAAGAGGTTTCGACCATGTTAACCACCTCAAAAACAGGAAAGCAAAAAAGTGAAATAACAATAATAATAATAAATATAGCCGCAAGCGGCAATGGCGGGCCCGAGCACCTGCGGGCCGCAACCCGTGACATGTCGGAATCCAACAAAGCACCGACGTGGTGCGTTTGTGAAATGTACATATTTAATGCGTGTGCTAGTTGTTTTTGTATTTTATTTTCTGCCACAATTACTCGCTTGGCCAGGTGGGGGCGTAATGCAAGGCAGGCCCGGGTGTCATCATAATCATAATATATATTAACCTGAGAAATTTCAGACCATTCATTTTAAGCAAAGAACATTTCTGATACACTTTTTGGTTGGCCAGATGGTGGCGCTATGTTAGGCATGAAAATTACACATGTGAATATCATCACAATAATGATATCCAAAATGTTTGTAAACTTTCAGATCAATCACTTAAGGCATTGTCCATTTCTGGCACATTTACTGCTTGACCAGGTGGTGGCGCTATGCCAGGCAGGCCCATTGGGTGTCTGGATATCATCATAATCATAATATCTATTAACCTGAAAAGTTTCAGACCATTTATTCAAAGCGTAGAGCATTTCTGGCACATTTCCTGCTTGGCCAGAAGGTGGCGCTATGCTAGGCCTGTGAATTACGCACGTGAATATCATCACAATAATGATATCCAATATTTTATAAAGTTTCAGATCAATCACTTAAGGCATTGTCCATTTCTGGCACATTTCCTGCTTGGCCAGGTGGTGGCGCTATGCCAGGCAGGCCCATTGGGTGTCTGGATATCATCATAATCATGATATCTATTAACCTGAGAAGTTTCAGACCATTCATTCAATGCACTGTGATTTATGACACATTTCCTGTTTATGTGGTGAGATATTAAAATCATATCAAATATATTACAACATTCCAAAATCCATTCACAATTTAACATCAGCGACATCTTGGCATAATGTTTGCCAAATTTCAAATGAATCTGACAAACCATCTAGGAGGAGTATGTTCAAATTGATCATGTGACATCAGTATAATTGTCATTCTTTCTGTTGCCAGTTGGTGGCGCTATGCCAAACATGCATTATGGGCATGTGAATATTATCATTAACATGGTCTTCAATGACCTGTGAAATTTAAAACATTTCAAGCCATGCATGGTGAAATATGACACATTTATTGTTTATGTGGAAGGGTATTAAAATTAATAATTTCGCAATTTTGTCAAATTACAACATATCAAAAAAAGGCTTCACAATTTAGAATCAGGAACATCTCGGCATCATGTATACCGACTTTGACATGAATCGGATCAACCGTCTAGGAGGAGTACGTTAAAATTGATCATGTCCACAACGCAGAAAATCTCAATTACCTCACTTCCTGTGGGCGTGGCTAATGGCATGTTAATACAAAAGTTGTTTGTTTTTGGGAGTTACATACACCCACCAAATTTGGTGTGTGTATCTAAAACTATATGCCAACCACAAGTCACTGTGACGTAAGGGGGCGCTATGGAGTTCCTGGGCAACGCCCGGTGCCAAGCTTTTATCCCTGTCTATTCACTGTACCACTTGATGTGTGTGCTAAATTTCATGCGTTTTCGACTATGTTAACCACCTCAAAATATTTGCCAACCACGAGAGCAGTCACCTAAGGAGGCGCTAGCGAGTCCCTGGGCCACGCCCGGGGTCAAGCTCTTGTACCTAACTGCGATGCATGACACCTGACGTGTGTGCCAAATTTCAAGAGGTTTCGACCATGTTAACCACCTCAAAAACAGGAAAGCAAAAAAGTGAAATAACAATAATAATAATAATAATAATAAATATAACCGCAAGCGGTGATTTACGGGGTCCGAGCAAAACGAACATGATAGCATAGCTTTTTAGTTTTACATATGCTTTGATTGTTTGGGCACAATTGTTCAAAAGAAACGTGATCGGATTTCGGTTATCGGATTTCAGTTACCGGATTTCAGCTATCGGATTGGATCAAATCTTGAAAATGGGTTGTTCAAAGGGAAACAAGGATCCTGAAATTGGATTAGATCACATAATCTATTCTTGGTTTTGATCTGGATAAAACCTTCACTTTGTGTCGTTAAAAATTTTTGAGTTGGATTGGAATAAATTTGATGCATAAAATTAGGATTACCCTGTGCTGTAACATTATAGTGTGCTAACCTCCACAACCCAACAGTATTCTAACAATACTTGATTCTACAGGACTATTTATTTGTTGTGGATAAGATGAAGGGTTTGATAATGGAAGGCAGTGTTTCCCACAGAATTTAATTGTATTTGTGGTGGTGGGTTCTGTGTCGGAGTCAATAAGATAAACAGCGTATAATTATACAGTTATACTTGCCTTGCACTACAAGTCCATATTGACAAGTAGCTGTAATGCTGTAATGTTATAGTGTGCTAACCTCCACAACCCAACAGCATTCTATTCTAGTATGCTAACCTCCACAACCCAACAGTATTTTAACACTAATGCTTCAGGTGGGATTTGAACTCTCAACATAAGGATGACCAGTACAAGGCATTATCCCACTAAGCTACTGTCAATCCTACATCTTTGCCAGTCACATTCACATGGTGAAAATGTGTATTGGTAAACACACAAGAAAAACTCCAAGTATACATTTGACAATAAAATGAAGGGCTTTCCTGAAAGAGAACACCTGAAAACGTTTGGAAATTCTGGGACAATTAGACATTTGTACAGAAGAACAGTAATGGATGAAATATAAATATGATAGACTTAATGATGAAGGAAAAATAGTAAACAAAGAAGTTCCCCTATATGTCAGAGTGTGTCAGCATTCTGATTCTTGGCAACTAATGAGTGTGAATGTTGATTGCCTGATGTCATTCAGGTGCTGTTCAATGGTGTGACTCTTCAATAACCAATAGCATGTGCATCTTGAGCCTAAAGCTCTAGCAGGATTCGAACTCTCAACCTAACAAACACCAGCACTAGGCATTATCCCTCTGAGCCACTAACAATCCGACATAATAGGCAGTCACATTCACATGGTGAAAATGTGTGTTGGTAAACACACAAGAAAAACTCCAAGTATACATTTGACAATAAAATGAAGGGCTTTCCTGAAAGAGTACACCTGAAAACTTTTGGATATTCTGGGGCAATTAGACATTTATAGAGAACAGTAGTAATGGATGAAATATAAATATGATAGACTTAATGATGAAGGAATAATAGTAAACAAAGAAGTTCCCCTATATGTCAGAGTGTGTCGGCATTCTGATTCTTGGCAACTAATGAGTGTGAATGTTAATTGCCTGATGTCATTCAGGTGCTGTTCAATGGTGTCAATCTTCAATAACCAATAGCATGTGCATCTTGAGCTTCAAGCTCTAGCAGGATTCGAACTCTCAACCTAACAAACACCAGCAGTGTGTAATGAGTGTGAATGTTAATTGCCTGATGTCATTCAGGTGCTGTTCAATGGTGTGACTCAGAAGGCTCAATGGTATGGAGTGATGACACGGAGATGGCAGGTTTCGGTGCAACACAAGTTAACTTTATTTGAGTTTCAATTCATCTGTTCTTTTGTTCTTTACTTGTATGTGTGCTGCATCAAAGAGGAAACAAACAGAAAATGGAGTAATCAGTGAAATGGGGTAAATCAGTACAGATCCCAACTCACAAACAAACCAATTGACATTTGAACAATAAACTGAAATCATATGGCTATATAAGGTACAACTAAACAATACTTGACATCCCAAGTCAACCAACATCACCTAATCATCTCTCACATGGGACTCCAACACACCAAACCAACAAACAAAGACCTTAACTTTACACATGATGGCAGAGCTACTCTACAAACTGATAAACATCACAAAAGTCATAGTGAGGGTGATTAAAGTGATGACTTACGTTAACTCAAAGACACACACAGAGCAGGACACACTGGAGTGCTGGGTTGAGATGAACAAAAGAGCAAACTGAGGGCGAGCAAACAATTTATCCTGGTCTGAGCCCCTGCTCCGGAGCTACAGGGTTTCCCAGCAGGTAAACTTTGGAAAGATTTGCAAAGATTTGGAAAAGATTTTTGAAAGACTACAGTCTCAGACCCTCTCACATCTAAAGACAAGTAGTAGAGTTTTAAGTCACAGACTATGATTTTGCAATGACTAGGGATCTTGCAGGGTCACTATTTACAAGACTGCAACACGATTCCTTTAAATTATTACCCATTGTGCAATAGATAAACAGGAACTGAAAATTATAGCCTACTAAACTCAAAGTCGTATTTTCGTGTTTCTGCAGCATTGTTTCATGCGTGACATCCTTAACCGATATAGAGTTGTTCTGTCAAGTGGAAGAGCCGACTAAATATGTATAAGAAATGACAAATATTATAAGAATAACAAATAATTATAGGCTACAGCTTATAATTATACAGTAATACTTGCCTTGCACTACAAGTCCATATTGACAAGTAGCTGTAATGTTATAGTGTGTTAACCTCCACAACCCAACAGCATTCTATTGTAGTATGCTAACATCCACAACCCACTAATGCTTCAAGTGGGATTTGAACTCTCAACCTAAGGATCACCAGTACAAGGCATTATCCCACTGAGCCACTGTCAATCCTACATGTTGGCCAGTCACATTCACATGGTGAAAATGTGTATTGGTAAACACACAAGAAAAACTCCAAGCATGGAGGGGCGATTAGACATTTGTAGAGATGAACACTAATAGATTAAATATAAATATGATAGACTTAATGATGAAGGAAAAATAGTAAACAAAGAAGTTCCCCTGAATGTCATAGAGTGTCTCGGCATTCTGATTCTTGGCAACTGATGAGTGTGAATGTTGATTGCCTGATGTCATTCAGGTGCTGTTCAATGGTGTGAATCTTCAATAACCAATAGTATTCGAGCTAGAGCCTAAAGCACTACCGGGGATTCGAACCCTCAACCTAACAAACACCAGCACTAGGCATTATCCCAATGAGCCACTGACAATCCTACATATTGGGTAGTCACATTCACATGGTGAAAATGTGTGTTGGTAAACACACAAGAAAAACTCCAAGTATATATTTGACAATAAAATGAAGGGCTTTCCTGAAAAAGTACACCTGAAAACTTTTGGATATTCTGGGGCAATTAGACATTTATAGAGAAGAACAGTAATGGATGAAATATAAATATGATAGACTTAATGATGAAGGAAAAATAGTAAACAAAGAAGTTCCCCTATATGTCATAGAGTGTGTCGGCATTCTGATTCTTGGCAACTAATGAGTGTGAATGTTAATTGTCTGATGTCATTCAGGTGCTGTTCAATAGTGTGAATCTTCAATAACCAATAGCATGTGCATCTTGAGCCTAAAGCTCTAGCAGGATTCGAACTCTCAACCTAACAAACACCAGCACTAGGCATTATCCCACTCAGCCACTGACAATCATACACATTCAGCAGTCACATTCAAATGGTGAAAATGTGTGTTGGCAAACACACAACATCAAGAAAATTCCTAGCATACATTTGACAATAGAATTAAGGGCTTTATAAAAAAGAGTACATATCTGAAAATGTGCACTGTTAATGGTATCCACCTAATGATGGTTGTATGGTTGTTATCCAAGAAAAAAAAATTACTCATATAGGAATATAGGTGATATAGGAGAAATGGGCTGAGTGGTCGAACTTTATTGGCCTATATCTCTGAAATGGAACAACGTATCCAAATTATTTTGATAACTTTTGTGAGGCTTTGTCTAAACATTGTCTGTGAGAATTTTGGTGAAGATTTGATAATTTTTGAAGCCTGTGAAACTTTTTATGATGTTTGGCTTTTCTCTGAAATTGTGGCAAAAGTAAACATTTTTAGAGCATAAGACCAGGGTGAAAAAGATGCATCTGAATGTAGAGATTAATATGATGAAATAATTTTGAGTCTAGGTGAATCTGGTAAGGAGAAATAAGCGTTTTTGACAAGAGCGCCACCTTTGGGTGCAGTACACCAAATTTGGGTTATGGGTAGTGGGGGGTACTGGTAACAATACTTGAAAATGTCAAGTTTCTAGGACTTACGGTTTATAGGAATATAGGTGATCTAGGAAAAAAGGCCTAAGTGGTCTAACTTTATTGGCCTATATCTCTGAAATGGAACAAAATATCAAAATTCTGAGCGATAACTTTTGTGAGGCGTGGTCTAAACATTGTCTGTGAGAATTTTGGTGAAGATTCGATTATTTTTGAAGAGTGTGAAACTTTTTATAATGTTTGGCTTTTCCATGAAATTGTGGAAAAAGTAAACATTTGTAGACCATAAGACCAGGGCCAAAAAGATGCATCTGAGTTTAGAGATTAATATTCTGAAAGAATTTTGAGTCTAGGTGAATCTGGTAAGGAGAAATAAGCATAATTAACTTTTTTTTTCAATAGCGCCACCTTTGGGTGCAGTACCCCAAATTTTGGGTTATGGGTAGAGGGGGGTACTGGTAACCATACCTGAAAATTTCAAGAGTTTTGGAGTTACGGTTTAGGCTGCAGTATGACTTTTACAGAATTTTGGCCAAAAAATGAACGGTACAGAAACAATAGGGTTCCTGCAGCTACGCTGCTCGGACCCCTAAATATAACCGCAAGCGGTGATTTACGGGGTCCGAGCAAAACGAACATGATAGCATAGCTTTTTAGTTTTATATATGCTTTGATTGTTTGGGCACAATTGTTCAAAAGAAACGTGATCGGATTTCGGTTATCGGATTTCAGTTACCGGATTTCAGCTATCGGATTGGATCAAATCTTGAAAATGGGTTGTTCAAAGGGAAACAAGGATCCTGAAATTGGATTAGATCACATAATCTATTCTTGGTTTTGATCTGGATAAAACCTTCACTTTGTGTCGTTCAAAACTTTTGAGTTGGATTGGAATAAATTTGATGCATAAAATTAGGATTACCCTGTGCTGTAACATTATAGTGTGCTAACCTCCACAACCCAACAGTATTCTAACAATACTTGATTCTACAGGACTATTTATTTGTTGTGGATAAGATGAAGGGTTTGATAATGGAAGGCAGTGTTTCCCACAGAATTGAATTGTATTTGTGGTGGTGGGTTCTGTGTCGGAGTCAATAAGATAAACAGCGTATAATTATACAGTTATACTTGCCTTGCACTACAAGTCCATATTGACAAGTAGCTGTAATGCTGTAATGTTATAGTGTGCTAACCTCCACAACCCAACAGCATTCTATTCTAGTATGCTAACCTCCACAACCCAACAGTATTTTAACACTAATGCTTCAGGTGGGATTTGAACTCTCAACATAAGGATGACCAGTACAAGGCATTATCCCACTAAGCCACTGTCAATCCTACATCTTTGCCAGTCACATTCACATGGTGAAAATGTGTATTGGTAAACACACAAGAAAAACTCCAAGTATACATTTGACAATAAAATGAAGGGCTTTCCTGAAAGAGAACACCTGAAAACGTTTGGAAATTCTGGGACAATTAGACATTTGTAGAGAAGAACAGTAATGGATGAAATATAAATATGATAGACTTAATGATGAAGGAAAAATAGTAAACAAAGAAGTTCCCCTATATGTCTTCGAGTGTGTCGGCATTCTGATTCTTGGCAACTAATGAGTGTGAATGTTGATTGCCTGATGTCATTCAGGTGCTGTTCAATGGTGTGACTCTTCAATAACCAATAGCATGTGCATCTTGAGCCTAAAGCTCTAGCAGGATTCGAACTCTCAACCTAACAAACACCAGCACTAGGCATTATCCCTCTGAGCCACTAACAATCCGACATAATAGGCAGTCACATTCACATGGTGAAAATGTGTGTTGGTAAACACACAAGAAAAACTCCAAGTATACATTTGACAATAAAATGAAGGGCTTTCCTGAAAGAGTACACCTGAAAACTTTTGGATATTCTGGGGCAATTAGACATTTATGGAGAAGAACAGTAATGGATGAAATATAAATATGATAGACTTAATGATGAAGGAAAAATAGTAAACAAAGAAGTGTGAATGTTAATTGCCTGATGTCATTCAGGTGCTGTTCAATGGTGTCAATCTTCAATAACCAATAGCATGTGCATCTTGAGCTTCAAGCTCTAGCAGGATTCGAACTCTCAACCTAACAAACACCAGCAGTGTGTAATGAGTGTGAATGTTAATTGCCTGATGTCATTCAGGTGCTGTTCAATGGTGTGACTCAGAAGGCTCAATGGTATGGAGTGATGACACGGAGATGGCAGGTTTCGGTGCAACACAAGTTAACTTTATTTGAGTTTCAATTCATCTGTTCTTTTGTTCTTTACTTGTATGTGTGCTGCATCAAAGAGGAAACAAACAGAAAATGGAGTAATCAGTGAAATGGGGTAAATCAGTACAGATCCCAACTCACAAACAAACCAATTGACATTTGAACAAAAAACTGAAATCATATGGCTATATAAGGTACAACTAAACAATACTTGACATCCCAAGTCAACCAACATCACCTAATCATCTCTCACATGGGACTCCAACACACCAAACCAACAAACAAAGACCTTAACTTTACACATGATGGCAGAGCTACTCTACAAACTGATAAACATCACAAAAGTCATAGTGAGGGTGATTAAAGTGATGACTTACGTTAACTCAAAGACGCACACAGAGCAGGACACACTGGAGTGCTGGGTTGAGATGAACAAAAGAGCGAACTGAGGGCGAGCAAACAATTTATCCTGGTCTGAGCCCCTGCTCCGGAGCTACAGGGTTTCCCAGCAGGTAAACTTTGGAAAGATTTGCAAAGATTTGGAAAAGATTTTTGAAAGACTACAGTCTCAGACCCTCTCACATCTAAAGACAAGTAGTAGAGTTTTAAGTCACAGACTATGATTTTGCAATGACTAGGGATCTTGCAGGGTCACTATTTACAAGACTGCAACACGATTCCTTTAAATTATTACCCATTGTGCAATAGATAAACAGGAACTGAAAATTATAGCCTACTAAACTCAAAGTCGTATTTTCGTGTTTCTGCAGCATTGTTTCATGCGTGACATCCTTAACCGATATAGAGTTGTTCTGTCAAGTGGAAGAGCCGACTAAATATGTATAAGAAATGACAAATATTATAAGAATAACAAATAATTATAGGCTACAGCTTATAATTATACAGTAATACTTACCTTGCACTACAAGTCCATATTGACAAGTAGCTGTAATGTTATAGTGTGTTAACCTCCACAACCCAACAGCATTCTATTGTAGTATGCTAACATCCACAACCCACTAATGCTTCAAGTGGGATTTGAACTTTCAACCTAAGGATCACCAGTACAAGGCATTATCCCACTGAGCCACTGTCAATCCTACATGTTGGCCAGTCACATTCACATGGTGAAAATGTGTATTGGTAAACACACAAGAAAAACTCCAAGCATGGAGGGGCGATTAGACATTTGTAGAGATGAACACTAATAGATTAAATATAAATATGATAGACTTAATGATGAAGGAAAAATAGTAAACAAAGAAGTTCCCCTGAATGTCATAGAGTGTCTCGGCATTCTGATTCTTGGCAACTGATGAGTGTGAATGTTGATTGCCTGATGTCATTCAGGTGCTGTTCAATGGTGTGAATCTTCAATAACCAATAGTATTCGAGCTAGAGCCTAAAGCACTACCGGGGATTCGAACCCTCAACCTAACAAACACCAGCACTAGGCATTATCCCACTGAGCCACTGACAATCCTACATATTGGGTAGTCACATTCACATGGTGAAAATGTGTGTTGGTAAACACACAAGAAAAACTCCAAGTATATATTTGACAATAAAATGAAGGGCTTTCCTGAAAAAGTACACCTGAAAACTTTTGGATATTCTGGGGCAATTAGACATTTATAGAGAAGAACAGTAATGGATGAAATATAAATATGATAGACTTAATGATGAAGGAAAAATAGTAAACAAAGAAGTTCCCCTATATGTCATAGAGTGTGTCGGCATTCTGATTCTTGGCAACTAATGAGTGTGAATGTTAATTGTCTGATGTCATTCAGGTGCTGTTCAATAGTGTGAATCTTCAATAACCAATAGCATGTGCATCTTGAGCCTAAAGCTCTAGCAGGATTCGAACTCTCAACCTAACAAACACCAGCACTAGGCATTATCCCACTCTGCCACTGACAATCATACACATTCAGCAGTCACATTCAAATGGTGAAAATGTGTGTTGGTAAACACACAACATCAAGAAAATTCCTAGCATACATTTGACAATAGAATTAAGGGCTTTATAAAAAAGAGTACATATCTGAAAATGTGCACTGTTAATGGTATCCACCTAATGATGGTTGTATGGTTGTTATCCAAGAAAAAAAAAATACTCATATAGGAATATAGGTGATATAGGAGAAATGGGCTGAGTGGTCGAACTTTATTGGCCTATATCTCTGA
>NW_027468718.1:727908-730408 GCF_046254945.1 Alosa pseudoharengus | reverse complement strand
TTTCATGGACAGCAAGAGTCCGCTTCGTTCGTTGTTTTAAAAAGGCTACGTTGTTTGTTGCTGCTACCGACGTTATCTCAGTGGTGACTGTTTAACTTGCACAGATGTGCACAAGAATGAGCGCTCACACCACTACCCCCTAATGCTATGCCTCTTTATTTGATAACAATAAATTAAGAAATGTTTCCTATTCTGGGAAATGTTTAGTTTCTTTTTCTTTCGGCCGCGGTTCAATGATACTGTTTAATTGTGCCAGAAATTATCCGCGGACCAGTAATCGCCTCGTCGAGGAGGCCCTAACCCTGCAGATCATAGACAGAGAACGCATAAACCTACTGTATGCTTTGGGTAAAGAACACTTTGCATGTCCAATGTACACGGAGAATGACAGTGTCTTGGAGCGGCCGCACCCCCCGCAACTCCACTTCCAATGTCACTGATTCCGACAGATATGCCCGACACTTCTGCTTTTTATCTGGTGGTGGTGGAGTTGACCGGACATCTGAGGGTTCAGACGTTACCAATTTATCATCATCCATCGCGTCTGGCCTCTGAAAAAACGTTTAAGGCTAGTCTGCCTGGGCCTGGCCATGTTTGAACCGCCTCTCATTTGTTCGTTGTTGGACGTTTTAAGCGTGCGCTTCCTATTTGAAATGCAGCATAGGCTATGCGTGTTGTTTAATAACTTTCAAACGGTAGAGCCTGTTCATTTAAAAAAACATAGCCAGAGGACGTATAATATAGGCTTAGGTCTACATATTAAGGCTTATTCTCAAATTCAGATTGCGTTAGGGGACGGGATTATTAGCCAATTTCAATTGGACAATTTGACCGGAGAGATTTAATTTTGTCGGACATTTCTTTTTTTTTCCGGCCAATGTCCGGTAATTACCGGACAACGGAAACCCTGGTTGGGAGTCTATATCAGTGGTGTGGGTGAAGATGTTGGTATGTAAAGACTAAAGACTGCAAGAGGAATCAGTTTACCGACTTCCCAGGCGAGCGTGCGTACCGGGCCAGCACAGGTCTTGCTCTTTCCCGAGAGCGGCCAGCTCTCTTGCGGTTGTTCGGTTTTGGGAGTTCAAGTTTTGATTAGTAAGGTCCGGGTGCCAGGCGAAAACGTTGTATAAGCATAAACAAAAATCACAATAGTCTGAAGGGACGTCGGAGAGACAGGTAATCCTAGTCAGCGTTGGCGAGTAGCGTGCACACTTTCAAGTTCCTGCGCGAGACTGGCGTTTTCGCGCTTCTCCAGGTATCCACCTGTAATCAATTTTTAAAACATCGCGCCTGCCACGCCCAGCAGTCAGCTGGTCCTAAGGCAGCCATTAATCAGTGTGTGTTATCCCTCAACCTGACCGTAACATTGTGTATTATACATGTAAGAATGTGTGTGTGTGTGTGTGTGTGTGTGTGTAGGAGTGTGTATGGATGTGTCTCTGTGTGTGAGTGTGTGTGTGTGTGTGTGTGTGAAGTGAATATATGTATGTATCTCGGATGATGTGTATTATACATGTAAGAATGCTTGTGTCATATGTTAACCAGTGGGCCACGGCTGAAGTGCCCTTGAGCAAGGCACCTAACCCCTCACTGCTCCCCGAGCGCCGCTGTTGTTGCAGGCAGCTCACTGCGCTGGGATTAGTGTGTGCTTCACCTCACTGTGTGTTCATTGTGTGCTGAGTGTGTTTCACTTATTCACGGATTGGGATAAATGCAGAGTCCAAATTTCCCTCACGGGATCAAAAGAGTATATACACTTATATATATATATATATATACTTATACCTTAACTTATATATATATATGTTAATGTGTGTGTGTGTGTGTGTGTGTGTACTATATGTTAATGCATGTGTGTATGTGTGACTGTGTGTGTGTGTGAGAGAGTGTGCAGTGTTTCCCATACATTGACTAATCTGTGGCGGGGCGCCACGAAATCAAAATCGGGCGCCACAGATTAATATTCTATGTTTAATTTAAATTAAATTAAATATAAGATCAAATCTTTGCATTGCCATTGAGCTGCGCTTTTTACGCACGCAGCCTTTCCTTGCCCCGCCCCGCTCTCTCTCGTAGCCCGCTGCCACTCCTCTGCATGTGCATTTAACAAAATATTCACGATTGTTGAAGGATTATTGTTGCCACATAGAAGCACTGCATAGAAGACATCTGGCTAAATTGCTATTAAATCCGCTTAGCATCGTGACTATGCTGCGCAAATTTGTTCAAAACTGCTGCATTAAAGTGAACTCTGCTAAGGTCTTATCACAACATAGTAGGCTACATTGAAGAGACTAAACTAAGTTAAGATATGCAATTAAGCAGTATCTCAAAGCTAACGTTAGAATACTGTTTGGATGTCGAATTTAGTATGCTTAGCTTACTTACAGCTGCTTGTCAATTTCGTTGAAAGGTTCATTTTATTGACTCTGACACTGAATGTTTGCAAAATCCCGATGTAAATGGAAAAGTGTTTTCCAAAATTCAAAAGTGCTTGTCC
>NW_027468718.1:695408-717908 GCF_046254945.1 Alosa pseudoharengus | reverse complement strand
GATCTAGGCTACCTGATCTAGGCTTCCTGCGTTGTGTAGGCTACTGCCTGATCTAGGCTACCTGCGTTGTGTAGACTACCTGCGTTGTGTAGGCTACTGCCTGATCTAGGCTACCTGCGTTGTCTAGGCCAGGGGTTCCCAAACTTTTCCACGACAAGGCCCCCCAAATACCACTAGGTTCTGGCCAAGGACCCCCTTGATGTGTTATTATACTCATCGACAATACTACGGCAAATGTAAAAATACATGATATAAGAGCTATCACTCTACTACTATTCCCAGTCATTATCATGGAAAATATAATGTTCAGATATGCGTCACATTATTATAATGCAATTGTATAACAACCCGCATAGTAATAGGTATTTAAATTTTTCAGATGTATTTATTTGTTGCTTTTATTTTTCCTTCCAACTTGCTGAGGCCCCCCTGGCACCCCCTCCCGGACCCCCAAGGGGCCCCGGCCCCCACTTTGACAACCACTGGTCTAGGCTACTACCTGATCTAGGCTACCTGCGTTGTGTAGGCTACTGCCTGATCTAGGCTACCTGCGTTGTGTAGGCTACATAGTAAACATTCTAGGCTACCTGCGTTGTGTAGGCTACTGCCTGATCTAGGCTTCCTGATCTAGGCTATCTGTGTTGTGTAGGCTACTGCCTGATCTAGGCTTCTTGATCTAGGCTATCTGTGTTGTGTAGGCTACTGCCCCATCAAGGCTTCCTGATCTAGGCTATCTGCATTGTGTAGGCTACTGCCTGATCTAGGCTACCTGTGTTGTGTAGGCTACATAGTAAACATTCTATGCTACTTGCGTTGTGTAGGCTACTGCCTGATCTAGGCTACCTGTGTTGTGTAGGCTACCTGCATTGTGTATGCTACCTGCGATGTGTAGGCTACTGCCTGATCTAGGCTACCTGCGTTTTGTAGGCTACTGCCTGATCTAGGCTACCTGCGTTGTGTAGGCTACATAGTAAACATTCTAGGCTACCTGGGTTGTGTAGGCTACTGCCTGATCTAGGCTACCTGCGTTGTGTAGGCTACCTGCATTGTGTAGGCTACCTGCATTGTGTAAGCTACCTGCGATGTGTAGGCTACTGCCTGATCTAGGCTACATGCGTTGTGTAGACTACCTGCGTTGTGTAGGCTACTGCCTGATCTAGGCTACCTGCGTTGTGTAGGCTACTGCCTGATCTAGGCTACCTGCATTGTGTAGGCTACCTGCGATGTGTAGGCTACTGCCTGATCTAGGCTACCTGCGTTGTGTAGGCTATCTGCGTTGTGTAGGCTACTGCCTGATATAGGCTACCTGATCTAGGCTATCTGCGTTGTGTAGGCTACTGCCTGATCTAGGCTTCCTGCGTTGTGTAGGCTACCTGCATTGTGTAGGCTACTGCCTGATCTAGGCTACCTGCGTTGTGTAGGCTACATAGTAAACATTCTAGGCTACCTGCATTGTGTAGGCTACATAGTAAACATTCTAGGCTACTGCCCGATCTAGGCTTCCTGCGTTGTGTAGGCTACTGCCCGATCTAGGCTATCTGCGTTGTGTAGGCTACTGCCTGATCTAGGCTACCTGCGTTGTGTAGGCTACTGCCCGATCTAGGCTACATAGTAAACATTCTAGGCTACTGCCTGGTCTAGGCTATCTGCGTTGTGTAGGCTACTGCCTGATCTAGGCTACCTGATCTAGGCTATCTGCGTTGTGTAGGCTACTGCCTGATCTAGGCTACCTGCGTTGTGTAGGCTACTGCCTGATCTAGGCTACCTGCGTTGTGTAGGCTACCTGCGATGTGTAGGCTACCTGCGTTGTGTAGGCTACTGCCTGATCTAGGCTACATGCATTGTGTAGACTACCTGCGTTGTGTAGGCTACTGCCTGATCTAGGCTACCTGATCTAGGGTATCTGCGTTGTGTAGGCTACTGCCTGATCTAGGCTTCCTGCGTTGTGTAGGCTACCTGCGATGTGTAGGCTACCTGCGTTGTGTAGGCTACTGCCTGATCTAGGCTACATGCATTGTGTAGACTACCTGCGTTGTGTAGGCTACTGCCTGATCTAGGCTTCCTGCATTGTGTAGGCTACATAGTAAACAAACAACAGAAGAGGAGCGTTGTCATGACCTCGTGACTGTTAACTCTGCAGTAATGAACTCTTGCAATACTGCCAAGACATATGCCACCAATGAGTGCTTAGTCGCTTACCCCATGACAGTGGAAGGCCAACTTGAAGAAATATTCCCTCCTACTTGAGTGTGCCTGCGACTTCTGTACCGTCCGAGCGGCTGATCTCCGCAGCTGGACTACCGGTGATTGTTCGCGGCTCCTCCCTGACCATGTTGACATACTCATTTGGTTTATAACAAGAATATGACATGCCGAACTAAGGCTATAAATAGTTACATTGATTGAAATTAATTTGTTAAAAAAGTAGGCTATTGCACAAGGCAGGTTTGCATGACATCATTATGACATGTAGCATTTTTTTAATCTAACGAGCATCTGGTTTGGCGATGCAGAAACACACTGTGCTTATTGTTTTTTGTTTCTTCCAATTAGCCTACCATAGGCCTGCTATGTAAACAAACAACGACAACATGTTACCATAGGCCTACTATGTAAACAAACAACGAGAACATGTTACCATAGGCCTACTATGTAAACAAACAACGAGAACATGTTACCATAGGCCTACTATGTAAACAAACAACGAGAACATGTTAGGCCTGCTATGTAAACAAACAACGACAACATGTTACCATAGGCCTACTATGTAAACAAACAACGAGAACATGTTACCATAGGCCTACTATGTAAACAAACAACGAGAACATGTTAGGCCTACTATGTAAACAAACAACGAGAACATGTTACTTGTTGAATTAATAGTTTGTTTGATGACAAATCACTAAAGATGAAATTGGCCTCCTTTTCTTTCATTGTGAGAAGGTGCGTTTTTTTCCCCTCTGATTTTCGAACGATATTCGACTTTTGCTCCTCGATTGTCGAATGACATTTTTGGCAAAAATTCACATCCCTAATATGTACCGTGTGTGTGTGTGTGTTTGTATAATGTGTGTGTATAATGTGTGTGTATAATATATGTGTGTATAATGTGTGTGTATAATGTGTGTGTGTATAATGTGTATAATGTGTGTGTGTATAATATGTGTGTGTGTATAATGTGTGTGTGTGTATAATGTGTGTGTGTATAATGTGTGTGTATAATGTGTGTGTGTATAATGTGTGTGTGTATAATGTGTGTGTGTGTGTGTGTATAATGTGTGTTTGTGTGTGTGTGTGTGTGTATAATGTGTGTGTATAATATGTGTGTGTATAATGTGTGTGTATAATGTGTGTGTATAATGTGTATAATGTGTGTGTATAATGTGTAAAATGTGTGTGTGTATAATGTGTGTGTGTGTGTATAAAGTGTGTGTGTGTGTGTGTATAATGTTTGTGTATAATATGTGTGTGTATAATGTGTGTGTATAATGTGTATAATATGTGTGTGTATAATGTGTGTGTATAATGTGTGTGTGTATAATGTGTGTGTGTGTATAATGTGTGTGTGTGTGCAGTGGGTCTGAGTTGTGTTGGAAAGTTCCGGTGCTCCACGTCTGGCTGCATTCCGCTCTCAGCTCAGTGTGACGGGAGAGAAGATTGCCCAGCTGGAGAGGACGAGCTGAGCTGTGGTAACACACACACTACACACACTATACACACACACTATACACACACACTACACACACACTATACACACACACATTATACACACTATACACACACACTATACACACTATACACACACACTATACACACACACTACACACACTACACACACTATACACTACACACACACACACTACACACACACTACACACACACACTCTCTCAGCTCAGTGTGACGGGAGAGAAGATTGCCCAGCTGGAGAGGACGAGCTGAGCTGTGGTAACACACACACTACACACACTATACACACACACTATACACACTATACACACACACTATACACACACACTACACACACTAAACACTACACACACACACAC
Organism: Alosa pseudoharengus; assembly: GCF_046254945.1. Lineage (NCBI taxonomy): Eukaryota > Metazoa > Chordata > Actinopteri > Clupeiformes > Clupeidae > Alosa > Alosa pseudoharengus. The sequence continues at coordinate 713,861 of NW_027468718.1, read as the reverse complement.
TACACACACACTACACACACACTACACACACACACTCTCTCAGCTCAGTGTGACGGGAGAGAAGATTGCCCAGCTGGAGAGGACGAGCTGAGCTGTGGTAACACACACACTACACACACTATACACACACACTATACACACTATACACACACACTACACACACTATACACTACACACACACACACTACACACACACTACACACACACTACACACACACACTCTCTCAGCTCAGTGTGACGGGAGAGAAGATTGCCCAGCTGGAGAGGACGAGCTGAGCTGTGGTAACACACACACTACACACACTATACACACACACTATACACACTATACACACACACTATACACACACACATTATACACACTATACACACACACTATACACACTATACACACACACTATACACACACACATTATACACACTATACACACACACTATACACACTATACACACACACTATACACACACACTATACACACACACTATACACACACACTATACACACACTATACACACACACTATACACACTATACACACACACTACACACACTATACACTACACACACACACACTACACACACACTACACACACACACTCTCTCAGCTCAGTGTGACGGGAGAGAAGATTGCCCAGCTGGAGAGGACGAGCTGAGCTGTGGTAACACACACACTACACACACTATACACACACACTATACACACTATACACACACACTATACACACACACATTATACACACTATACACACACACTATACACACTATACACACACACTATACACACACACTACACACACACTATACACACACACTATACACACACTATACACACTACACCAGTGTTTCTCAAACTTTTTTTCTGGGGACCCAATTTTTAAAAATGACAGACTATCGCGACCTAACTCGTGACTGTGGTAGTTAACAAACAGATCAGTGGTTCTCAAACTTTTTCTTTCATTCCCCACTTTGAGGGGGCATTCTCGAGCCCCACCGGTCCCTCATCGCTCTAAGAAAGTGGTAGGTCAAGCTTAAAATTGTCAAATTTATTGAAATAATGACAAGTTCTAAATATATCCTCTTCAACAGAGTTAAAATCAGCTGCTGCTGCAGATATAATAATAAATAAATACATAACACACATATTTCTGTTTTCCAGCAACATATTAGGAAGCATAGGCCATTATACAGCATTGCACAATATTCAATGAAATGCCAACATGCTGCATTAAATGGATCCATAATCCAGTCATACTGAGCACTGCTGGTTGGGAAATATTTTTTAAATAGACTTTGCAGGGATGTGATGTAGGCCTACTGTTTAATACATGGGATCACAAGAGTGCCTCCCAATCAGACGTTTCAGCGATTTCGCTCAGAAATCTCAAAGGCATAATACTGTCGCGATCGAGGCGCCTGTCCCATACTCAAGTTTTTTTGGTGAATGCAGTAATCTTATTTGCTAGGTGAGGTAGGTGCTTGTCTTTGCCTTGTAACTGGACATTTAACTCAAATGTATCGCTAAGATATATCAAATATATCGCTAAGATAGGCCAGCTTCGTCAAGAAATGTTCATTAGTGAACGTGCTTGCAGATTCAAACATGCGCTCTTCCTCCAAGAAGAGGCGACTCGGAGCTCAAACACGCGCGACAGCACTTTACCTCGGGAAAGCCACCTTGCCTCGCTGTGAAACAGTACAGCCTTTTGGTCAGCTACCATCTCTTCGCAAAGTGTGGAGAATAGACGCGCTTTTAAGGGCCGGGTTTTGATGAAATTCACCACTCTCACAACAACGTTCAAAATCTCATGTAGGTTGGGACTAACTAAGCTGCCTTGACATGAGCGCTTCCCTATGAATATCACAGTGCGTCCATTGCGCATCGGGTGCTACCTGGGCCCAGGCTACAGATAAAAAATAAATTAAAAAAACTCCTGTTTTTCACGTCAGTTTGCGCCCCACCTGGCATGTCTCCGCGACCCAGTAGTGGGTCGCGACCCACAGTTTGAGAAACGCTGCACTACACACACTACACACTATACACACACTACACACACAACATACACACACACTACACACACACACACACTATACACACACACTAGACACTATACACACACACTACACACACACACACTATACACACACACTACACACTATACACACTACACACACACTATACACACTACACACACTACACACACACTATACACACACACTACACACTATACACACACTACACACACACTACACACTATACACACACACACTACACACACACTACACACTATACACACACACACTACACACACACTATACACACTACACACTATACACACACTATACACACAACACACACTATACACACACACACTATGCACACAACACACACTATACACACACACTATACACACAACACACATTACACACACACTACACACACTAGACACACACTATACACACAACACACACTACACACACACACACTATACAGTGGCTCCCCGTTAAGTTTGGACGGGTTCCTTCATGAATCACGCACCCCATTTTCTCAGCAGAAATGGCACAAACTGCAGTTGACACAAACAACCACAAGGTGTCACTTGGGTGCCACTACTATTTTTGATGTGACTGACTTACTGCTTCCATGACGCAGCGGGGGCACGGGAACTTAAATTGATCACGGTAGTTTAAGCTTACACTTGACAAAACATTGTAATATGAAAATGTAGATGCAATTGTTGTAAAATGGTGCAGCTCCTTTAAGAAAGCACCGTGTGCAGGGATGGAGAGAGAGAACGCAAGAGGGGATAGGCCTATGTGTGTTAGAACTTAGCGTGTGGAAAAAGTACGTGCTGTTGAGACTGGAGTGAGTCATATTCAAAATAATGCAAAAAAAAGCAATTATCCTCATTCATTGCAACCAAAGCATGCCTGCTTGCCGACGTTCAAACGAAAAATATATCAAAGCACCTTTTGAGTTTGAATGTAGCACGAAAAAATGTTTAAACAGCTGGACAAATGATTTAGCTAATTGATTATATAACCTGTACACCAGCAATTGTTGAACATTTACCTGTACAAGTACATTGACAGTAGCCCAGCCTAACACCATGTTGTAGGCCTACTGTAGAAATTTCACTTAAATTGCAACCGCAACATGCCTGCTTGCCAACGTTCAAACGACAACGAAAAAGATAATAAAACAACAAGAGGGTTGAGTCTGAATGACACTGAGTTTTTGGACACTGAGTTTTTGTAGTTAAGAAATATTTTCGTATAAAAAAATGGTCATTCTTCAATCTCCTTCACTGACGCCTATGGAAAAGGCTTAACGTCCCAAAACAACGATCAATGATCATCAAATTTCTCTCTCACATTGCTCCTCATAACCATCTATAAAAAAGTGTTTTTTCTTTTCTTTTTGAGCACATCCGAATCCCAGGACATAACGCACTGGACCTTATAATAGGCTCGAGATATAATTCCAAAGGGGGCAGATAGGGGCCACTGCACTTAAAACTTAAAAAGATGAAGCTTTCCGAACTTTGAAATTGCGATCAGTGACTGGCATTGGGTGAACGAAGCTTTTCGAAGTTGAACAGGCTATTAAAAACTATTTGCGCACCTCCATGTCACAGGAGAGACTGGGCTCTCCCTTCTATGAAAAAGACGTTAGGCTACCTGCAAACTGGCCTATGATTTCATTGCTGAGTTTGCGGCAAAGCAAGAAAATGTTTTTTTTCCTGAGTCAGGATATAGCGAGTCAGTGTCATTTATTAGTCCAATGTTAGCCTATAGATACAGACCAGTACATCTTATCAATAGTTTGAATGTCGTGTGTGTTTCTGCTCATTGACAAATACCGTTCAGCACAATGATTCATGCCCAATTAATTCCCGCTGTTAAAGTGTTCGCCTTTGTTACACTATTTGGTTTCGTGATGTAGCCTATGATAAACACCATATGGCCAAATATGTGACTCAGCTAATGTTATAGGCTATACAATTGAATTTTCCCTCCTAAAGGCAAGCTGGTGTAGCTTATTAGACTAGGCTACTATTAAAATACACCGACGGTAGCCTTGGCTATGTGTAAAGTAAGCTATCGCATGATTTCATGCACGTAAGTTCATGCATCTGTCAAGTTCGCACAGGGCCTCGCACCCCCTTGCGACGGCCCTGCAGCTCCTCCAAAGACAGCGAGGAAAAAGTTAAAATACGAGATAAACCCGGGAAAAGTTGACAGGTTTGTTTCGGTCCCGGTGATTATTTGTGAAATTGTGCAAACGACAGCCTTTTCAAGGCATTTCAAGGAAGGAGTCGTAGCATGCAAGCTCCCAAATTGACCCAGTAGCCTAAGGCATCAATAAATTGTTGGGATTGGGGAGGGTCATGCGTTTTTTCTCAATCACTTTGGAGGGTCATAGAAAAAATTCTTGCTGGCGAGGGAGGGTCACGTCTTTTTTGACTAACGCTCCCAAAACTCCTCCGGTAGCCCCTTAATTAAATAAATAACGAACAGTCCCTAATTGATTAATGGCCTAGGCCTACACCAGCAATTGTTGAACATTGACCTGTACAGGACATTGACAGTAGCCCAGCCTAACAAGCAAATGTTGCAAAATACATCAAAAGATGCAATTAATCAGAAATAAATAATGTAATCTGCATCGCTTTATTTAACAAACTGCAAGCAACAAGAGCATTGAGTTCGCTGTAAGGCCAAACCCAAGAGCAAAGCCTATCTGTTAAGGCAGTCGATAGGCTATATAACGAGCTGTGTGCCTGGAAAGACGATAGATGACGGCTCTGGTCATCCCATACCCTCCCCCCACTTCCTGTAGCCTACCATTATGAAGGCCTGTAGCCTAAAACGACTCGTTGCCGTTTTGTGACATTAAGCTTTTTCACGTTAAGCCCCCCTCCCCCATCCCCTTCTTTCACAAGCAGTGGGGGAGCGCGGGGCACAAAGTAACACTTTTTGGTAGACAAAGGAGGGTTCTCCGCGATTCTGTCGTTTGGCCACAATCCGGTGCAACCAGGCCAGGACAGATATTTTAGAGAGAAGGAGAGACGCCGGTGCAGCTCAGATGTCTTCTTCATTTTCTTTATTCTTTAGTAAAAGGAGCAGAACATTATTAAACTTTGACTAACATTTCGATGTGTTGATGTTTTTTACTAACGAACATCGAAACGTTAGTCAAAGTTTAATAATGTTCTGCACCTTTTACTAAAGAATAAAGACAATTAAGAAGACATCTGAGCTGCACCGGCGTCTCTCCTTCTCTAACACTTTTTGGCTTTGGCTAAATATTTCTAAAATCATTTGAGTTTCACTAGTCACATGTTTTAACAAGCAACACTTGTTATTGAACTAATAACAGACGTGTGTCGAAAATTGACTTTATTTTCCATACGGAGAAATAACATATGCAGAGTCTAACCAAGGTCAATCTTGCCAAAAAAGCCCTCAAACCTGAAAACACATGAGGCAAAAGTGCAAAACATCACAAAACTAACCAAACTAACACACGCATATTTTTGTATTGCAATCATTGTAGCCTACAGTTGTAACAGCGCGTAACAGTCGTTTTACTCCCCGGATGCGCTCATTATAAAGAACGTTTAACGTGTCCCAAAAACAGCTATCAATTAATCACCAAACGTCTTATAAACAAGTATTGCCAGGAGCAACACCTTGCAAAAAATGATAACAATAGGCCTAGGCCTTTATATGGCTCTGCTCCTGCCTAGATTCGAACTCAGAACTGCCTGAAAGTTGCAGACCTGTTCTGGAAATACGTGCATTAACCCACTCGACCGTCAGACAACGCTATCTGCTTCGAGTAGGCCTATTGGGTAGGACTGTAGCCTACACTGGTTGCTGTGGCACAGTCTTGAGTGACCGAATTCGTTTTTCTTTGTCATATGAATGCTGTTATTTTGTTAACATTACTGTTAAGGAGATGCCGTAGGCAAAGTCTATATTTCAACCTCGTTAGTGTAGTAAAAAAAATCAGAACTATTCACAAGGTTTCTGGGCAGCATATTTATGTTTTGTTAGCATGCCACTTCTCATGACTACCGACATTTTAAATCATTACTGAGAGACAGACACTGTACAATCAAGAAATCTTGCCACTGAATCCAAAACTATGTTTAACATTATGTACAAGGCTTAGGCTACAGTGGACTAGCATGTTGCAGGGGCTGCTAAAAACACAGAGAAATGCACTGAAAACTCGGCCAATCACAGCCCTTGCTGTCGAATGCGCCGTCTGGTTCGACCGTGGAACTCCACAGCGGACTATGCTGCCCCCAAGCGGCTGCAGTTGTACTTACATTTCACCATTCACCATGATCGTGAATGAAGTGTCAATTTTTAACTGGGACCCACTGTACACACTACACACACACTACACACACACTACACACACACTACACACACATACTATACACTCCACACACACTACACACACACTACACACGCACACTCTCTCAGCTCAGTGTGAAGGGAGAGAAGATTGCCCAGCAGGAGAGGACGAGCTCAGCTGTGGTAACACACACACTACACACACTATACACACACACTATACACACACACTATACACACACACTACACACACTACACACACACTATACACACTACACACACCATACACACACTACACACACACTATACACACACACTACCCACACACACACTACACACTATACACACACTACACACACACTACACACTATACACACACACTACACACACTATACACACACACCACACACACTATACACACACACACTACACACACACTACACACACACACTATACACACACTATACACACAACACACACTACACACACACACTACACACACACTACACACACACTATACACTACACACACACTACACACACACACTCTCTCAGCTCAGTGTGACGGGAGAGAAGATTGCCCAGCAGGAGAGGACGAGCTCAGCTGTGGTAACACACACACTACACACACTATACACACTACACACACACTATACACACACACTATACACACACACTACACACACTACACACACACTATACACACTACACACACTATACACACACTACACACACACTATACACACACACTACCCACACACACACTATACACACACACTACACACTATACACACACTACACACACACTACACACACACTACACACTATACACACACACTACACACACTATACACACACACTATACACACACTATACACTACGCACACACACCACACACACTACACACACTATACACACACTATACACACAACACACACTACACACACATCACACACACTACACACACTATACACACTACACACACACACACTATACGCACTACACACACTTCACACTATACACACACTACACACACTATACACACTACACACACACTACACACACTACACACACACACACTACACACTATACACACACACTATACACACACTACACACACTACACACACTATACACACACTACACACACACTACACACACATCACACACACTACACACACTATACACACTACACACACACACACTACACACTATACACACTACACCCACTTCACACTATACACACACTACACACACTATACACACACTACACACACACACTACACACTATACACACACACTATACACACACTATACACACTACACACACACTACACACACACACACACTACACACTATACACACTACACACACACTACACACACTATACACACACACACTACACACACACTACACACACTACCCACACACTACACACACACTACACACACTATACACACACTACACACTATACACACACACTACACACACACACTACACACACTACACACACACTACACACTATACACACACTTCCCACACACTACACACACACTACACACTACACACACTACACACACACACTACACACACACTATACACACACTACACACACACTATACACACACACTATACACACTACACACACACACTACACACACACACACTACACACTACACACACACTATACACACACTACACACACACACACTATACACACACTACACACACACTACATACACACTACACACACAACACACTATACACACACTACACACACACTACATACACACTACACACACAACACACTATACACACACAATACACACACTATACACACTACACACACACACACTACACACACACTATACACACACACTATACACACACTACACACACACACACACACTATATACACACACACACTATACACACACACTACACACACTACATACACACACACTATATACACACACTACCACACTATACACACACACTACACACTATACACACACACTACACACACACACACACTATACACACACACACACACACTACACACACACTATACACACACACACACACATACTATACACACACTATACACACACACACTATACACACACACACACTATACACACACACTACACACTATACACACACTACACACACACACACACACTATACACACTATATACACACAATACACACACACACTATACACACACTACACACACACACACACTATACACATACTACACACACTATACACACACACTATACACAGACACACACACACACGCATGACACACACACACTACACACTATACTTTGACAGAATGACGTTTCTGTCATGTTTACATAAAAAATTTAATCTACCCAAATATATTTATTTACTTATTTTCACTACATCACACTTTTACTATATATTACTTCCTCACTATTGTTACTTGAAGTAGTTCGCTGGCTTAGTGACCTTCTAATTGGCACTTCCATAATGCGCGCTGGCTGCGTTTTGACGGGTGCAATGTGAGGCTAGTGCAAGACGGCGGGGCTTGGATTTAAACATGGAAACAATTTCATCATAGATTGCTTTCAGGAGCTTCTGGGAAATGGAGTTGCCTTAATTTATTTAGAGAGTGAATAAACTTATGAAACAGAGAAGCATCGTCATGTAATCCATTGATTTCAACAATGTAACTGTATTCTAAATACCAACTATTTAAATTATAACTGTATTGGAATACAGTTACTCATAATTTGTATTCTGAATACGTAACGCCGGTACATGTATTCCGTTACTCCCCAACACTGCACACACACACACACACACACCCAGGCTTGGAATTTCACCATTCTGGGGGCAAGGCCACTTGGCCTTCAGTTGGGCATATTTGGTGGGGGGCACAAAGGCCACATGTCAGGGCACCAAGGCCAAAGTTAACTATACAGTAGTAGGCTATAAAAATGATCAAAGTTGTATTTAGCCTATTCACTGCAGTAGACCTGCATCACTGTATGAAACGTTACAAAAACATGAAACATGACATATTACATAGAACTGTAAATCATCTGATCATCTATTTACAGATATCTAGGCTATATTTAACAATTATTTTATATTTGGCCTGTTATGAAATCATGTATTGAACAATTTAAGCACAGCTCAGCTTTAAGAAACTCAAATAGCCTAGATGCATGCTTAGCATTTTGTGATCATTAAGGCTACTTTCACAAACTCTTAGTCAGCTGTCCTCTGATTTACCAATATCTAGGCGATATCTGTAACATTTATTTTGTATTTGGCCCGTTATGAATTCATGTGGAACAGTTTAAACACATTGTAAAACTGAAAGCCCAAATTTGGAGACATCCATGTATGTCGAACTTTACTGCAAATTCAAAACTGGATTACTCTGGAACGGCTAACTGTACAGGGGACTGCTTTACACCTTTGTGTTCGGTAAGGTCTCTTGTTTATTCTGATATATGGTTTGTCATGTGTTAAAAGAAGGGTTCGTAAAGTATTCCACCGAGATGAATGGGTAGGGAGATCATGGGACGCAAAACCTTCATTAGAATGTATGATTAAATTGAATTATATTATTTACTTTTCTCGCGAACCGTTCAACACAGCAATTATCGGCTAACATCGTTTAAAGGCTGAGAAAAAGCTCTTTCATGTGATACTTGTGATGTCTGTGTGATGAATAGGCTACTTCGTGAGTAATTCAACGGAGAAGAATGGGTGAATTTGGACGCACTTTCTTTCTTGCGCTGTCACTTTCTCCACTGCGTAAAATACTCAATTAATTTGCGCTGTGAATGCTAAGATTATTTTGACAGGCCACAGGCTAAATAAAAATCGCTATTAGTAGGACGCAAAGCAGAATATTGAAAGAAGGGCACCAAGGCCACCGTGGCCTGTAAACCTCTGATTTTCAAAGGGGCGTCACGTCCAACCCAAGGGGCAACGATGGCCATGGCCGTCGTGGCCGCCGTGAAATTCCTACCCTGCACACACCTCTGTTTGTCTTTAAAGTGTGAGTCAGTGGACGTTCTCTGGTGCTGCAGCTGTTATTCACACAGAGAGAGAGAGACATATATGCACACACACAATCACACACAGACATATATACACACACACACATATATGCACACAAACACACACACACACACAGAGAGAGAGAGACATATATGCACACACACAATCACACACAGACATATACACACATACACACACACACACATATATGCACACACAAACACACACACATACACACACAGAGAGAGAGAGAGAGAGAGAGAGACATATATGCACACACACAATCACACACAGACATATACACACACACACACACACATATACTTGGACCTAGTCCATACTCGTTATTCATTAACTTGTGACTGACTTGGACCTAATCGACTATATATTTTTTTTCAAAAAACATGGCGGCGGCGTGAGTGTTTGGTGCAGACTGGTCTGCTAATTATGGAATTAATTGCCTTCAACTAAGTTTGCGATAAGTACTATATTGAATTGAAAGCCTAAAAACAAAGTTTTCGCCTATTATTGATTTGAGCAAGCTCTACAATAGATCAGTCAGCTCTGTTTTGTGCAAACTCTACAATGGAGCAGTCCGCGACAAACAAAGTCCTCTTGGACGCACTGCAACAATTGAAGTCCGAAATGGTTTCCCACTTTGATGCAAAGATGGACAATCTACAGATGAACTTAGACACAATAAAGCTTTCCCTATCAAACCTGGGAGAACATATATCGGAGCTTGAACAAAGAGTCGGTGGCAACGAGGATAATTTATCTGATCATGGAAAGCGTATCAAAGCACTTGAGATTGAAAACGCTTACCTGAAGGACAAGATGGATGATGCCGAAAATCGTAACAGGGTCTATAACCTGCGCTTTATTCATGTTCCCGAGAAATCGGAGGGCAATGACATATGTGGATTTATCTCCAGTCTGATCCAGCAGCTATTTGGGAAAGAAAGCTTCACTACTCCCCCAGCTATAGAGAGGGCCCACCGCTCTCCAATGCATCGGACCAAGGACATCGCTAGGCCAAGGGTGATTGTGGTGTCTCAGTCTCCTTGATAGGCATAAAATCCTCCGACTTGCCCGGGAGAAAAAACAACTTGAGTATAACGGTGATCGTATCCATATCTTTCAGTGCTCCAGCTGGTGGTCCAACCAGCTACACCAGCAAAGACCAGCAAGAGCTGGAAGAAAACCAGCAAAGACCAGCTAAAACCAGCTAAAACCAGCTACCAGCATAAGCTGGTTTCTAGCTGTTTTTTTCAGCAGGGTAGTAATGTCCCTGCTGAAAAAACCAGCTAGAAACCAGCTTATGCTGGTAGCTGGTTTTAGCTGGTCTTTGCTGGTTTTCTTCCAGCTCTTGCTGGTCTTTGCTGGTGTAGCTGGTTGGACCACGAGCTGGATATGCTGGCGTGACCAACTGAGGAAGCTGGTCATGCTGGTTTGACCAGCTTGTCGTGTGGGATAAAGCTGGTGCAAGATGGTCATGCTGGTGACCAGCCTGCCAAGCTTGACATTGTTGGTGTAAGATGGTCATGCTGGTTTGACCAACATAAGCTGGCACGGCCAGTTAAACCAGCAGTGTAGACCAGCAAAACCAGCTGAATTACCATCGTTAGGTGGGTAAACCAGCTGAAGGTATGTTTTCGCAAGAGATTTGCTGGTCTAGCTGGTCAACCATCATAGGGTGGTCAAACAAGCTGGTCAACAAGCTGGTCAACCAGCAAACCACCTTTAGCTGGTCAGGCTGTTTTTTTCAGTAGGGGTATGTGATGCTGAAATAAGTCTTGATGGCTATAATTTATATAGAACAGATAGAGGCAGTCGTGGTGGAGGAGTTGCTACTTATGTATCCTCAAGTCTATCTTCTGAGCTTATTATCTCAAGAGAAAGCCCCATGCATTTTGAATGCATTTTTGTTAGAATTTGTTTTCATCAAAACAAACGGTTGATTATAGGAAACATTTATAGACCCCCTAACTCTCCATCCGAATCAACAAATAATATTCTTAGTACTATTAATTCCTTAAATTGTTCTTACGAAATTATAGTATTGGGAGATTTCAACCGAAATTGGCTTGATAGGTCCTCTTTGAAAGAGAGGAATCAGTTTGAAAGCCTAAATCTTACTCAATTAATACGGGAGCCCACTAGAGTGGTGGGGAATTCTAGGTCTCTCTTAGATTGGATCCTGGTCACGCATCCCAACAGAATTGCTGATTCAGGTGTTCTATCTGATTGCTTCAGTGACCACTCCGTTATCTTCTGTGTTTGGAAAATAAAGCTACCTCGTCTGCTACCTAAAATAATCAAGGTAAGACAATTCAAAAATATGAATAATGATGCATTTATTCAAGATTTGTTATGTATTAATTGGAACAGGTTGGAATTAATTCCTTATGTTGATGATGCCTGGAATTTCTTTTATACTGAGGTACTAAAGGTTATAGATAAACATGCACCATGGGCATCAGTCAAAGTGAAGGGTAGGCATTTACCATGGATTGCTGGTGACTTAATACATCTGTTTAAGCAAAGGGACAAAGCCTGGAAAAGACACCACTTAACAAAAGATCAGGCAGATTGGATTGAATATAAGCGATTAAGAAATGAGTGTACTGTTAAAACAAGAAAGGCCAAATCTGAATATTATAAAAATTCACTGTCAAATGATTTTACAAATCCAAAACATTTCTGGAAAAAACTTAATTGCCTGCTGAATAAACCTAATAAGAACTCCCTTACAAAACTAAGAATAAATAATAATATTATAAATGATCCCACCTCTGTAGCTGACGCCTTTAATCAGCATTTTTCTTCAGTTTGTAAATTACGCCCACCTTATTTCTGTTATTCCAACCATGTAAACAGTAATGCAGCAAACAGTTCTTTCTCATTTACCACAATACTTCCCATTGAGGTACAGCAGGCAATCTCTGAAATTAAATCTGGAAGTGGTGCTGGTATAGATGGTCTGGAGATGAAGTTCTACTTGCAAAGTTCCAGTCATGTGGAAGTGTGCTAGAGTAACACCTTTGTACAAAAGTGGTGATCCACTTGATCCTAATAATTACAGACCAATCTCAATTATTAGTAATGTAGTAAAAATATTTGATAAAATTATATTCAAGAGACTATTTAAATATATTAACAAGTTTTCTATTCTTTCTCCAAACCAATCAGGATTTAGGCCCAATTATTCCACCACTACTGCTCTCACTAAATTTGTTAATGATGTTACATCTTCTTTGGACAATAATATGTCCACTGGAGCAATATTTATAGATCTTACCAAAGCGTTTGATCTAGTTGATCACTATATTCTCCTTGATAAATTACATAACATTGGTCTTTCTGAACAGTCCATTTTATGGTTTAATTCATATCTTCACTACAGACGTCAGTGTGTACTTTTCAATGGTGCTCTCTCCCAGTTCACGACAATGGAAAAGGGCGTTCCACAAGGTTCTTGTTTAGGCCCTCTTTTGTTTTCTATTTTCATTAATGACCTCCCACAAATGTGTTTGGACAGTCAAACTCTCCTGTATGCTGATGATACAGTTATTTATTCATCAAAACATGAAATTAATTTGATTCAATCTTCACTTCAACTTGATTTTAATAATATTCAAAAGTGGTTCTCAGATAATGGACTCATTCTGAATAAAACAAAGTCATACAGCATGTTATTTGCCACTAGGTCTGCCCGACATATCCAAGGTAATAGTATAACAACTAGAAAATGCAATTCCAGGGAATTACCATTGCATGTACATGCAAAAAAACTGCTGTGTATAACATTATATTACTTACAGTATGATTATTCAGATTACACAGTCCTACAGTATTCTTGAAAACCACTTACTTGGTTAGATGTTAGCTTAGAGTATATGACAGTCAGTAAAAATAAATGGTCAATTCAATATTGATCAACATTCTTTGTTTTAATACAGCAGAATGATACTCAGAATACACTAATGAACACTTACCAATGTAAGCTTGAAGTAAAAATCACAGTTGTGTGTATATATATATATATATATATATATATATATATATATATATATATATATATATATATATATAACATATAGTTAGTGAGTATAGTCCTCACACAACAATATAGTTCTCAGAATGTCTCAGTGTAGATCTCAGATAAGTCTCAGTATGGTTAAATGGTATGTGCACAGATATGGTTACATGTTTGTAAGAATGTATGTTAGTATGTTGCTAGCAACATTGTCAGAGATGTATGGTTGACAGGTGTGCACACAGACAGGCACACACGTAATGTCATACACGGTCATCACCACTGGTCTGGTCTGGAACCTAAAAGACAAAAGCAAACAAGTTTAACAGTTATGCCAAAACAATACAAGGAATGTCTGCAATTGTCCTAACAGTAGCCTATTCATGGCTTTCATAAGGTACCTTTCCACAGGAGTATAATCAAGCACCAAATGCATTCATAATCTAGGTGATTGATTGTATACACCTGTGGAAAGGGACCTGATGAAATCCATCAATAGACGAACTATGATAGCATACCGTGATAGTGTTTACTTAGGCTACGTAAGAATCAGGAGCATAGAATGAAAACGTAGTCATGGCCTATTTGATACACAAACAAGCGGTGTACAACGTTAAAAATTTGGTAAAATAAAAACAGTAACATATTTCTTAGCTTTAACTAAATGTGAACGGTAGAAGCTATAACGTTATGACCATCAACAATGAGTAACGTTATTCATGTCATGAATGAAACAGATGATGGGTTTCATCAGGTCCCTTCACACAGTATAGCCTAATCAAGCACCATGTAGTCTGCATTCATAATCTATTCTAGGTGCTTGATTCTATAAACCTGTGGAAAGTGACCTGATGTTGAATAGAACCAGAGCCATGTAGGCCTATCTGTAGGCCTACGTTAATGTTCTAGCAGAGAAGACAGATGGGCTCTGGTTATAGTTAAAACGCTGCTGGTTAGCCTAATAACAAATGTAACGTTAGTGCGTTACGTTTGATTGTCGTTAGCTTTTGAAACCTACAGCTAACCGGTCACTGTAAAGTTGACGACATATTTACGTTGATTAACAGTGGGTTTCCTTAAATAACATCAACGTAGCAAGGTGCTAACGTTAACTATTTCACTAACGTTAACGTTACCTAACGTTATAATGTTAACGTGACCTAACGTTATAACGTTAGTTTAGCTATTTGAGACCCATCATTTCATACAACTTAACGTTACATAACATAATATTTGACGACATGAATGACTCCAATACCAAAAACCACAACACTTACCTTGTCTGTAATTAGAGAAATGTGCCTCTGAATGAGAGTTTTACGAGCAAATAAAGTGACCACGGCACAGCAGGCGAAGAGAGGACGTTCATAAGATTCACAGCTCCAGTGGTAGTAGGCCTAGTAGCTCGCGTTCAGCTGTTGATTGTCTGCAGCTGCAGGTCACGTCATAATGCTAAAAGTTGCCGCCACGGCGGTCAATGTTAACTCTATGAGAATTTCTTGCTCTTTTATCATAAATATCTAAAAAAGTATAAAGTTCACAAATGTGAAAAAACATAGAACAAATCTCCGTTACAAGACCTTTGTAGGAGTGGTTGAATGACGTCGAATGGTTCAGTGGTTTTAGAGCCTTTGAACGTCAAATTTGGTCGGAAGAAGAATAACAATAATATTAAGAAGAACAGCGATAATAGTCCATTGCATTTACATGCAATGCAATTAAATTCTCAGATGGTACTTTTATGGACAATGTTGAGGAATTTAAATATTTGGGCCTCTGGATCGACTCCAGTCTTTCCTTCAGGCTTCATATTGACTCTATAGTGAAAAAAGTAAACTATAACTTAAGATCGTTATACCGTTCAATTAATTGCTTCTCACAACAGATTAGATTAAGAATTGTAACTCAGCTTTTATTTCCTATTATTGATTATGCTGATATTGTTTATATGAGTACAACAGAATCACACCTTAAATCCCTAAATGTTGTCTATAACAGTCTCTGCCGATTTGTGTTGAGATGTCCGTTCCTAACCCATCATTGCCATATGTATCAGCAATTGAACCTCTTATCCCCAAAGGCCAGACGACAGCTACACTGGTTTCAGTTTGTTTATAAATGTATCTTTTTTAATTATCCTTTTTATTTGAAGCAACACTTAGTCATATATAGGTCAACTTATGGCCTTAGACACCTTGATCATCTCTTTTTTTCTGTCCCAAATATTTCTAAAGAAATCGGAAGACGTGCTTTCAAATTCAAAGCCCCCTCTGACTGGAACAGCTTGCCTTGTTCCTTAAGGTCTATCTCTTCCTTTCCACTCTTTAAGGCATCCCTCTTATCTTACTTGCAATCCGGTGACCAATGTAAATGTTTCCCTGGTGTATGACTTGCACTTCCTTTCATTAATGCACCTTCTCTCATTAATGCCCTTATTAGGATATTATGTATGTATGTGTGCACTAGTGTATATGTGCCTTTATGTGTACATGTGTATGTGTACAGTATGTATGTATGTATGTATATGTATGTATGTACAGTATGTATGTATATGTATGTACATGTGTGTATGTATGTATGTATATGTATGTACAGTATGTATGTATGCATGGATGCATGTTTGCGGGCATATGTGTGTATATGTAGTTTTGTATATATAAGTTATATATTTGTTTGTTTTGGTGGCTTTTCTAAATATGGTTCTCTCCTGTAATATGTTAATATCTTACCATACTGATCATGTGAATATGCTTTGGACAGTGGTGGGACAGGCTGGGGTGGTTGGTTGTGAGGAAGAGCTTTAGTATGTGTGAGTGTCTTTTGTGTTACTCTGAGGACCCCCTCGAAAATGAGATGTCCATCTCAAGGGGTTATCCTCTAATAAATGAATTTGAATTTGAATTTGAATATATGCACACAAACACACACACACAGAGAGAGAGAGAGAGAGAGAGAGAGAGAAAGACATATATGCACACACACAATCACACACAGACATATACGCACACAGACACACAAACACACACACATACACAGTGTTGGGAGTAATGCATTACAAAGTAACGCGTTACTGTAATTCCACTACTTTTAGTGGTAACGAGCATGTAACGAAGTATTTTTGTAAATCCAGTAACGCAATTACAATTACTGAAATTTCAAAGAGTTCGTTACTTTCGTTACTCTGTTGATCTTGAATGAACGACTGCAGACAAGATGCACATTTGCTGCTTTGTCTCCCGACCTTAGCTGTGTTTCCAGCGATTGTTTCATGTTTAGATTGCAGATGCATTCTTTACAGTTAATAGGAGCCTCCTCACATTCCTCCTTATTTCGGATTTATGCTAAAACACACAAGAGTGCATTATGCTACAATTTAAATGGGCATCTTAAAAGCCTTTTCCCTTTCGTTTCCATCTCGTAAGCTCCACTACAGTAAAAGCGCATTGTTGTTTATCTCCGCTCTTTTTCGCCTATTGCGCAAAAGCCTCGTTATATCAATTTCTCATTCTTACAACATAGCCACGCCACAACACCAATAGGCTACGGTAGCCTATATATAGCCTTGGCACAAGCAAGCACACGTTTAACTCGAGAGGAAAATGCAGATTTCACTTACCAGATAAAGAAACCTCCAAATAGCCTACCGTACGTAACAGCGACTTGAGTTATTTGCACAGTAGGCTATGTTTACATCGGAATTGACGTCCATGGTGTTATGGATTCATTTGTCTGCGACGGAACATGCAACTTCTCTCTGGAACACCTTATCAGATGAAGAGTAACCTTCTGCATAGTGCGCGACAATCCCAAACTCTCGGATGCATTAAAACTTATTTATAGGTCAGCACTTGTGCAGCGCAGGCTTTTCCCAAACTGGTGGTGCTTAAAATGCTATATAATACAACTGTGTTCAAAGCAGGATGAGGATAACCTAAGGTTATGTGTGTGTGAGCAGACAATAACTGCTTTGAAAATAGGCCATTTAACATTGTTTCACATTAC
>NW_027468718.1:687908-690408 GCF_046254945.1 Alosa pseudoharengus | reverse complement strand
CCCTACACTTCTGAAGATAGTATATTCCTCCATTATGAACTGGAATCAGCCGTGGAGGATGTCTGTGTCGTTCATTCCTCCCAGCTGCATGGCTGAGACTCATAGCTTCACAGTTTACCTAGGAATACTTTCTAATTTGAATAAAACTTGCGCGATAGCTATATGCTCATCTCTGTGGATGCCGTTATGTTGTTCGTTGCGTCACACCTCAACCCGCCTCAAAGCCAACGCTGATTGGACGTTCGTTTGGTGAACTGCTCCAAATTTTCTTTAACGGAAAGTATCCAGACTGATCTGCGAGTGAAACCCTGAAGCTCGCGAGATCAGGATGGTCTCACGAGGCTAAGTCAACATATGATAGGCCTACAAATGTGCTGAATATAATGATTTTAAATAGATCTGCACCTAATCTCACACACAATCGTCTTGTTGAATGCAGTGATCTTATCTGCTAGGTGCTTGTCTTTGCCTTGTAACTGGAGATTTAACTCATTGAGCTTTCCAAATATATCGCTAAGATAGGCCAGCTTCGTCAAGAAAAGTTCATTAGTGAACGTGCTTGCAGATTCAAACATGCGCTCTTCCTCCAAGAAGAGGCGACTCGGAGCTCAAACACGCGCGACAGCACTTTACCTCGGGAAAGCCACCTTGCCTCGCTGTGAAACAGTACAGCCTTTTGGTCAGCTCCCATCTCCTCTCAGAGTGCGGAGAATAGACTCGCTTTTAAGGGCCGGGTCTTGATGAAATTCAACAACGTTCACAACAACGTTCAAAATCTCATTCAGGTCGGGACTAACTAAGCTGCCTTGACACGTGCGCTTCCCTATGAATAACACAGTGCGTCCATTGCGCATTGGGTGCTACCTGGGCCCAGACTACAGATAAAAAAAATAATTTAAAAAAAACTCCTGTTTTTCACGTCAGTTCGCGCCCCACCTGGCATGTCTCTGTGACCCACAGTTTGAGAAACGCTGTTTTACCCTCTCTGTCTCCACTCTCGAATATTTTGTTAATGCGGAGAAAATAAGTTTTTAATGTGCAGTGCAAATGCGGAAGTTAAGTTACCAACGTAGGATAGAGAAAACGTTTGAAAAGGCATATGACTTAAATCTTTTTTCGCGTACCCCCCTGAAATCAGTCCACGTACCCCTGGGGGTACGCGTACCCGTTTGACAACCGTGGGTCTATAGGATAGCCTATAGGATAGGATAGTCTATAGCATAGCCTATAGGATAGGATAGGATAGGATAGTCTGTAGCATAGCCTATAGGATAGGATAGTCCATAGGATAGTCTATAGGATAGGATAGTCAATAGGATAGGATAGTCTATAGCAGCGGTCCCCAACCACTGGGCCATTCCTACGACATTCCTAGGACATTCCTAACCGGGCCGTAGCCTATGACATGAGTTTTAAAAAAAATGCATGCAAACTAAATAAACTCAATTTAATTCACAATAATGTCACATTCGCAATAATACCCACTGACGATGGTGAGCCAGATACCTCAAAGAAAAAGAAGGGGTCATTCAATACAAAATATGACGAGTCATATTTAAAATATGGTTTCACAGAGACCGGTGACTCGCATGCACCAAGTCCTTTATGTGTGGTATTTGGCGATAAGTTGTCTGCAAGCACTGTCCATAGACGAATTGATGATATGTCAGAGGATATTGAGGCACAGTTGTTAGAGAGGGTGAATGGGTCCCTGTGGTACGCTATCCAAGTTGGTTGGTTGCAGGTCACTGGCCAGAGTGTTTGAGTTGCGAGAGCCGCTGCAGAAAAAAAGTCACCGTTAGCTGCACATTTTAGTGATGAGGGCTGGGTGTCAGAACTCGCTTACCTATGTGACATATTCGGGTTGCTTAATGACCTCAACCTGTCACTCCAGGGGAGAATGACGACTGTCTTTAAACTGGCAGATAAAGTCGCTGCATTTAAAGCCAAGCTTGATTTGTGGAGACGACGAGTGGACCGGGGTGTATTTGATATGTTCCAAACAGTAGTGGGGGTTTTGGGAGAGACTGAGGCAGGGCCCTTTCTCTCGCAGCTGGTGCACGATCACCTTGTTGCGCTTTCAAATGAGTTTGAGCATTACTTCCCATCCTCCAAAGATCCACGGCAAACCAATGAGTGGGTCCGCAACCCATTTGTCAATATTGAATAGTCCTAACTTGTCAGCGCAGGAGGAAGAGTAGTTGATCGAAATTGCAAATAACGGTGGTCTTAAGAGTGTGTATAGCCTAAGGAAACCTCTCTGGCAGGTTTTTGGATGAAAACCAAAGCAGAATATCCCGAGATAGCCGTAAAAGCGCTGAAAACGTTGCTACCATTTCCCACCACGTACCTATGCGAGGCCGGGTTTTCGGCAATGACTGCAACTAAGACCAAATTGCGCAATCAACTGGACATTTCAAACACACTGAGGGTGTCACTGTCTTCCATCACCCCCAGATGGAACCTTCTTGTTGCAGGGAAACAAGCACAGGGCTCCCAC
>NW_027468718.1:667908-672908 GCF_046254945.1 Alosa pseudoharengus | reverse complement strand
ACCAGGTCCAGGATGTTGTCTCCTCTTGTTGGAAAATTAACATGCTGGTATAGATTTGGAAGAACAGTTTTAAGATCTGCATGGTTAAAATCTCCAGTGAAGATGGTGAAACCGTCTGGGTGTGCCGTCTGTTGTTCACTGACAGCCTGGTACAGTTCACTAAGAGCCGCGTATCGTTGTTATTGTTGGTAGGCGGGATGTATACTGCGACTAGCAGAATCGCAGTAATTTCCCTTGGCAGGTAAAAAGGACGGCACTTTATGATCATAAACTCTGCCAGTGGTGAGCAGTGTTTGCATACTACTACAGTGTCCCGGCACCATTCGTCATGGATGTAAACACAGATTCCTCCTCCTCGTGATTTACCTCCCTTTACAATGGCCCGGTCTGCTCGATAGCATGCTAGCTGCTCCAGTTGTACAGCAGAGTCCGGAATGTTGTCATTTAACCAAGTCTCAGTGAAGACAAGCACACAGCAGTTACTTACTGTCCGGTTCGTTGATCTCAGCAGTCGTATGTGATCCATTTTGTTGTCCAGTGATCGTACATTTGCCAGGAGAATGGATGATATGGCTGGGCGAGTTGGGCTGGCCGCTAGCCTGGCCCGGACGCCTCCGCGCTTGCCCCTCTTCTGCTTCCTCGCACACCGCTTCCGACGCTTTCTTTCCGGGGGAGGAGTAGCAGGCGAGTCCGGTGTTGTTGCAGGCCGGAGTAGTCCGAGTTCCTTTAGCGTCTCTGTTGCAAAGTCCAGAACGCTGCAAAACTTGCTTTTGCAGATGTCAATTAAAAACTGTCTGCTGTACTTGTAGTACGACGTAGTTAGACGAGACGAACACGTAAAACTTTCGGACAAACACTTTTTAAACGAACAAAACACCGTACGGTTGGGACAGAGAGAGGTCGCTGCGTGTGTACGCGCCGCCATCTTGGATTATCAAAAAAAAAAAAAAAAAAATGTAATGTGTGTGTGTGCGTATGTGTGCGTGTGTGTGTGTGTGCGTGTGTGTGTGTGTGTAGGTGAGCCCAGTGTGTCTCTACAGGGAGCTCGGGTCCCTCTCATGTCCTCTAAGGTGTGTGTGTGTGTGTGTGTGTGTGTGTGTGTGTGCGTGTGTGTGTGTGTGTGTGTGTAGGTGAGCCCAGTGTGTCTCTACAGGGAGCTCGGGTCCCTCTCATGTCCTCTAAGGTGTGCACTCAGCCAGGTGTGTATCCAGGAATCATCTCTCCGGGAATGATCTGCGCTGGATACCTGGATGGGGGAACTGACTCCTGTCAGGTGTGTGTGTGTGACATTAAAAAGAATCAAACTTTAGCGATGTGTGTAATATGTGTGTAATATGTGTGTAATGTGTGTGTGTGTAATGTGTGTTTGTGTGTAATATGTGTGTGTAATGTGTGTGTGTGTGTGTGTGTGTGTGTAGGGTGATAGCGGTGGCCCCCTGGTGTGTGACTTGGACTCTGTGTGTGTGTGTGTAATATATGTGTGTGTAATATATGCGTGTGTGTGTTTGTGTGTGTGTAATATGTGTGTGTAATGTGTGTAATATGTGTGTAATGTGTGTGTGTGTAATATGTGTGTGTAATGTGTGTAATATGTGTGTAATGTGTGTGTGTGTGTGTGTAATATGTGTGTGTAATGTGTGTAATATGTGTGTAATGTGTGTGTGTGTGTGTGTGTGTAATATGTGTGTGTAATATGTGTGTGTGTGTAATGTGTGTGTGTGTGTGTGTGTGTAATGTGTGTAATATGTGTGTAATGTGTGTGTGTGTGTGTAACAGTGTTGGGAACGTTACTTTAAAAAAGTAATTAGTTATAGTTACTCACTACTTGTTCCAAAAAGTAACTGAGTTAGTAACTGAATTACTCTATGATAAGAGTAACTCGTTACCAGGGAAAGTAACTATTTGCGTTACTGTTAAAAAAAAAGTTGCTATATGTCAAAGAATTTGGATTTTTTGAGCAGTTTTGAAAAGCCAGTTGAAATTAGTAGAACAGACAGGTGTTTGTAGGCTATATAACTTTCAATATTTATTAGATAGATAGATAGATAGATAGATACTTTATTGATCCCCAAGGGGAAATTCAAGATATTGCACATCGACAGACCTACGGTTGACTTCAGCCTGTGTCATAGGTTTTTGTTGTGAGGCAGAAAGATCTAGCTTTTGCTGCTTGGAGCACTTTGCTCCGAGTCCTTCTTTGCTAGTGGATGGCGAGCTATCATCTGTGGTGGAGGTAGGCTATCGGTGTTTTTGGCCAGTAGCTTGGATGCGTGTGTGAGATGCCTCATTAAATAAGAGTTGCTCACAACGGATGTCGACAAAGTCTTCGCTCCTGGACATAATGTAGCCTACACATTACATGAACGTTGTTGCCTTTGACCACAATGAATTTGAAGTAGTGCTTATCTCCACCTTGAAAATGCCAACTTTTCATCGGATTGCTCCTGACCTCTGCTGTTTCATCGAATCTCTACTTTAGCTGTTGCGTGTGTGTGTGGCGCGTGTGCTGGCAAGTGTGTAAAAACACTGGCTCTGATTGGCTATCATGAAACATGACTCTGCCTTAGCCAATCCTAATCGCTTACGTCGTTATTAACCCACCTCCTCACTAGCTGTGAGCCAGGGGTGCGTTCGGATTACACTGTTTATTTAATCAATGCAAAGTAAGTAACGCACCGCATTTAACGTCCAGTAACGTTAACGGCGTTGTAACGTTGTAAAAAGTAATTAATTAGATTACTCCGTTATTGACAAATTAACGCCGTTATACTTAAACGCCGTTACTCCCAACACTGGTGTGTAATATATGTGTGTGTGTGTAATGTGTGTGTGTGTGTGTGTGTAATGTGTGTAATATGTGTGTAATGTGTGTAATGTGTGTGTGTGTGTAATATATGTGTGTGTGTGTAATGTGTGTGTGTGTGTGCAGGGTGATAGCGGCGGTCCCCTGGCGTGTGACGTGGACTCTGTGTGTGTGTAATATATATATGTGTGTGTGTGTGTGTGTGTAATGTGTGTGTGTGTGTAATATATATATATGTGTGTGTGTGTGTGTGTTTAATGTGTGTGTAATATGTGTGTGTAATGTGTGTGTGTAATGTGTGTGTGTGTGTGTGTGTAATATGTGTGTAATGTGTGTGTAATATATATGTGTGTGTGTGTAATGTGTGTGTGTGTGTGTGTAATATATATATGTGTGTGTGTGTGTGTAATGTGTGTGTGTGTGTGTAATGTGTGTGTGTGTGTGTGTGCAGGGTGATAGCGGCGGTCCCCTGGCGTGTGATGTGGACTCTGTGTGTGTGTAATATATATATGTGTGTGTGTGTGTGTGTGTGTAATGTGTGTGTGTGTGTGTAATATATATATATATGTGTGTGTGTGTAATATATGTGTGTGTGTGTGTAATGTGTGTGTAATCAGGGTTCTAAATTAACACCCGCCAACCCGCCAAATGCGGGTTAAAATTAATTTTGGCGGGTGTTAATAAAAACTTAGTAGCCAGTTCGGCCGGTGATGCATGAGGCATTACGTGCATGATACATAAGGCTCTGCTCTCGGTCTGTCCCCCTGGCAGTACTTCCTTCATTTCCCATGACCACTGTGCCGTAATGCTACGTGATGACGTTTCATACGCCCATTAGCTGCGCGCAGTTTGCCAGCGCGAGAGACGATGGAAACGAACCAGAAAACTCTACCAGAAAACACAAGGAATTAGAAGAACGAACAGAGCCAGAGCAGAGCGCATAGACTGAAAGAGGAGGTAGTTAGCCAGTAAAGTAAAGTAAAAAGTAGGCTACATAACACATGTACATAACACAAATACATAACACGTTAGGAAATATTAACGCAATTAACGCATTGTGTTTACCTATTTCCTTTGTGGGGAGCTGATGTCATGTAGCGGAGTCCGCAAAACCTGAAGCAGCTAGATTGTTTATTTTATTGTCTATGGAGTTAGCTGAAGATGGAGAGGAACGTGAGGAGCTTGTATAGGCGAAAATGATCAGTTTTAAAAAGTTGCCTGATCAGTTATCACCACCACCACACGCATCACGCACTGTGCATAGGGCACCAAGAGACAGAAGAGGGACGAACATTTAGCCAATAAGCAGTAGCTGTACTGCAAACTGTTTTTCACTCTTGTTAGAGAAAGTAGGCTATACAATGTCAACATGCACCAACAGCATGTTACATAAAGATGATACTTTTCGGGTCCTCTCTATAAAGATCCATCTTGAACATGGGCCCTATTCTCCATTTAATTGAGAACGCGTCTGAGTGTGCAGGAGAGGGAGAGAAAACGAGTGGCAGGTTCCAGCTGGCTTGTCATTGTTGATGATAATTGATATCTCCTTTTTATTAAGTTAAGATTAAACTAAATGCGGCAGTGGTTGGGACAGACTGATGGGGGCGAGAAGAGGACTGAAGCAGGGGATGAGGATATCGACAGAGAAATAGATAGATAGAGATCCCAAACATGAAATGAAGTGAAGTGCACTTTCTGTGTATATTTTGTGGTATGTATTCATGCCAACAATGTTAATAAAATGACCAAATGCATTCAGTGACACTCATCTCATAAACTCATAATTCTCTTATTTTCACCGGGAAAAAATTGGCTAGTAAATATTCTGATTGGCTAGTAACTTTAGAAAGTTACCAGCCACATTGGCTGGTGATCAAAAAAGTTAATTTAGAACCCTGTGTGTAATGTGTGTGTGTGTGTGCGTGTGTAATATATATATGTGTGTGTGTGTGTGTGTAATATATATATGTGTGTGTGTGTGTGTAATATATGTGTGTGTGTGTAATGTGTGTGTGTGTGTGCAGGGTGATAGCGGCGGTCCCCTGGCGTGTGATGTGGACTTTGTGTGTGTGTAATATATATATGTGTGTGTGTGTGTGTGTGTAATGTGTGTGTGTGTGTGTGTAATATATATATGTGTGTGTGTGTGTGTGTAATGTGTGTGTGTGTAATGTGTGTGTGTGTGTGTGTAATG
>NW_027468718.1:657908-662908 GCF_046254945.1 Alosa pseudoharengus | reverse complement strand
TAGCCTACCTGTAATATCTGTCTGCAGCTTGCTTGCCAGCCTTTCCCAGTACTTTGCAAAAGTTGTGAAATATAACACATTTTTTTGTCGGCAACTACATAAAATGTTGGCTACATAAAAAAAAACGCAAAATACGTGCATGCTTGAGATGAAACCAGCAGTTTTTCAGCAGGAAGACCTGTCTCTTAACTCATTGAATGCCAAGCTGTTTTCGGGAGCTTTGTCCTAGAGTGCCAGCAATCTAGACCATTGTTGATGATTTTTGTACAGCCACAGCATATTCTGTGTTATAGCTATGAACACATACAATGGCTCGTTTAAAAGGTGAGAAAAGCTCTCGGTGGGTGCAAACCGTGTATTTCTACACGCCTCTGTTCCTGAGAAATCCCAAGCTAAACAGTGGCTAGTTTTCATCAAAATCGCTGTTTTTTTTCTAGAAATGGAGATATAGCATCTTTCATGAAATATGAAGTGTTGCCTGTTACTTACTTGTGTAAACATTCCGGGAAGTGATCAGCGAGACCTGGCGAGACTGCCACCTAGTGATAGACTCACGAAAATGGCCTGGTTTTGACCTGATGTGCATGCGTCACTGATTCAACCCAAAGCAGCAACCGAGTTATGATAAAATGTCCAGAGTTTCATGATCGTCATATATTTCATTTCCATTCATCACAGAGTTCCCCAAATCCCCAAAAAGCTAAAAACGTAATATTACGTTTTTGGCACTCAACGCATGGGAAGCAAAAGGCACTCAATGAGTTAATTAATGGGGTGGTTTCACTTTTCCCATACATTTTTTTAAGGAACAAACTTTTGCAAGGAACAAACTGGAATCTATAAGTAGTTAGAGAAATTATCCCTCCTATCTGTGCAAATTGATATAAGCTGAGTTAGTACATACTGGTGGGCTATAAAAAGGTTTTTTGTTACCAAGGTGTCACACAAGAAACATTTCATGATGGGTAAAAGCAAAGAGCCCTCCCAAGACCTTTGCAACCTTATTGTTGCAAAACATATCAATGGAACTGGTTACAGATGCACTTCAAAACTTCAGAATCATCCAGCAAGCAGTATTGGAGCCATTATCTGCAAGTGGAAGGAACATCACTGCATCATCAACTGGCCATGCACAGGATCTCCTTGCAAGATTTCTGACCAGGAGTAGCCCAAGAGCTGAGGACCACTTGGAGAAAGCTCCAGAAAGATTTGGAGGCAGCAGGTACAATTGTTACAGAGAAAATCATAGGTAATGGCCTCTATGCACACTCATGCGGCATGACTTTATTGCTGAAGAAAAACATGTCAAAGCTCATTGAAAGTTTGCTACACAGCATTTGAACAATCCTATGAAATACTGAGAGAATGTATTCTGGTCAGGCAAGAGCAAAATTGAACTTTTCAGATGTCATACTACACACCATATTTGGAGGAGAAATGGCACTGTGCATCACCCTAAAAATACCCTACCAACAGTGAGGTTTGGAGGTGGTGGCATCATGGTGTGGGGCTGTTTTTCATCTCATGGTACTAGCAGACTTCATACAGTTGAAGGAATGATGAATGGAGTCATTTTGTTCTGGAAGAATCTTTACATCCACCAGGATGATGAGGATGAGACATGGCTAGACCAGAGTTTCCGCTAGAAAAAAATGGTGCCGGTCAAAGTGACCGGCAGAGGTTTCGTTTTCCGGACATTTTGATGATATGCCGGTCAAATATCCTATTATCGCTTCTTAATTAGTCAAGTTGAGGAAAACTGGAGACAGGCTATGTAGCTTAAAGAATGACATAATCAGGCTGAATAAAATGCAACATGTTCATTAGCCTAACTTACGTAAACATGCCTAACAAGATCTAGCCAGTAGGCTATGTATATTGGACAGCAAGAGTCCGCTTCGTTCATTGTTTTAAACAGGCTAGGCCTACGTTGTTTGTTGCTGCTACCCACGTTATCTCCTGTTTAACTTGCACAGATGCGCACACACAAGAATGAGCGCTCACACCACTACCCCCTAAGGCTATGCCTCTTTATTTCATAACAATAAATTAAGAAATGTTTCCTATTATGGGAAATGTTTAGTTTCTTTTTCTTTTGGTCCGCGGTTCAATGATACCGTTTAATTGTGCCGGAAATTATCCGCGGACCAGCAATCTCCTCGTCGAGGAGGCCCTAACCCTGCAGATCATAGACAGAGAAAGCATAGGCCTACTGTATGCTTTGGGTACAGAACACAGTTGCATGTCCAGTGTAGCCTAAACGGAGAATGACAGTGTCTTGGAGCGGCCGCAACCCCGCAACTCCACTTCCAACGTCATGATTCCGACAGATACGCCCGATACTTCTGCTTTTTATCTGGTGGTGGTGGAGTTGACTGGACATCTGAGGCTTCAGACGTTACCAATTTATCATCATCCATCGCGTCTGGCCTCTGAAAAAACCTTTAAGGCTAGTCTGCCTGGGCCTGGCCATGTTTGAACCGCCTCACTCATTTGTTCCTTGTTTAACATGGACGTTTTAAGCGTGCGCTTCCTATTTGAAATGCAGCATAGGCTATGCGTGTTGTTTAATAGCTTAGCTTAGAATAGCTTAAAAACATAGCCAGAGGACGTATTGCTTTAATATAGTCTTACATTTTAAAGCTTATTCTCAAATTCAGATTGCGTTAGGGGTACGGGATTATTAGCCAATTTCAATAGGACAATTTGACCGGAGAGATTTAATTTTGTCGGACATTTCATTTGTTTTCCGGCAAATTTCCGGTTCAATGTTCAATACTTATTTTCCCCGCTGTATATACTTATACTTATACTTAACTGTGGTGACTAGTGACTGTTTCCAAAACTTTGTTTGATGGTGGGCCCTCATGAGATGCAGAGACAAGGCATCCTGAGTTGGTGGTAAAGTATCCACATTGGCTTTCACTTTCCGAAACAGGGCACAGCGAACATCATGGATTGAAGTGCTGGTCGTTTTTGGATCAGACAGTTTGCAGACAAACTGTTCTGCTGAGGATAGAATAGCTGGACTTGGTATTTCATCCTCACCAAAGTTGTGAAGAAGATGAAGGCACAACCTCATGATGCCACAACCAAAGGGTATGAGAGGCTCATCATTCAGTGCAGTGACACAGATGTACTGTTGTTGCATCTTGTGTTTGCAACCTGAAAGCAGAAACTGCCAAGAAACCACGCTACAATAAAGTGCATGATATTAAAATGTAAAATGAGATTCTGGATGGTCTGTTGCCATTTCATTATCCTGGGGATGGAAGTCAAATAGACGGAGAGCAAGTGTGTAGACCTTCTCTGTTACTGGATCTGTTGGACTTTTGGCTCCTGCACCGTAATTTGGATGTGCGCACGTTCCCAAACTGAAAAACTGTTGGCATTTCATGCCATCACTGGATGTGTAACTACCAGTCAGTTCACTGGAATAGGAAAAAGTACGGCGTGGAAAGTGTTCCAGCAGTGCCCTCATCTTCTCCACAACTTTGGTGAGGATGAAGCACCAAGTCCAGCTATTCTATGCAAATCACAGCTGTGATGACACAACAGTGCCCCCTTGTGGTGTGATACTCTTGTGCTATTTATTGATGGTTCGTTTTTAATGATCATGCTTGCACATAAATTGGGATTATATTGCACATTTGCCCAAAATTACAGTAGGTAACATGGAAGAAAATGAAAGCATTTTGGGGGGAAAAATTCGCTTTTAAGAATATTGTTATTATGCTAATGGACAAAAAAAACATTTTCTAAGCTGACAACCTGGCTAGAACACATCTTGAGGGGTTAAATATTAATACTGGATAGGTTGTATGCTTGTACCAAAAAGTGTCCGACAAAGTTTTAATATCATTTTTGGCCCCCTGACTATAACCTAAAATGAAGAAAACTGTCTCTGAAGTTGCTTTTGACATGGTAACCTACAATGAAGAAAACTGAAGTTTCTGATACTGATTCAGCAGTCTCTGAAGCATTTAACCGGAATCTGGATTACACCTGCTTTTAACGGGCGGAGGTTTTTCCACGGAAGTACCTAATTAATCACTATAAGCACTGTGCAACTCACCAAGTGGTTAGTGGTGTTTGTTGATTATTAAAAACAAATATATCGGCGCAATGTATGATTTCCAGACGTCTTATTTGCTATTGTGGAACTATTTTTTCAGACACCCTTACAACCGCATATAAACTTCCGCTCAATAGGCCTATTTGAACCTGAAGCATAGACGGTGGCACAGTAATATCAACGTGCAATGAGTCTTCCAACAAAAATCAATGGGATTTTACAAAATGTCAAATAAAACACGACAGAAACTTTATTTCGATACGCTACTTGTTTTGGAACATCAATGAACACCACTAACCACTCGGTGAGTTGCAGTTTTGAAAACGAACGTTAAGGGTTGTTTTAGGACATGTTTGAGCATGCCTGTTGGCAGTCACTCTGAGTAGTCAAAGGCGATTCAAAACGAGTCAGAAAAGTCGAGACAGGACCAATCGTCGGTGTTCACCACTCTAGTTCATCCAAAACAAACCAGAAAGGGGACTCAAAGTGCTAAATACCGGAATTTTCCTTTAAGTAATGTGTGAATGTCCCTCACTGGGAAGCATTATAGTTTCATACAGCAGCTGAAGTCAGACTGGAAGAAGAATCTGTCTGTTCACCTGTTCCATTTTTTAACAGCCATTCCACTATTGAAAAGTTGATCAAATTTCTATGTTAAAATTATATAAAATAAAAGAAAGAATATAATTATTTGTGTGTGCTGTAAAGTGGCTAGAATAAATTAAATCGAAATTGGCTAAAATCGGTATCAGCAGGTCAAAGAAAAATCGGAATCGGCCTAGAAAATTGCCATCGGTGCATCTCTTGTAATGACTAATGACCTCTAGAAGCACTTACTAACATTTTTTTCGGACCACTTTTAAAGAACCAACACCACCACTCAAACACACACTCCACCCATAAACACACACACACACACACACCA
>NW_027468718.1:640408-652908 GCF_046254945.1 Alosa pseudoharengus | reverse complement strand
TACCCTCGGGTGTCTCGGTGTCTGGGGCTTCCGTCAGCACCACATCTGCTGGGTCCACCAGCTCCTCCTCTGCGCTCCCAGCTTCTGCTTCTGCCCCACCTACCGCCGAAGCTGCCTCTTCTGCTCCTGCTTCTGCCCCACCTACAGCTGCCCCCGTCACCTCAGCCACAGGGGCTACAGCGGCAGGCTCAGCAGGGGCAACTTCCGCTTCAGCTAGAACAGGGGCAGCATCAACCAACTCTTCTACAGGGAGTTCAGCTTCAGCAGGGGCAGGGTCCACCACACCCTCAGCAATAGCAGGGGCAGCTTCAGCTAGAACAGGGGCAGCTTCAGCTTCAGCTACAACAGGGGCAGCATCAATCAGCTCTTCAGCAGGGGCAGCTTCCGCTTCAGCTACAACAGGGGCAGCATCAACCAGCTCTTCAGCAAGGGCAGGGTCCACCACATCCTCAGCAGTAGCAGGTGCAGCTTCGGCTTCTACAGGGACAGCTTCGGCTTCTACCGGGGCAGCTTCGGCTGCAGTTTCTACAGCAGGGGCAGATTCATCTACGACTGGGGCGGCATCAACCAGCTCCTCAGCAGCTGGGGCAACGGCTTCCACCACAGCTTCTACAGCCTCGGACGCAGCCCCTGTTACGGCCTCGGTTACAGCTTCTACAGCCTCGGTTACAGCCTCGGTTACGGCCTCGGTTACGGCTTCAGTGGCAGCTTCTACGGCCTCGGTTACAGCCTCGGTTACGGCCTCGGTTACGGCTTCAGTGTCAGCTTCTACGGCCTCGGTTACGGCCTCGGTTACGGCTTCAGTGGCAGCTGCCAGTGCTTCCTGCACTGGCGCGGGATCCACAGTTAAGGTCTCCATAGCAACCTCTGGGGTGGCGGCCACTGCAGAGAGGACTTGTGGGGCTTCAGGCTTCGGCTCGGCTGACACACTGGGCTTCCCTGCAGCCTCTGCAGATGTCTCGGAGTCTGAGTCTGAGTCTGAATCGGAGTCCGAGTCACTGGAAGAGGAAGATGAGGAGGAGGCATCCTGATCAGCAGGTGCTGCTGCCATGGCAACGACAGGCTCAGCAGCAGTGTCACCAGTAGATGGAGCTTCTGAGGTCACAGCTTCTGCTGTTGTCGTTTCCACAGCAACTTCTGGGAGCACTGCTTCGATCTTCACTTCCTCTGCAGTAGCCAGTGATGTCCCAGCTTCTTTGGTCTCTGTTGCTGCTACCACAACTTCTGGCACTACAGGTTCTGCTGCTGCTTCCGTCACTATGGGTTCCGCTGCTGTTACAGTCACTATGGGTTCTGCTGCCACAGGTGGTTCTGCAGCTGCTTCGGTCTCTGCAGGTTCCGCAGCTGCAACTTCTGGCTCTGGAGCTGCCACCGTTTCAGAGGCCACGGGTTCCGAGGTAGCTGGGGTGCTAGTGGGTTCTGCCGGAGATGGCCCTGGAGTGATGTCTGTGACGGCAGGTTCTGGGACGGCAGGTTCTGCTGCCTCAGCTGCTGCTGCTAGCGCGGGTGGAGAAGCACTGGGGGGGAGGAGTTTAACAGGGAAGGAGACGGGCGTCTTATAGGCCAGCAGAGCGGCCCGCTCCTCCTCTCCCAACATCGCTATGGAAACCACGGGTGGAACAGAAGACAGCTTATTGAGCATTATCCCAACCTGAGCGTTATTAAAGTTACTGGGCACCTGCTGACGTGGAGCTACACTAGCTTTCAAACGTTTGGAGTCACTTAGGAATGTCCTTGTTTTCATCAGTAATGTTGTAAATGAGTGTTGTAGAAAGAAATGCCTGATCTTCAATGCAATATCTACATTGCCCATTATCAACAACCATTCATCCAATGTTCCAAAGACACATTCTGTTTACTAATCTGATATCATTTTAAAAGGCTAACTGAGAAAACATTGGAGAAACTTTTTGCAATTATGTAAGCACGTATGTATGAAAACTGCTGCCCTGATTAAAAATAAAAACAATGCAACTGATCTCAGCTGGTATTCTGTCTATAATGGATATCTAAGTGACCCCAAACTTTTGATTGGCAGTGTATGTAGATCAATGTCAATGTTGAATGGTTGGTATCATTACCTCAAACAAGTGTCATGATGCAATCAATGAGGACAGTGGATAATCAGATTATGTGAAGCTACGGTTAAAGGTTGTATCAGCGATTTCAGGCCCAAAAAAGGCCCAAACATAATTGATCACATTCATCTAATCTTTCCTAACGATCCGCTAGCTGTCTGCCCCATAAGCAGGCCGTCAAAAAACGTGTCTCTGTAGGCAGCCTAGGCTCCGAGATCTGTACACAAAAACAATTGCTACCAACAAAGGCTGGCAACCCACTCAAAGGCAAAATAAAGTGTTTCAACCACTTGAAACCGATGAGATGCGCATTTAGGAGTTTTAATTGCACGGGAGGGAGGGGGAGGGAGTAGCGAGCTAGCTCTCTGTTTTGTTTGAACATCAACTGAAGTGACGTATCCCTGCTTTCGCTGATACAACCTTTAATGTACAAATTATTAACATCTGCATGAACATTTCAGTCATCCACTTGAGTGGTTGGTACTAGAACCCGCCCATTCTGGCACTCCTGGTACAGATCAGACACGTTTAAGTTTCCCAGTGCTGTTCAGTGGCCGAGCACTTCAGCAGACCGAGGACATGGAGTCACACAGGGAGCACCAGGTCTGCTGGAGGAGGCCCACCTGCTGGAGGTAACAGCACTGACACAGGGAGTGTGGGGGTAACAGTACGGACACAGGGGCAAATAGGGGGTAACAGCACTGACACAGGGAGTGTGGGGGTAACAGTACGGACACAGGGGCAGATAGGGGGTAACAGCACTGACACAGGGAGTGTGGGGGTAACAGTACGGACACAGGGGCAGATAGGGGGTAACAGCACGGACACAGGGAGTGTGGGGGTAACAGCACTGACACAGGGGCAGATAGGGGGTAACAGCACTGACACAGGGGCAGATAGGGGGTAACAGCACTGACACAGGGAGTGTGGGGGTAACAGCACTGACACAGGGGCAGATAGGGGGTAACAGTACTGACACAGGGAGTGTGGGGGTAACAGTACGGACACAGGGGCAGATAGGGGGTAACAGCACGGACACAGGGAGTGTGGGGGTAACAGCACTGACACAGGGGCAGATAGGGGGTAACAGCACTGACACAGGGAGTGTGGGGGTAACAGCACTGACACAGGGAGTGTGGGGGTAACAGTACTGACACAGGGGCAGATAGGGGGTAACAGTACTGACACAGGGGCAGATAGGGGGTAACAGCACTGACACCCTGTAGAGATGGGCTGGTGTTAATACCGCATGAGGGGTTTTGGGTCCGTTTGTCCTGATCACTGGCAGGTTACAGGGTTGCTGCAGGTTACAGGGCTGGCAGGTTACAGGGCTGGATCTGTTTTTACTCATATCACTAATGGTGCTGGCACTGTACCCATGCACTAGTAGTAGAGATTGCTAGCTTTGTAGCAGAATACACACAATCTCTAACATTGGTATGTAGTTACAAACATCAAATGTCATTCATAGGCTACACTCACACTCAAAACATTTTAAATAAGGTGTCCCAGCAGAGAGTTTTGATGTAACACTGCACAGGCCTGGCTTACTAAGAGACTGTATGACATATGTAGACATATATGTAGCACTGCACAGGCCTGGCTTACTAAGAGACTGTATGACATATGTAGACATATATGTAGCACTGCACAGGCCTGGGTTGGTGTTACTAAGAGACTGTATGACATATGTAGACATATATGTAGCACTGCACAGGCCTGGGTTGGTGTTACTAAGAGACTGTATGACATATGTAGACATATATGTAGCACTGCACAGGCCTGGCTTACTAAGAGACTGTATGACATATGTAGACATATATGTAGCACTGCACAGGCCTGGCTTACTAAGAGACTGTATGACATATGTAGACATATATGTAGCACTGCACAGGCCTGGGTTGGTGTTACTAAGAGACTGTATGACATATGTAGACATGTAGCACTGCACAGGCCTGGGTTGGTGTTACTAAGAGACTGTATGACATGTAGACATATATGTAGCACTGCACAGGCCTGGGTTGGTGTTACTAAGAGACTGTATGACATATGTAGACATATATGTAGCACTGCACAGGCCTGGCTTACTAAGAGACTGTATGACATATGTAGACATATATGTAGCACTGCACAGGCCTGGCTTACTAAGAGACTGTATGACATATGTAGACATATATGTAGCACTGCACAGGCCTGGCTTACTAAGAGACTGTATGACATATGTAGACATATATGTAGCACTGCACAGGCCTGGGTTGGTGTTACTAAGAGACTGTATGACATATGTAGACATATATGTAGCACTGCACAGGCCTGGCTTACTAAGAGACTGTATGACATATGTAGACATATATGTAGCACTGCACAGGCCTGGGTTGGTGTTACTAAGAGACTGTATGACATATGTAGACATATATGTAGCACTGCACAGGCCTGGCTTACTAAGAGACTGTATGACATATGTAGACTAGAGGGTGACACGGGAAGCAATTTTCACTCCCGTCCCATCCCGAGCCCGCACAAATACTCCCGTCATATCCCGATCACGTGACAGCCCCCCCAAAAAAATTCTGTCCCGCAAAATCCCGAGAGAAAGACTCCCGAATCCCGTCCCGCTCCCTATGTTGATGTCTAAAGTTATCCGACTGTTAGGCTACAGTAGCGTGCGGTGACCATACATTTTGGTAGGGCAGAAAGCCTTGTCTAACTTTTCTTTAATAGCCGATCATTTTGGGCTATATTAAAATTACATATTTTACAGTACTTTGCTGTAGGCTATGCTTAAATCATTTCATAGTTAGATCTCATCCCATCAGTTAAGTTTGCACCGTTCTCACGTTAAACCAGCGAAGCATAGCAACGTTGCTATGAGTAAACAAAACATTTTTTTGTGTTCCGCCAGGGTTATGCGATAAATATATTGAGGAATGCGATCGTCAAGGTGTCATGCCCCAACATTGCATGACACATTAAATTCAACGAGAATCGCTTTCCCGGACAGCTCGTGCAATTGAATAGAGTTGTCCTTTGCTGATACTTTCGCCTGTAACTGTTTCTTTGCATCCATTTTGCCTTAGGGCCTATCGCTGAAGCTGATTGATTGTGAACAGGGCAGCTGCTTGTCTTGCTCTGATAGGCTACCAATCAACAACAAACGTATTGTGGGTTGTAATTGGTTCTCTTTTCTAAAACGAAATGCCTCACGTCTTTGGGCGCACTCACTGCATTGCAGCGTCATTTTTTAAGTTAATAATCTCTGGCTTCCCGCCAGCTCCCGTTTATTATTTCCTGTCCCGTCCCAATCACGTTACCAACAGTGAAATTTACTCCCGTACTGCGGGAAACCCGCGGGAATACCGTGACCCGCGGGAGTCCCGAAAAATTGTCACCCTCTAATGTAGACATATATGTAGCACTGCACAGGCCTGGCTTACTAAGAGACTGTATGACATATGTAGACATATATGTAGCACTGCACAGGCCTGGGTTGGTGTTACTAAGAGACTGTATGACATATGTAGACTAGGGGTGTAACGGTACACAGAAGTCACGGTTCGGTTCATACCTCGGTTCGGACATCACGGTTCGGTACGAGTTCGGTACAATGGAGGGAAAAGCAAAACAAAAATGCAGAAAGCATTTTTTTTTGTACATGTCCCAGGCTGTACCACCTAGTGTCATACAGTCTCTTCCCTGAGCTATCTGCAACAGCCTGAAGTGTGTAAGATGTAGGCTAAACAGTACAATAAGTGCCCAGACTCAATCTGTAACTTGTAAACAAAATAAGACAATCAGCTATAAAACTGAAAATAGGCCTACAGCATCTCTTATTTCTGAAAGTGCAAATTACATAGAAAATGATTTGTAAAAATCCACTTAAGCAAGACCTTCAACATCTGTATTTAGTTGTATATGGAAGGGTCTACAATTTGCCTCAATATTTTTCATTGTGTGTAAAGTAATAATCTAGCCTACTAACTGTGAAAATATCACACTATTTTGCCTTTTTTTTAAAAACGAAATTGCTCCTTTCATTTCATAAACAGACTACAACTAGAAGTCACGTGACTTTGCCCTTTGACGTTAACTCACCGTAGCATGGTTTGTTTATTAGCCTGGTTAGCGTTGTCACTTTATTTTACTGTCTATGCACTTAACACTACCAGCTCCTCGTGTGAGAAGTTACAAGTTACCCCAACTTAAAGGTAATTACCACGCGATTTACATAGCTTTCTGTCATTACGAAATCATTTAATTTAAGCCATAGGTTTTGGCCCTATTTGTATGTGTATCCAAAGGCTGCTGAAGCGCACGGGAAGTTTCTTTCCCCTCGTTTCAGTGATTGGTAGCCTACATCATCTGGGTGATGGCTTCGAATATGTGTAGCATTTTTTCCACTCACATACCCAATGCTGAACAACGCCGACACACAATTTCATCTTATCCACCACTCTTTCGCCTGTACTAACGTTACTGTAACTGAAGTTCTCAAACTTGCGATCTTAAAGAGACCAGCGGATCCTCTAACTCTTGTAGGTCTAACCTTAGTGCTGCTAATGACTGACGGACTCGACCAACGACCTGACAAAAAAAAACATAGGCGCCAATCAGAGCTTCAGAGCTAAGGCAAGGCTACAGATTAGCGTTAGGTGTCGCTAAAGAACTCCCGTAACTCTCGCTACTTAACAGTAATTGCGCATGACATTAATTAATGCGCACACGAGTTTTATGTATTTTTATACCGTGTATTCTCCATGTAAATTCATGCACCGAACCGTGACGCCCGTACCGTTTCGGTTCAATACGAATACATGAACCGTTACACCCCTAATGTAGACATATATGTAGCACTGCACAGGCCTGGCTTACTAAGAGACTGTATGACATATGTAGACATATATGTAGCACTGCACAGGCCTGGCTTACTAAGAGACTGTATGACATATGTAGACATATATGTAGCACTGCACAGGCCTGGGTTGGTGTTACCAAGAGACAGTGGAGGGGCGGTTAGAGAGGGAGCTGCTGAAATAGTTAGAGGGACGATCTTACTGGGAACTTTGGCTCGGGGGGGTGGCGGGGGCGGCGTCTTGGTCTCCCCTGGTTTGGAGCAGAGAGAGGCAGCAGGGGGGGTCCTCAGAAAGCTCCATGCTCCCCGATGGACGCTCTAAACACACACACACACACACACACACATTAATCAGGAGGCAAGGCAATACACACATTAATCAGGAAGCTCCATGCTTCCCGATGGACGCTCGAAACACACACACACACATAAATCAGGGGGCATCTCTTTAGTGTTGTAAGGGTGTGTGTGTGTGTGTTGTGGATTGTCTTGTTGATCTCTTGAGTTGTGAATTGTGATGTAGATGATGATGTCGTTCCCATCGTTCTTTTTAATTGGTTAAAGGAGTTATTTGGGACGCTTAACTCTTTTGGCGAGGAGCATCTCGCTGCAGCCTGTAGGAAGGCAGGGCTTGACATCAAGCCCAACCCACATCCAGGTAAGCCATTAAGCCCCACCCACATCAAGCCCCACCCACATCCAGGTCAGCCATTGTTTTTAGTATACGTCACACAGCTTTGGGCACTTGGCGAGGGAAAGTTTAAACGTCGTCTCTCGACTTCACAAGTCCATACTTCACTTCACAAGACATAATTAGACACGACATGTATCTCATATTGGTTAACACCATGCACAATGTGCCTGTTGTATCTCATATTGGTTAACACATTAAACGACGTTCCTGTTGTAGCTCATGGTTAACACATTAAACGACGTGCCTGTTGTAGCTCATGGTTAACACAATGAAGGCAGCAGGACCGTGTAAAGTAAGCAGTTTGCTTGTCATTTACTCCAGGGAAAAGAGGACGTCTGCTCACCCTATGCAGCCTATAGCCTACATATCACTCACTATGCAGCCTATAGCCTACATATATCGCTCACTATGCAGCCTATAGCCTACATATATCGTCTTTCTTAAAGATTATAATATGCTGATGAACAGGGCCAGAGGTTGATAACGAAGATCTTTTGTTTAAGACTGTAGCTTTGATACACAACATCCACTGCAGAAATGGTCAATCATGGTTTGCGTTTACAGGCTGTTAATTGATCAGTCATTTAGGCTAGTCATCAGTTGTTTATTATTTACCTCGACATGTTATTACTGATAAGCAATTCAGTCCTAAGGGGCATTGCCAGCAAGCTATTTCGGAGCGCATGGTCATTCTCTAGGTAGGCATTGTGCAGCCTAGAGCTGACGTTTTCCGAGTGTCTCCCTGCTTGATCTAGCCGGTTACACAATGTATGCTTCTGGTTCACCTGTTGTTAATAAAGCAAAATCCCACCTTTGTCGATCTGACTGTAGTCTGTTTTTTTTTTTTTTTTTTTTTTTTTTACATCACACACACATTAGGACATCATAAGGCAACATACACACTTTTCAGTTTTAAACCATTTATAACAAAAATAAGCTTTATTTGTATAGCACCTTAGTTTCATACAGAGAATGCAGCTCAAAGTGCTTTACATGTAGAAGCATGTAGAAGCATGTAGGCTAACACAGAACTAAAGTTTATTGAGGTCAAAGAGCGCGGTTGTGATGACGTCCGGGATTCAGCTTTTTCATTGTGCTTGTCTTTTATGAAGATAACTAAAACAGTTTCATACTGCAATTTAGTAGTATTTTAGTTTATTGCACAACAAGTCCGGCGATAAGGGGCAGCTGTGGCCTACTGGTTTGTAACCGGAGGGTTGCCGGTGTTATACAGTAACTGGCTTTCATGTTAACTGGCTGGACTGTTCACTTTGCCTCTGGAGTTAACGTAACCGCCCCCTTCTTTTGCAGATGTGTTCAGCTGATGATTTAGCCTCCGATACCTGGCCGCAGATTCGTCTGTTTAACTGAAGTTCAAATAGACATGTTTGTGATGCTCCACTTTGTTGTTTAATAAAGCTTTACAACAGGATGTGTCGGCGTTGGAAGTGTCAGATTGTCTGTAGTAGGCTAGGCTACATGTGCTGGACCATGAATATGCCACCAAATAAATAAAACTAAATAAACTCCACGTGGGTCTCGAACCACCACTAAATTAAAGTGCTTGCATCATAACCTGACACCAACCTGCTTGCGCCACTAACCAGTTGACACTTCCCTGTGAAAGTGGTGATATGTACTAGGCCTACTAGTAAATGAGGTCAACTAGTATGTTATTGTGTTTAGCAGGTTAACACAGCGGATTATGGTGACTGGCTACTGTGTTATCTTGCTGCGTTGCCCAAAGTAGCCTATCATGGTTCAGTTTACAAACGTTTCACTGATTGCTGCCAGGCTGCCTCTACGTGAAGTGTCTTATTATGAACGCCAGCAAATAAATAAAAAAGATTTGAACACTGAATGACAAAACTAGAACTATAATCTGCATATTAACCTGATGCATATCACAACGAACGTGAAACACGCATTGAAACGCACAATGTGCAGGAGAAGTCTAATGTGTCTTCATTTTACACAAAATTTTACATATCACAAAAGAGATGTAATATCAAATATCACAAGATACACGTAGGCCTAGGCTATTTACGTTCGTGTTTTGACATGTTAACATAGGTTTGAGGTGTATTGGATTTATATATATTATATTTTAATAATTTATTTCTCACCAAGTGACAAGATGTATGTGGTGCAACAGGTTGATGCGTTGATAAGGCTCTTTTTAGTCTAGCCTACGGGTTCAATCCTCGCCATTCACAGTTTTTTAAATGTATACATTTTTAGACCAGCAATGCTTCCTCAATTTAGGCTGAAGATAGACTAGGTGGCCGCGGGCAGCCTGACCAGCAGTCAGTGAAACGTAAAAACCATTAAGCCTAGGCTATACTTTGAAGGTCTAAATGGCTTGGGCAATGCAGCAAGATAACACAGTAGCCAGTTACCATGATCCACTGTGTTAACCTGTTACAAACACAATAACATACTAGTTGACCTCATTTACTAGTAGGCCTAGTACATATCACCAATTTCACAGGGAAGTGTCAACTGGTTAGTGGCGCAAGCAGGTTGGTGTCAGGTTATGATGCAAGCAGTTTAATTTAGTAGTGGTTCGAGACCCACGTGGAGTTTATTTATTTGGTGGCATATTCATGGTCCAGCGCATGTAGCCTACTACAGACAACCTGACACTTCCAACGCCGACACATCGTGTTGTAAAGCTTTATTAAACAACAAAGTGGAGCATCACAAACATGTCTATTTGAACTTCAGTTAAACAGACGAATCTGCGGCCAGGTATCGGAGGCTAAATCATCAGCTGAACACATCTGCAAAAGAAGGGGGCGGTTACGTTAACTCCAGAGGCAAAGTATATATATAGTATATATATATATATATATATATATATGAAAGTGAACAGTCCAGCCAGTTAACATGAAAGCCAGTTAGTTACCGTATAACACCGGAACCCCTAGTAGGCACGGCTGAAGTGCCCTTGAGCAAGGCACCTAACCCCTCACAGCTCCCCGAGCGCCGCTGTAGCAGGCAGCTCACTGCGCCGGGATTAGTGTGTGCTTCACCTCACTGTGTAACTGTGTGCTGAGTGTGTTTCACTAATTCACGGATTGGGATAAATGCAGAGATCAAATTTCTCTCACGGGATCAAAATACTAGCACTACTGCTATATATACTCATATTTATCTAATGGCTATGTTTGATGCTTGCAATTTGTTTGATTAGCCCACATACTTCAACAAGTGTCAATTCAAACTCGTAGTCAATGTCATTCCACTCAGATATCGCGGACTAATAGACAAGTGCCTAATCATTTGTCGTTCTCTATTAGAAATAGTCATTACTAAACGCAGAGGGCATTGCGAACCTTAGGTTTTACCCTTTCGACAGGAGGAATGTGAGCTAATTAGCTGCTAGCTAACTAGCAGCGGCGGAATCTATAAAGAAACGACGAATGGACATCTCCATTACATTTTTCGCAAATGATTTATAGTAATTTCCCTTGGTAATACGTTTCCGTGCCAGTAGCCACAGGGCACATAAACTATATTTGAAATACAAATGACTTACCTTGAGCGACCCGAGTCGTCCTATTCGTAGCAGGGACGTCGCCATGTTTGCGCTCTCAATATTGTGATCCGTGTAGCAACCTGGGATGGAATCTGCTAGCTAGTTCCTGCTCCTCCCCCTCTATCCTTCTGAGCGTGCAGTGTGCAGCATGCCCACTCACACGTTAGAGCAGTGGTCACTTTTTGAGCCCAAGATCCCTGAAGATCTACCTTGAAGTGTCAAAAGAGGACCAAAGCCAATACTTCCAATTTAAGGCCTTTTATTTAGGCAAATGTATCAGGTCAAAAATATCACATTCACCCCTTTTGAATCCGTGCCTTTGTAGATTTTAGTCTGGGTTACACAAGGATAGCATACATTTTACAAACCGAAATCGCATTTTCCTTAGGTGTTGCACCAAATTCTGTGGCCTGTCAAATTTTGTGACTCTAGAGGGCGCTGTTGTATTGGATTCTAGGACTGTACTGAGCTGTACTGACACACTGACGAGGCAATTCTGTTATGTGTGTAATTGTTCTAATAAACTTTGTAAATCTTTGAAACATGTAACATTGACCTGGTGTGGGTGTATTACTCCACAGGCTTGCCTGTGTATCTTCCTCTCTATACTATCTCTACAGAGTAGAGCTAAAGCCTGTGTATCTTCCTCTCTATACTATCTCTACAGAGTAGAGCTAAAGCCTGTGTATCTTCCTCTCTATACTATCTCTATAGTAGTAGAGCTAAAGCCTGTGTATCTTCCTCTCTATACTATCTCTACAGAGTAGAGCTAAAGCCTGTGTATCTTCCTCTCTATACTATCTCTATAGTAGTAGAGCTAAAGCCTACCCCACCACTCCAGTGAACAGGTGGACTTCAGCACGACAGGTCACATATGTTGATAGGTGTACTGTCAAATGATGTCATTGTACCTCTGCAGAAAAAAATGCCGTGGAAGTCACAAACAAAAAAAGTTTGTATATCAGTTCGGCTGCCAAAAATGATATCAACAGCCAATGGCAGGAAGTTTGTCAATAATGTAAGTAAAGTGTACGACCCACATGCACTGAATTCAAGCCACAGTACACTGAAGACAGTAAAGCATGGTGGTGCACAATTCATGTTATGGGGATGTTTCTCATACTGTGGTGTTGGACCTATTTATTGCACACCAGAGATCATGGATCAGTTTCAATACATCAGAATATTTGAAGAGGTCATGTTGTCTTATGCTGAGGAGGCAATGCCTTTAAAATTGGTGTTTCAACAAGACAATGACCCAAAACACACCAGTAAGCGAGCAAAGTCTTGGTTCCAGACTAACAAGATTGATGTTATGGAGTAGCCAGCCCGATCCCC
>NW_027468718.1:631613-635208 GCF_046254945.1 Alosa pseudoharengus | reverse complement strand
TGCAGCAAGATAACACAGTAGCCAGTTACCATGATCCACTGTGTTAACCTGTTACAAACACAATAACATACTAGTTGACCTCATTTACTAGTAGGCCTAGTACATATCACCAATTTCACAGGGAAGTGTCAACTGGTTAGTGGCGCAAGCAGGTTGGTGTCAGGTTATGATGCAAGCAGTTTAATTTAGTAGTGGTTCGAGACCCACGTGGAGTTTATTTATTTGGTGGCATATTCATGGTCCAGCGCATGTAGCCTACTACAGACAACCTGACACTTCCAACGCCGACACATCGTGTTGTAAAGCTTTATTAAACAACAAAGTGGAGCATCACAAACATGTCTATTTGAACTTCAGTTAAACAGACGAATCTGCGGCCAGGTATCGGAGGCTAAATCATCAGCTGAACACATCTGCAAAAGAAGGGGGCGGTTACGTTAACTCCAGAGGCAAAGTATATATATAGTATATATATATATATATATATATATATGAAAGTGAACAGTCCAGCCAGTTAACATGAAAGCCAGTTAGTTACCGTATAACACCGGAACCCCTAGTAGGCACGGCTGAAGTGCCCTTGAGCAAGGCACCTAACCCCTCACAGCTCCCCGAGCGCCGCTGTAGCAGGCAGCTCACTGCGCCGGGATTAGTGTGTGCTTCACCTCACTGTGTAACTGTGTGCTGAGTGTGTTTCACTAATTCACGGATTGGGATAAATGCAGAGATCAAATTTCTCTCACGGGATCAAAATACTAGCACTACTGCTATATATACTCATATTTATCTAATGGCTATGTTTGATGCTTGCAATTTGTTTGATTAGCCCACATACTTCAACAAGTGTCAATTCAAACTCGTAGTCAATGTCATTCCACTCAGATATCGCGGACTAATAGACAAGTGCCTAATCATTTGTCGTTCTCTATTAGAAATAGTCATTACTAAACGCAGAGGGCATTGCGAACCTTAGGTTTTACCCTTTCGACAGGAGGAATGTGAGCTAATTAGCTGCTAGCTAACTAGCAGCGGCGGAATCTATAAAGAAACGACGAATGGACATCTCCATTACATTTTTCGCAAATGATTTATAGTAATTTCCCTTGGTAATACGTTTCCGTGCCAGT
Organism: Alosa pseudoharengus; assembly: GCF_046254945.1. Taxonomy (NCBI): domain Eukaryota; kingdom Metazoa; phylum Chordata; class Actinopteri; order Clupeiformes; family Clupeidae; genus Alosa; species Alosa pseudoharengus. The sequence goes on along the minus strand of NW_027468718.1, from coordinate 634,081 downwards.
AGCCACAGGGCACATAAACTATATTTGAAATACAAATGACTTACCTTGAGCGACCCGAGTCGTCCTATTCGTAGCAGGGACGTCGCCATGTTTGCGCTCTCAATATTGTGATCCGTGTAGCAACCTGGGATGGAATCTGCTAGCTAGTTCCTGCTCCTCCCCCTCTATCCTTCTGAGCGTGCAGTGTGCAGCATGCCCACTCACACGTTAGAGCAGTGGTCACTTTTTGAGCCCAAGATCCCTGAAGATCTACCTTGAAGTGTCAAAAGAGGACCAAAGCCAATACTTCCAATTTAAGGCCTTTTATTTAGGCAAATGTATCAGGTCAAAAATATCACATTCACCCCTTTTGAATCCGTGCCTTTGTAGATTTTAGTCTGGGTTACACAAGGATAGCATACATTTTACAAACCGAAATCGCATTTTCCTTAGGTGTTGCACCAAATTCTGTGGCCTGTCAAATTTTGTGACTCTAGAGGGCGCTGTTGTATTGGATTCTAGGACTGTACTGAGCTGTACTGACACACTGACGAGGCAATTCTGTTATGTGTGTAATTGTTCTAATAAACTTTGTAAATCTTTGAAACATGTAACATTGACCTGGTGTGGGTGTATTACTCCACAGGCTTGCCTGTGTATCTTCCTCTCTATACTATCTCTACAGAGTAGAGCTAAAGCCTGTGTATCTTCCTCTCTATACTATCTCTACAGAGTAGAGCTAAAGCCTGTGTATCTTCCTCTCTATACTATCTCTATAGTAGTAGAGCTAAAGCCTGTGTATCTTCCTCTCTATACTATCTCTACAGAGTAGAGCTAAAGCCTGTGTATCTTCCTCTCTATACTATCTCTATAGTAGTAGAGCTAAAGCCTACCCCACCACTCCAGTGAACAGGTGGACTTCAGCACGACAGGTCACATATGTTGATAGGTGTACTGTCAAATGATGTCATTGTACCTCTGCAGAAAAAAATGCCGTGGAAGTCACAAACAAAAAAAGTTTGTATATCAGTTCGGCTGCCAAAAATGATATCAACAGCCAATGGCAGGAAGTTTGTCAATAATGTAAGTAAAGTGTACGACCCACATGCACTGAATTCAAGCCACAGTACACTGAAGACAGTAAAGCATGGTGGTGCACAATTCATGTTATGGGGATGTTTCTCATACTGTGGTGTTGGACCTATTTATTGCACACCAGAGATCATGGATCAGTTTCAATACATCAGAATATTTGAAGAGGTCATGTTGTCTTATGCTGAGGAGGCAATGCCTTTAAAATTGGTGTTTCAACAAGACAATGACCCAAAACACACCAGTAAGCGAGCAAAGTCTTGGTTCCAGACTAACAAGATTGATGTTATGGAGTAGCCAGCCCGATCCCCAGACCTCAATCCTATCGCCAGGAGTGTTATTGGTTAATTAGTTAACCCTGTGACCCGGATGTTCCACTTTGGGCTGTGTGATTCCCATTTGGTTGTGTAGTAAACACACGTTAACTAAACCTGTTTAGGTGACTCATTGACATCTTTATTATTTACTGGCGCATAGAAAACTTGTGGGGTGACACACACTGCTATTGTTCTGCACATAACTGTAGGGGGGGCCTCCTATTGGCTGGTCTGATTTGCGCATCATCTTGTACATTTAGCATCTTTGGGACCAGAGTGACATGCATAAAGACAGACTGAGTGGCTCACAGTAGACTTTATTTCCATACAGACATTTCCTATCCAGACAGTAGACTTTATTTCCATACAGACATTTCCTATCCAGACAGTAGACTTTATTTCCATACAGACATTTCCTATCCAGACAGTAGACTTTATTTCCATACAGACATTTCCTATCCAGACAGTAGACTTTATTTCCATACAGACATTTCCTATCCAGACAGTAGACTTTATTTCCATACAGACATTTCCTATCCAGACTTTATTTCCTGCTTTACTCCAGACATCCCCAAGGGCGCCATCTGGTGGCGCTTCACTGAGGCTGCAGTCAGGGGCAAACAGCCCTACCTGCTTGCAGCAATTCCCTTAACAAGCAACAAGGCCATCACATTTACACAAGTGTGTGTGTGTGTGTGTGCATATGTGTGTAGGTGTGTGTGTGTGTATGTGTGTGAGTAGGTGTGTGTGTGCGCTATGGCTACTGATAAAAGGCCTCCTGTTCCTTCATCAGGAGTGTGAATGTGTTTGTCTGTTAAAGAGTTCTTGGCTAAAAGGCCATCAGGTTCTCACATAGAAATGAAACTAACAGGTCCTCTGAGACAGAGACAGTACAGTCCTGGGTTTGGGGCAGAAGAGGAGGAGGAGGAGGAGGAGGACAATGCTGTTGTTTACTTGGCAGCTACTTCATCAAACTTGGGCTCTGAAAGAGAAAAAACACCATGAGAGACTGTACTGAGTGTCTAAACACCATGAGAGAGTACTGTTACTGTACTGAGTGCTTGTATGTATATTCAGCAT
>NW_027468718.1:599113-624113 GCF_046254945.1 Alosa pseudoharengus | reverse complement strand
CTACTGTTATCGTGTGACTTCGGGATTATAGAGACCAGGAACAGGAAAGAACAAGAGGATAGGAGGGATGCAGAGTGGCCTCACATCCACAAGGTTACAGGGCATTAGAACATCAGGACTAGATCATAAAGGGCATTAGAACATCAGGACTATATAATAAAGGGCATTTGAACATCAGGACTATATAATAATATAATTATAAACACAACACAGAGGACTGCAGGGCTGTACAATGTAACATCAACACGTTCCAAAGCTATGGAAGGTGCACAATATATCAGGGCTACATCTAATCACACACAAAGGAAGTAGTACATGGTACAAGGCTTCAGTCAAGCATTAACATTAACATTACCTTTTAACACGTCACACTTGACCAAATGCAGTATTAACTTCATCAGGGATAAAGAATTTAACATTATCTGTAACATTGCTGACACATGTTTAACTTCATCAATCAGGGATTCAGAATTTAACATTAGCTTTAACATTAGCAAGAACACTGCGGACAGGTTTTAGCATTAACATTATCTGCAGCAGATACCCACTGCTGGAGAGGTGGCCAATTATGCACAGAAAAGAATAAACACCAAAGAATATAAATCCAGGCAGCAGGGGGCGCAACAGCACCAGAACAGAGAGGGGAGGGAGAGGAAGAAGATGGCCACCGCAGAGACAGAGAGATACAGACATGCGAGAACAGAGGGAGGAGCCTGGAGCTCAGGTAGCCGATGACCAGCAGGGGAAAGACCACATGACCACATGCTGACCAGCAGGGGAAAGATCAGATGACCAGCAGGGGAAAGACCACATGACCAGCAGGGGAAAGATCACATGACCACATGCTGAGCAGCAGGGGAAAGACCACATGACCACATGCTGAGCAGCAGGGGAAAGATCACATGACCAGCAGGGGAAAGACCACATGACCAGCAGGGGAAAGGAGTCCTGATTAGAGAGCAAGCATGAACCCATGGGATAAAGCAGGTGAGACCCCAGGTGAGCAGGCAGGCATGATCATGACCCCATGACCCCGGCAGGTAGGCAGGTATGACCCCATGACCCTGGGCAGGTAGGCAGGCTTGACCATGACTGCACAGGGAAGCATTGCAATGGCAACATGCTACAGGCACGATGTGTCCACATGCAGAACTACATTACCAGTAGGGAGTGACCAGTTAAGGGAATAAGTGTGTGGGATGACCAGGTAAGGTAATGTGTGTGTGGGATGACTACTAGCAGGTATGGAGTGACCAGGTAAGGGAATAAGTGTGTGGGATGACCAGGTAAGGGAATGTGTGTGTGGGATGACTACTAGCAGGTATGGAGTGACCAGGTAAGAGTGTTGCGTGCCCAGTGGCGCATGTGTAGAGAGCAGTTAAGCGATGGTGGCGATCAGGGGTGGTATAAGCAGATCAGGGGTGGCATAAGCAGATCTGGGCAGATCTGGGGTGGTATAAGCAGATCAGGGGTGGAGGTGCTACACTGGTGGAGGTACTAAACTGGTGAGGAAGCATCAGCACCACCTGGATAGATTAATGGGAGTGGAAGATCCAGTAGCATGGAAGAACCAATCACATTCTCTTGTGGTACACTGATACAGGAAGAATGTCTTGATCATTCTTAACTTGAGCTAACAAGTTTTCATCTTTAACAGTACACGTGCAGCAATTTAAAATCTTCAAAGATCACCATGGCAACACTCCGCAGCATTGCTGCCAGTGCATGTGCATTGGTTTGATGTGCCACAAGTGCATTAATTCAACTCGGATTTCCGAATCACAATCATTTATATTATTTATCTTTGAAAGGGTGACTCTAAGCATCAGTCAGAAAAGCTCACACTGCCTTCATCACAATGTCAACTTGGAATTAAGTTGCTTCAAAATGGAATGATGTAGAATTCTATTATGGTAGATTCTATGGTTCAGGTAGTACTCTTGCTCGATACTCCAGAGTCCATCTAAAAGGTCACAATCAGGGGCATGGAACTCCCGTCATTCTACAGGTCATGTTGACCTTGTACAAGTCAGGAAGGTCCGTGACCTCAGAGGGCTTTCTGGACACACTAGAAAGTGATTGGTTCTTAGAGCACTGCAGGGGAGGTCTGCGAGGAGTAAAATCACCAAGGCCCAAGAGGAGGAGCCTCAGTGGGTGAAACTTACAGGTCAACCTGAGTGAGTATTAGGCCTAACCTCCTCAGGAGAGGGGAGACTACTAACCTCCTCAGGAGAGGGGAGACTACTAACCTCCTCAGGAGAGAGAGGGGACTACTAATCACCTCAGGAGAGAGGGGACTACTAACCTCCTGGGGGGGGGGGGGGGGGGGTTAGGCCTAACCTCCTTAGGAGAATGTGGAAACAGATACAGGCAGAGTGGGTGGATCCCAACAAAGGGCAAGTGAAAGACAAAGGAAGGGTTGTGTGGACACCATGACGCGTGTGTGTGAGTGTGTTTGTGAGTGTGTGTGTGTGAGAGGGGTGTACCATCTGCAGCGGCGTCCACAAGCTCCTCTGCAGCTGGGGAGGCTTCGGCAGGTACCTCAGCCACCGCCTCAGCTGCTGCTTCAACCACCGCTTCAACCACCGCCTCAGCCACCGCTTGTGCCACTGCCTCTACTGGGGCTTCCACCACTTCTGCAACCACTTCCGCAACCGCTTCTGCAACCACTTCTGCAGCAGCCTCAGCTACAGGGGCTTCTGCTACAGGGGCAGCTTCCACAACTTGGGCTTCTGCCTCAGCAACAGGGGCAGCTTCAACAACTGGGGCTTCTGCTTCAACAACTGGGGCTTCTGCTGCAGGAGCAGCTTCAACAACTGGGGCTTCTGCTTCAACAACTGGAGCTTCTGCCTCAACCACTGGGGCAGCTTCTGCGACAGCTTCAACCACTGGGGCAGTTTCTGCAACAGCCTCTGCCACTGGGGCAGAAGCTTCTGCGACAGCTTCAACCACTGGGGCAGCTTCTGTGACTACTTCAACCACTGGGGCAGCAGCTTCTGCAACTGCTTCAACCACTGGGGCAGCAGCTTCTGCGACTGCTTCAACCACTGGGGCAGCAGCTTCTGCGACTGCTTCAACCACTGGGGCAGCAGCTTCTGCGACTGCTTCAACCACTGGGGCAGCTTCAGCGACTGCTTCAACCACTGGGGCAGCTTCAGCGACTGCTTCAACCACTGGGGCAGCTTCAGCGACTGCTTCAACCACTGGGGCAGCTTCAGCGACTGCTTCAACCACTGGGGCAGCTTCAGCGACTGGTTTTGCTTCTGCGACTGGGGCAGCAGCTTCTGCAACAGCTTCAGCCACTGGGGCAGTTTCAGCGACTGGGGCAGCTTCTGCAACAGCGTCAACCACTGGGGCAGCTTCTGTGACTGCTTCAACCACTGGGGCAGCTTCTGTGACTGCTTCAACCACTGGGGCAGCTTCTGTGACTGCTTCAACCACTGGGGCAGCTTCTGTGACTGCTTCAGCCACTGGGGCAGGGGCTTCTGCTAAAGGTGCTGCCTCTGCAACTGTTTCAGCTGTGGGGGTAGAAGGTTCAGATGCAGGTTCGGCAGCAGTTGGTTTAGCAGCAGGGGCTGTGGCCTCAGCGGGTGGCTCGGACACTGGGGACTTCACGGCTGCTTCGGCCGCTGCCACTACCGTCTCCTTCTTAGGGAAGTCCACGAGAGTTCTGTGCTGGACCATCTTCTCTAGATCGAAGTAGGTCTGCGGAGTGACTTCTGCTAGGACGGTCGGGGGAGAGGAGGGTAAACACACGAGTTTATTCACAACTTCCTCAATGATGCTTCTCAAACCCACCCGACCTCAGGGTGCAGCAGCTGAGTACCAAGGACATGGGGTTGCCATGACACTGGCGTCATGAAGGAATTTGAGCTGTTCTCAATAAGGCAAAGTTCCGTCATTAATATATTTCAATGAGCTAGTAATATTAATATAATCCGCAAATGGTTGTGATCACTTTGAGCGCAAGTGATAACTGTTTCAGGTTATGCAGTAAACTGTTGCCTGTGTGTCTCATTGCTATGCAGGCTAGCTAAAGAGGCTTCTAACTAAACAGTTTTAAAAGGCACGGTCCAATCTGCATTTAATGATAATTAGTGTTAATTATGTGATGGCGTCTCGACTTGTGGAGTCATACCGACTATTACCTCACTTCCTTCTCATGTGGGAATGAACCCCACATCACATACCCTTCACCATACCTAGAGATTGGCATGGTGTTATTTCAGTTAGCCTATTAGCTGGTTTGATGCTCATTGAGCTCAAGGCAAATCTGCTAATAGGCTAACTGAAATAACATCATGCCAATCTCTAGGTATGGTGAAGGGTATGTGATGATGTGGGGCTATTTTAATTCCAAAGGCCAAGGGAACTTTATCAGGATGCATAGTATCCTGGATCCATAAAATAACTGGCCTTTAAAAATCTGCCTGCCTCTATGGGAATTTAACATGGGTGCTAATACTTAAGACCCCTGTATTTTAAGGAAGAACATGTATTTATTTACGATACATTATTACATTGAGCCGTTGTTGCAGGCAGCTCACTGTGCCGGGATTAGTGTGTGCTTCAGCTCACTGTGCGTTCACTATGTGCTGAGTGTTTCACTAATTCACGGATTGGGATAAATGCAGAGACCAAATTTCCCTCACCGGATTAAAAGAGTATATATACTTATATACATTATTCATTCACAAATAAATTGGTGTCCTTAAAGGTTGGATATTTCCTCATTTTTTTACTTAAGGCATTAAAATCAATTTCCAAAAAGATGATTTTATGTTCCTCTTTTTAGCCAACTTTAGCATGGGTGCCAATACTTTTGACCATCACTGTATATGAGAAGGTGCAACTTATGATTGTGTTGTGGCATAAGGCTTAGGTAGTTAGCTGCTAACTCTAGCAGGACTATCTGGTGTTCTTGCTCCATTCTTTCTCCAGTTTCTTGTTGCAGCCACAGACTTCTCATTCAGAATATTTTGAAGGCGTAACAGCTGGATATTCTGTCTTCTCATTCGGAATATTTTGAAGACGTAACAGCTGGATATTCTGTCTTCTCATTTTGTAAAGCTTGTTCATGAACATATTTTGTTGTCTCGTCTGACAAAATTAATACGAGTACGTGAAAATGGCAATATGATAATTGGAGTTTTCTTCCTCCACTAAGCCAGACAAGTATCCAGCCAAAGCAAATCACTCACAGAAGTTAAAAACTCTAAAAACCTTTTGGATCATCAGATCACCATCAGAATGAGCATCCCAACTACGACTGTCTTCTGCTGCATGACCCCCAGAAATATGCAAGAATTCATCCTCAGTACAGAGACAGACTGAGCTCAGTACACAGACGGCATCAGCCAACAACCTCGCCTCTAAGCGGTTTGGCAACAACCTCGTCTCTGAACTGCTTGGCATCAACCTCGTCTCTAAGCGGTTTGGCAGACAAGGGTTTTGTGAGGGAATTAGCACCGTTTCCTTCCCTGACGATCCTCACTTGCTTACAGTCATGAAATTTGACAAAGAAATGAATTATGAATGAAAATATTGTGAACCTGTAACACAAAGGGGATAAACAATGTAGCAAACATATTCTCCAGCATCCTAACAGGGGGACTAATGTCACTAAATGTCTTTTACACACAGAGCATTGATGGGGCTTTGATCTTGGTTTCACAACAGGGATGGCTGTGGATGCTGCTAGGGATTGTAGGTCATCTTCTTTACTTGGTGTCTCACTAAAGGCACTCATCTTGGTGTCTCATCTCTCCTGCTTCACTTGGTCTTCAGCTTCTTCCTGGTTTCTTCACAGGTTCTTCCCGCCCGATCTCTTCAGCTCCTCAGTCTTCTCACCAGCTGTTCCGTCTTCTCACCAGCTGTTCCGTCTTCTACCCAGATCTCATCAGTCTTCACACAGATCTCTTCAGATTCCCCACAATCTTTTCATGGCTTCAGCCTCCTCACAAGGTCTCCTGCTTTCCCCTGATGTCGTCCGTTTCAGCTTCCCTCTGGTCTCTTCAAAGCTTTCCTGTGACCTCTTCAGGTCTTGACCATTTGTTTCTGACCACTTCTCCTAGCAGCACCCAGTCACACAGGTAACTAGCAGCACCCAGTCACACAGGTAACTAACTGCCCCTCACACAGGTAACTAACTGCCCCTCACACAGGTAACTAACTGTAAATAACTGCCCCTCACACAGGTAACTAACTGCCCCTCACACAGGTAACTAACTGCCCCTAACTAACTGCCCCTCACACAGGTAACTAACGGTAACTAACTGCCCCTCACACAGGTAACTAACTGCCCCTCTGGAGATGGTCGCTAGAGCTAAATATCTGTTAGACGGGGGTTATAAATATATATATTAGACAGGGTTAGGGTTAGGATTTAACCTGTGCATGAGAAGGGTACCAGAATCTCCCTCGTGTTGTTGGAATAACTAAGAGATCCCAGCTGAACCTTCTGGAGTAGTTCATTGAGCATGAATAACTGTCTGTGGGAGAAAACAACCTTCCCTGGCAGAGCAAACACACACCGACATGGGGAACTCACTTGACTTTTTCTTGGAATTCTTCTTGTCCCCAGACTTGGAGCTGAAAGCAGCCGCTGGAGCCCTTCTCAGAGATGCCCAACTCTCGAGCTGGACACACTGAAACACACAAACACGCCAGACGCCATTCATATCAATACACAAACACGCCATTCATACAAACACACACAAACACGCCACACACCATTCATATCAATACAACAAACACGCCAATCATACAAACACACACAAACACGCCATTCATATCAATACACAAACACGCCAATCATACAAACACACAAACACGGCACACACCATTCATATCAATACATCAATAAAACTAGTTTTTCCCGCTATTCCGGTCGCGGTACAAATTTACATGTTTTCAAAATAACAATAACAGTTAGCTACCAAACACTTCAAGATGAGTTTATAGCAGAGGGGTTCACCACATTCTATACAGTTAGCTACCAAACACTTCAAGATGAGTTTATAGCAGAGGGGTTCACCACATTCTATACAGTTAGCTACCAAACACTTCAAGATGAGTTTATAGCAGAGGGGTTCACCACATAGTGGGCCGTGTTTGCCAGCTCGCGTGAGCCCTTGCCATTGCCAAGTAGCCTACTTTAAAGCAATGTCACAAGCTCTTGTCCAAATCTAGCAAATAACTACAAGCTCTTGTCAAAATCTAGCAAATAACTACACACAAGCTAAAGGCTATGAAACACCAACAGCCTAGTTTACACAAAAACTTGCAAATGTGCTAACTAGCATCTATTTGCATGACCTGGCAATTCCAAGACAAGCCCGTTTTAACATTTAAAGATAGACTTGAAAGCTGTGAAATTCCAAGACAAGCTGTTTTAACATATAAAGATAGACTTGAAAGCTGTGAAATTTGTCCAGAAAGGACTCATACATGTTTAGGCCTACTCCATGAAAGTTGAAATAGAATTAAAAAATATGCTATAGTTTGTTAAGAATTTGACTTAACAGCGACATGTAGTCCACCAGCACAAATTTCACAAAGCAATTAAACAGTTCATGTTTCAAAGTTGCCTATTTTTTTGCGAAGCTTGAATTTTGCAGGTTTGCTTGATCTGGTATTAATTGTAGACCATTCATATTTGGATGGCTATAAGATTGTAGATAGTTCCATGATGTGTGTATTTACGTTTCCATAGCTATGCTATATCTTGAGAATAAAACACTGGTAAAAATGTAGGCTATCGATGTTACAATTGTACCAGTTCTTGTGGTGTTTTCCTATGACTTAAAGGATGCATTTATGGTTTTTAGAAGCTTTAATATTACTGCAGTTATTATAAGCGTTTCAAGGCTATTACAGCTTTGTACCACTAGCCTATCTGTAGAGGTACAGTAAGCTAGGCTATACATTGACCAGTGCATATCTGTAGATGTAAAGTCAAAGTCAGCTTTATTGTCAATTTCTTCACATGCCCAGACATACAAAGAGATTATGAAATTACGTTTCTCACTATCCCACGGTGAAGACAAGACATATAAGATAGCCTATACATTGACCACTGCATATCTGTAGAGGTAAGCTAGTCATATATTGACCACTGCATATCTGTAGAGGTAAGCTAGTCATATATTGACCACTGTGTATCTGTAGATGTAAACTAGCCTATATACTGACCACTGTATCTGTAGAGGTATAGCCTACATTAGTAGCCTATTGCGTAGCAGATTGGTAGCCTATTGCGTAGCAGTTTGGTAGCCTATTGCTTGCGTAGCAGATTGGTAGCCTATTGCGTAGCAGATTGGTAGCCTATTGCGCAGCAGGTTGGTAGCCTATTGCTTGCGTAGCAGGTTGGTAGCCTATTGCTTGCGTAGCAGGTTGGTAGCCTATTGCTTGCGTAGCAGGTTGGTAGCCTATTGCTTGCGTAGCAGGTTGGTAGCCTATTGCTTGTGTAGCAGGTTGGTAGCCTATTGCTTGTGTAGCAGATTGGTAGCCTATTGCGTAGCAGGTTGGTAGCCTATTGCTTGCGCAGCAGGTTGGTAGTCTATTGCTTGCGAAGCAGGTTGGTAGCCTATTGCGCAGCAGGTTGGTAGCCTACCTACAGGCACGTGAGGAGAATCAGACGTGGTCAGGAACAGATGGCGTGGTGTAGTGACCAGAGGCTGACCAGGATATAGAGTAAAGTGCACAGCAAGATGTCTGTCCCATGAGGCTTCCATTTCATTTAGCGCCGAGTGGGTTGTTTGGGGAGTTGGTGACCTACTCATCCCTACATATTGTGATTGAGACTGTGGGCAGGCAAAGTGCAACGTCTAACTAAATTCAATAACGAGGCAAAAAAATATATTAGCTATTTTAATACCATGAACAAGATCCTAACCACAAACATCAGTGGGTCAGCCCTTGCTCCCACATCCAGATGATCGCTTTAACTCGCACTTCGTTCATTAAGTGCCTTTGCACTCTGTGTTTAAATTAGGACCCTGTATCTTTAATTAGGACCCTGTATCTTTAATTCTGCATTTTGCACTCAAATACATTGTAACGTGGGCTGACAGAACCGCCCAGATAGCACAAGTCTGGCATACGTTTGGTATTTTTGGGTTTGTTTTGGCATAGAAGCGGCAAAGTAAATGCTTTTGGATTTTTACTATTTGTTTTAATTAAGGCATTAAGATCAATTTCTAACAGATGTTTTTATATTTTTCTTTTTAGTCAACTTTAGCAAATACTTATTCTCCCCACTGTAGCTTGCGTGCGACAGAGGGAAAGTTCCTTGGTGTTGCTTTAAATCACTGAACATATCCAATATTGCACATCTAATTATTTCCCTTTTTTCTGTTCCATTTTCAGTGCATAAGACATTCAGTGGAGCTGCAGCAAGCAGTATAAATGGGTAAGTTTTTTATCATGGCAAAAAGCCTCATTTTGCCCTAATATAGTAGCTAGTTAACATATGAAATGCTCTGCATGTGGCAAACTTATTTTTAAAATACAGACAGACTTAAATCAATGAACACATCCACTTATTTCCCTTTGTTCTCTTCTGTTTTCAGTGCATAAGGCATTCAGTGGAGCTGCACTTAAGGCAATAGTAATGGGGTAAGTTTCAATCACTGTAGCCCTAATACAGCCTCATTTTTACCCTACACTCAATGTCCCACATCTGAATCAAACTTCACTAAACAATTTCCTAGGCTATTTAAAGAGTAGATTTAGTAATTGTGTTTATTTTATCTTTGTGTGTATGTTGTCAATTTCAGATGCTGTGAGAAGAAATTCTGTTTGCTCTGCCAACAGTCGACCCGTTTACAGTAATAAGTATGCTGATATGACTTAATAAATACAAAATCACAATGAAATGCATTTAATCTTCGTGTTTTTTTGTTGTTGTAAAAATATCTATTGACATATAGGCCAATTTAACATTATGAGCCTAGTGCACTAGGACATAGCAATTAATGTATAAAACTAATGTAGACATATTGCAAAATTAAATAAATGTAAAGATTTTCAAGTGGAGTTTCAATGTAGATGCAATCATTTGGCATACTTATGGCCTCACTTTGGCCTCACTTTGGTGAGTTTTGGCTACTTTTTGGCTGGATTTTGGGCTCTCTTTGGGATGGTTATGGCCATATTTTGGAATGCCACAATTGGTTTTGGGTGAGTTTTGGCCTCCTTTTGTTTTTATCCCTCCAAAACTCCAAAGCCAAAATGCCAAGCCAGTTTTGGGCCAAATTTGGGCCATAATGAATGCGCTATCTGGGCGGCTGCTTTCCAGTTGGAAGTTGGTGTTTCCGAGTGGAGTCCTGATCCCTATAGCCCACGACTACACAGAGTCCCAAAGCTGCCAATGACCCACAAATGAATATGAACATCTCCCAAATCGCCAAGTTAATTATAGAGCTCAATAAACTTTGTGAATACAAAACTAAACGTTAAGCTTGAGAAGAAACGTAATTATTGTGAGATGCGCATGACATTCACAAAGTGCTTCGGTTTGAATAATGAAATGTGAACGAATGAAGGCCGATAATTTGCACTGCGATATAAGACTAGGGTATGAACGTTAGCAAACGAAAAGGTTACATTTAGTATTTTATCCCTCGACTCCAGAGCCGTTCAAAGGATCACATTAACTTTCATTCAAGTATCTTGATTTCCACGCGCATCCCAACTTAATTGTCTTTTCGCAGGCGCTAGTAAAGACAGTTCAGCGACATGCATTTAATTCTAACATCTATCAGGCCTCGGGAACTTTTTCAGACCATTCACACGAGGTTACAAGCTACGAAGAATGTTTTAATTGAGAAAGTACACGGTGTTACCTTCAGTGCTCCGAGCCGTCCGATCCTTAACAGGGAGGCCGCCATGTTCGCTGCTGTTGCGTTCCTGCGGTCGCACGGGCTTCTGTAGGCTAGGACAGTATGTCTCCTCCCCCTTGTCGTGCGGAGGATCTCGATAATAAAACAATCTGCAGCTGATTCCCTGTCAGAAATGACAGGTCGTTTAGCTACAGCCACAGCCTGAAACATTGTGAAAACACCTCGAAACATTCAACCATTTAACGTTACACAGGTTAGTAGCGTGCTCCAGAAACATCATAATATTAAATCTGGATTTAATTCCAGTCGACGTGCAGTTGTGGTGCACAGAGAAGCCCATTGAAACCTAGTAACAGCTGCAATGAAGCACAGTTTGCAATAACAGGGCTGATGAGCCACATCTTAAGATGTTGAGTAATAATCTACATAAAGTTGTCCTTTAACAAGCGTCTGCTAGGCCTCGGCTAAGCAAAACCAGGCCGGTAAAACCTACTTTAATTTAGGACCCAATTGTCCAACTGGAACCTTGCCAAATGTATGGGGGGCGGGGGGCTATACGTACGGGTCGAGCTGGCATAGACCACGCCATTTTACAAGGCCTTTAAATGCATTTGGCTGACTGCAACGAGGTGAACCAAGGGTCACGGTGACTTTGCCAAAAGTTCCTTGAAAGTTAACTGGCAACTTACCTGTTCTCTAGCTCCGTGCGACGCCAAGGAGTTTTGCAGGCAGGTTGAGCGCAGGGAGATGCACGCCGGCTTTTCGCAGACGCCGTTCGGCAGGGAAAGTAAATAACTGTTGTTCTATAAAAACTGCGAAGCGATCCCTTGCTGAAGTGGCCCGCTGTGCTGGTCGGCTTGCCTGTAATGGAGGGTCCTTGTATAGCACTGCAGGGACACGCCCCCTACCCTATAGTTCGAAGGTACACGCGCTATACGTTCAGCGCACCACTGCTCCCACTGTCACTCCCCGATGTGAGTCGCTACCCGATGTGAGTCACGCATGCTCAGATTGATAGGTTTTACGGCATAACGCCAAGGGATCCGACTGAAATCCATAAAATAATTCACTTTTCTGTTTCAAAAACGTTTTAGCTATCTAAGATTGTTTGGTTGCTAACGTTAGCAAACGCCATTCAAGTGACAGCCTTTGTTGTGCTTGATTGCTTACTTACTTGCCAGCAGTGAACAAACTTCATAATTTTTATTGATATTACAGAAGTCTCTCGCTAGCAGGCTACTTCAGCCTCTAATCTAGAACTGACATTAGAGATCATGCCGTGAAAATGTGATGCCTTACGCTAAATAATACATTACTGCTGTGTAGGCTAATGTCATTATTCTGTGGCTAACAGCACAGGTAGTGGCAAAGTAGCAAAGTGACGCATGCGCGACTCACATCCGGTAGCGACTCACATCGGGGAGTGACACCCACTACTGCCTGTTGCTGCTGTTTACACACTCGCTTGGTACGTCAGCAACGGACAGTGACGTCTTAAATGCGCGACATAGTCTCAGCAACGGCCCATGTGAGGATATCGCTCAGCAGATATGGCGACAGCCGTGATATGTGGTGAATGGCTAGTTACAACAAGTGGGGAAAAACTGACAGCTGTACACACGTGCGAGAGTCGGTGAGTCGGTGTCGTTATCGTTATCTGGTTGGTACCCCGGGATAGCGCTGGGGTGTGTAACGTTGTGTGAGCGAGAGAGAGGATGCTGTGTTCATGATGAAAGCTGTGTTGTGATTTCAGAGACGCGTTCGTGTTCGACTGCAGTAAATTGGAGTTGAAACCGAAGGAGGCCGTCGCATCCGACAACAGCAGGCGAGTCCGACAAACAAACTTACTGGACAGGACACAGGAGTTTTTATAGTCTATCACATTTTCAGACGTACCCCAAACTCTCCTTTACAAATGGCATCTCTCTCTCTCTCTCTCTCTCTCTCTACCCCCCTCTCTCCCCGTGTGTCTCGGTGCGCTGCTACAGGGAGGAGTGTGGAGAAGAGGCGGGCTCCGATGCGGTGCTCGCGGTGGCGGCGTCTCCTAGCGGCAGGCTGCTGGCCCTGACCGACGACCGCAAACGCCTGCTGCTTCTGGCGACAGAACCGGACTGGCACCTCCAGAGCTGCAGGTGAGTGAGTGAGTGTGTGTGGGTGGGGTGGGGTGGGGGGGATGAGAAGGCAGGTGTGTGGGGTTAGCAGATAAAAAGACTAAGAAGGTATTTGTTAGCCTGGCTAACGCCAGACCTCATCTCATTGAGATGGGGTCTGGGAACTACACATTAATTTTCTCGTATTTGAGACGTGGTTTAGGAATGCCCAGAGCCATTTATTGGGTGCTACGAATGTCTATCAAATGTGTCTGTACATAGCTCATAACCGTTTCGGTGTGTCGTCATCGTCTTGCTGTCCCCCCTCCGTTCTGTGATTGGCAGTGGTGTAGTCTACTTTTTTGAGGTGGGCATACTGTATATTTTGGCCAGTAAGTAATGGGCTTAGTGGTTACCAAACTAGGGGGCTAGTTCACGGATTGCGATAAATGCAGAGACCAAATTTCCCTCACGGGATCAAAAGAGTATATATACTGTAACGTTTTGAGGTTTCAGGACACAGAGCTTCGTTCGATGCAAGCTTTATTGAGAACGAGGGCAGGGACACAGACACAGAACACAATACACACGGACCCGGTCAAGTACACACACACAGTCACACGCTACACATACAGGGGTGGACGCAGCCCCCCACACAAAGAGGATCACACACGAGGGAGAACTAAAAGGGAAACATGTTACAATAAAGATGCTAACTTTAGACTTATAACTTAGGAGAAATACATACATAAACCCCCAAATGTTCGCTTCTGTATCCCAGCATGCCCTGCGTGGGAGAACGCTAACAATGTCTTGTGCGCCGACATTACAATACTATACTTAATAAAATCACGCGCGTAAGGCAGCATGGGGAAACCCAGGCTAGGTTAGGGTGACCAGATTTGTCGGAACTAAAACCGGGACACTTAAAACCGGCACACACCAAAAAGCCCAAAAGTCATAGGGGGTTGGGGGGTGTCACCCCCGAGAAAATGTATTGTTATGTAAACGCACAAGTTCTGCGCACTTTCAGTCAGAGAAAAAGGGCTTGTACTATGCCTATACACGAGTGCAACGTTTGTCTCCTAAACATTGCTCACCCGTTATCCAGACATGTAAAGAAAACATTTAACTCAGTCATTTTGAGAATGATGACTTTCTCTTCAAAACTGTCGTAGGCTAGCGTAGCCTAACCATTAAAACGAGGCAGATATGAAGAGGCATTGCGACAAAGTTGTTTACGGATACATTGTAACGTTGGTTGCAAAGATTATGCAGACTGCTAACAAGCTAGCTGATGGGGGGCATGTTCTAAAGCAGCCGAGGTGCTAACAAACTAGCTAATGGGGGCATGTTCTAAAGCAGCCGAGGTGCTAACAAGCTAGCTGATGGGGGCATGTTCTAAAGCAGCCGAGGTGCTAACAAACTAGCTGATGGGGGCATGTTCTAAAGGAGGAGGACCAAAGATGAATAAAAAAATGCTGTGTGTGTGTGCAGATGACGGGATGAATAAATAAATGCACTGTGTGTGCGGATGACAGGATGAATAAATAAATGCAGTGTGTGTGTGTGCAGATGACTGGATGAATAAATAAATGCTGTGTGTGTGTGTGTGTGTGTGAGTGTGTGCGTGCATGCGTGTGTGCGTGCGTGCGTGCGTGCGTGCGTGCGTGCGTGTGCGTGCGTGTGTGTGTGTGTGCTGCAGATGACGGGATGTATAAATAATAGGGGTGTCACGATTCTCCAAATTCTCGATTCGATTTAATTTTCGATTTTAAAGTTGCGATTCGATTTTCTATCTTTTTTTCTATATTACTGTTAATGCATTCCTTATATGCTACTTACTTTTTTTTTGTTGGTCTTTTCCTTTTCTGTTTCGGGGGGGTGGGGGGGGGGGTTGCTTTTATTTTGAAACCGCTTTTTATTTTGAAACCGTTCCAACCGCGAAGTTGTAATGTAAACAGAGACATGAACATAGTGAAATGAAACAACACAGAATGATAATTTGATTGTTTCAGCACACTCCGGTTTTGGTAGGTTGATGTGCATATTTTAACTGGCTGTTTCGGTAGGTTGATGTGCATATTTTAACTGGCTGCAGCCTAAAATTAGAGGAGTGTTGACGCCGCAGTTCAGCACGTGCGTGTGTGTGTGTGCGTCTTGGCATACATGCTGGACATGACATTAGGGGTGTGGTTGCATCGTCGATTCTACTTTTGAGTTCGAAGTTCGAGATTGAGATGTAATTTCGATCGACACCCCTAATAAATAAATGCAGTGTGTGTGCGGATGACAGGATGAATAAATAAATGTAGTGTGTGTGTGTGTGTGCAGATGACAGGATGAATAAATAAATGCAGTGTGTGTGTGTGTGTGCAGATGGGTGACTCGTCGGTGCACAGCGTTGGCGTTCTCTCCTGATGAGGAGAGTGTGTGGGTGGCAGATAAGTCCGGGGATGTGTACTCCTTCTCCGCTATACACACACACACACCAGGAGACCTCCAACTGGGACACCTCTCAATGCTCCTGGCCCTGGTGAGATACACACACACACACAGTGCTGGTCTCTATGAAGGGGCATAACACACGCACACACACACACACACACAATGCTGGGGCCTGTACTACGAAGCGGGGTTACTGGCTTATCTGGGTAACTTTAAGAGTAACTTGATCACGTGTGGCGTAACTTCCGATTAACCCGTACTACGAAAGGTGGATAGGTTTTAACCGAGGTATGCTGCCATGGCAGCAATTTACGCTGCATCTCAAACCTGCTCCGAGCAGGTTATGGTCTTGGTTAACCCGAGGTTTCCGTTTAACCACACCCCTTTATAAGTACCACCCCTCCACTAACAACTTCTCCCTAGACAATGTCGGCGTACCTGAATGATCCATATGACATTGGAGTGCAAATCGTGAGGGGCTTTCTTTGCAGGGCAAGGGGTTTTAGAGACCTCCTGAATCCGCTGATATACCCGGACGATATTCTCTATGAAGATATAGATTGTCAGCCAAGGGAATTCGTCATCTTTGTCAGATGATCTAGGCAGACGTCTCTAATGTCACCCGTCATAGCTATGCCCTTACGTCATGTATTCCATCGGTGATGCTGAACATCTGAGCAAGAATAGCCTAATGTGTGTCCGAAAAGACATACGGTAGGCCTAATAAATTAAAATCACCATTTTAACATAAAATTGTTGAATTGAATGTCATATTACCCTGCACATAAAGGCTGCACATTTCCACAGCACCAGAATCCGAATGCCTCCCTCAACCCCCTCCATAATCGGCCTTCCACTATTATTTGCGATGGCCAACTCCTCTGCTACTGTAAAACACTCTGGTGCCTTTCCTCCTACAGTAGTGTTCAAAGACACCTTTTTCTTGTTAGCTGTCAAACAGAGGCCAAGTGAAGGCTATAAGCATACTACATGTTTTCATAATTAAGAAATATTGATGCAAGCTATAACTTGCAGTATAATATTACTATTCTGAATAATGTTTTTGTGTTTCATTTTCACCTGCTGCCATGTGCGTTTGGCAATGTTGCATCTGAAATGTTCACAGGATTAGGCATACACTAAATCAGTCAATGGGGACTACTTAAACATTCAATTATCCTTATTACTGTAATCTATATGCCCACTTCTGAATTGTGTTGCATCTGTAAGCTTTTCTATGAAATTAAAATAGGCAATTTAATTATTTCAACTCATTTCAGACATTCCACAAGCTATTAATCCTCCGTAACACATTATTTGAAGAACATGTGGAAATAAAACTTTACTTTTAGGCATTTAGGCTACCCGATCTGCAATACGTTGCCAACAGCCTTGCCTTGCTTTGTTTGCTGCCAACCAGCCGACGTATTTGAATTTTGTCGTAGAGTGAGTTTTAATTCCTCGTAACTTGTCACAATAATTGTGCATTCCTCGTCCGTAAAATAAGGTGATCGCGTCATCATTGAAAGTGGTGACTTGCGCTGCAACCCGCCTCCAGGACATGTCTTTCATTAAAGAGTATAACTAAAAATGCCATTACCATGGTGATAAGCTATGTAAACGCTTTGTGTGGGAAGTGAACCTGAGAACACGCAGAGTAGCAAGATTCCTAGAACCGAATATGATTCCATTACTCTGCCGTCTCGCTACGCATTACACCGTCACAGAACATGCTAGAACCACACACGCTACGCATTACACCGTCAGAGAACACAAATGAACCACACACGCTACACATTACACCGTCAGAGAACATGCTAGAACCACACACGCTACGCATTACACCGTCACAGAACGCAAATGAACCACACACGCTACGCATTACACCGTCACAGAACGCAAATGAACCACACACGCTACACATTACGGCGTCAGAGAACGCAAATGACGCAGAACCACACACGCTACGCATTACACCATCACAGAACACAAATGAACCACACATGCTACGCATTACACCGTCACAGAACGCAAATGACGCAGAGTAGCAAGATTGCTAGAACCACACACGCTACACATTACACCGTCAGAGAACGCAAATGACGCAGAGTAGCAAGATTGCTAGAACCACACACGCTACGCATTACAACCACCACAGATTGCAAATGACGCAGAGTAGCAAGATTGCTAGAACCACACATGCTACGCATTACACCACCACAGAACACAAATGACGCAGAGTAGCAAGATTGCTAGAACCACACATATGTCAAGTCAAAACATTTTAAGTTGCATAATTTTCATAAATTCTTTGGAACTAGTGAATATGTTAATCCATGCGTGATGATGACACTGTCGAAAAAAAAAAAAAAACGTTTCTACTTTTATTTTTGAAGTTGTAGGCTACGTAACGAAAGCAGGTTGATGGAACCATCTTTCTGGAATACCCCTCTGGGGCCTGTACTACGAAGGGAGCTTCCCAGATGTAACCCAGAGTTACTTTGTTAAACCGGGGTTGACAAAACCTGGTTATCTTAAGTGGTGTTAATCGGTACTACGACGCTGATTATGAAGTTGATTTGTTGAGCCAGGGTTAACCTAATTGGAGTTTGTACGCGTTCACATAAAAGGGGCGGGTTGCAGCACAAGTCACCACTTTCAATGATGACGCGATTTTATGGATGAGGAATGCACAATTATTATGACAAGTTATGAGGAATTAAAACCCACTCTACGACAAAAATCAAATACGTCGGCAGTGAACAAAGCAAGGCTGTTGGCAACGTATTGCAGATCGGGTAGCCTAAATCCCTAAAAGTAAAGTTTTATTCCCACATGTTCTTCAAATATGTGTTACGGAGGATTAGTAGCTTGTGGAATGTCTGAAATGAATTGAAATACTTAAATAGCCTATTTTGAGTTCATAGAAAGGCCTACAGATGCAACCCAATTCAGAAGTGGGCATATAGATTACAGTAATAAGGATAATTGAATGTTTAAGTAGCCCCCATTGACTGATTTAGTGTATGCCTAATCCTGTGAACATTTCAGATGCAACACCATTGCCAAACGCACATGGCAGCAGGTGAAAATGAAACACAAAAACATTATTCAGAATAGTAGGTTTATATAGTTATAGCTTGCATTAATATTTCTTAATTATGAAAACATGTAGGCCTAGCTTATAGCCTTCACTTGGCCTCTGTTTTACAGCTAACAAGAAAAAGGTGTCTTTGAACACTACTGTAGGAGGAAAGGCACCAGAGTGTTTTACAGTAGCAGAGGAGTTGGCCATCGCAAATAATAGTGGAAGGCCGATTATGGAGGGGGTTGAGGGAGGCATTCGGTCGGATTCTGGTGCTGTGGAAATGTGTAGCCTTTATGTGCAGGGTACAGTAATAGTAATAGAATATGACATTCAATTCAACAAGTTTGTTAAAATTAGGCCTACTGTAGGCTATGTCCGATTTATTTTAGGCTATTCTTGCTCAGATGTTCAGCATACTGTAGGCCTATGTCAGATTTATTTTTCGGACATACAGTATTCTTGCTCAGATGTTCAGCATCACCGATGGAATACATGAATGTCCACGTACGGGCATTGCTATGAGACGTCTTCCTAGATCAAAGATAACGAATTCCCTCGACTGACAATCTATTCATAGAGAATATCGTCCGGGTAGGCTATATATATTTTCTGGCGGTCTCTAAAACCCCTCGCCCTGCGAAGGGAGTCCCTCACAATTTGCGCTCCAATGTCGTGTGGATCATCCAGGTACGCCGACATGTCTCGGGAGAAATTGTTAGTGGAGGGGTGGTACTTATAATGGTCGGAGCAGGTTTAAGATGCAGCGTAAATTGCCATGGCAGCATACCTCGGTTAAAACCTATCCACCTTTCGTAGTACGGGTTAATCGGGAAGTTACGCCACACGTGATCAAGTTACCCTCGAAGTTACCCAGATAAGCCAGTAACCCCGCTTCGTAGTACAGGCCCCTGGTCTATGTTAAAGTGTTAAATGTCTAATGTAAACGTTGAGCTGTGAGGGTGTTAAATGTCTAATGTAAATATTGTGCTGGTCTATGTGAAAGGGATATTCCACCATTTGGGGAATTACACTAATTTTCCACCTCCCCTCGAGTTAAACAATTTTGTTTTTACCTTTCTCCAGTTCATCCAGCCATTCTGAGTCTGGCGATACCACTTTTAGCTCCAGCCTAGCATAGATCATTAAATCGGATTAGACCATTAGCGTCTCGCCTGCTAGCATCACGCTTAAAAGTGACTAATGTAGCGATTGTGCTGTCTATGTGAAGGTGTTAAATGTCTAATGTAAAGATTGTGCTTGTGTCTGTGTGTATAGCGCTGGTCTGTGAAGGATAAATGTGCGTGTGTGTGTCTGTGTGTGTATAGCGCTGGTCTCTGAACGTTAAATGTGCGTGTGTATAGCGCTGGTCTCTGAAGGTTAAATGTATGCGTGTGTGTGTTGCGCTGGTCTCTGAAGGTTAAATGTGTGTGTGTATAGCGCTGGTCTCTGAAGGTTAAATGTATGCGCGTGTGTGTGTGTGTGTTGCGCTGGTCTCTGAAAGTTAAATGTGTGTGTGTGTGTGTATAGCGCTGGTCTCTGAAGGTTAAATGTATGCGTGTGTGTGTGTGTGTTGCGCTGGTCTCTGAAAGTTAAATGTGTGTGTGTATAGCGCTGGTCTCTGAAGGTTAAATGTATGCGTGTGTGTGTGTGTGTGTGTTGCGCTGGTCTCTGAAGGTTAAATGTGTGTGTGTGTGTGTATAGCGCTGGTCTCTGAAGGTTAAATGTGTGTGTGTGTATAGCGCTGGTCTCTGAAGGTTAAATGTATGCGTGTGTGTGTGTGTGTGTTGCGCCGGTCTCTGAAGGTTAAATGTGTGTGTGTGTGTGTATAGCGCTGGTCTCTGAAGGTTAAATGTGTGTGTGTATAGCGCTGGTCTCTGAAGGTTAAATGTATGCGTGTGTGTGTTGCGCCGGTCTCTGAAGGTTAAATGTGTGTGTGTGTGTATAGCGCTGGTCTCTGAAGGTTAAATGTATGCGTGTGTGTGTGTGTTGCGCTGGTCTCTGAAGGTTAAATGTGTGTGTGTGTGTGTGTATAGCGCTGGTCTCTGAAGGTTAAATGTGTGTGTGTGTGTGTGTTTGTGTGCGTGTTGCGTTGCGCTGGTCTCTGAAGGTTAAATGTGTGTGTGTGTGTGTAAAGCGCTGGTCTCTGAAGGTTAAATGTGTGTGTGTGTGTGTAAAGCGCTGGTCTCTGAAGGTTAAATGTGTGTGTGTGTGTGTAAAGCGCTGGTCTCTGAAGGTTAAATGTGTGTGTGTGTGTGTATAGCGCTGGTCTCTGAAGGTTAAAATGTGTGTGTGTGTGTGTGTGTGTGTGTGTGTGTATAGCGCTGGTCTCTGAAGGTTAAAATGTGCGTGTGTTTGTGTGCGTGTTGCGTTGCGCTGGTCTCTGAAGGTTAAATGTGTGTGCGTGTGTGTGTGTCTGTGTGTGTATAGCGCTGATCTCTGAAGGTTAAATGTGTGTGTGTGTTTGTGTGCGTGTTGCGTTGCGCTGGTCTCTGAAGGTTAAATGTGTGTGTGTGTATAGCGCTGGTCGCTGAAGGTTAAATGTATGCGTGTGTGTGTTGCGCTGGTCTCTGAAGGTTAAATGTGTGTGTGTATAGCGCTGGTCTCTGAAGGTTAAATGTATGCGTGTGTGTGTGTGTTGCGCTGGTCTCTGAAGGTTAAATGTGTGTGTGTGTGTGTGTGTGTATAGCGCTGGTCTCTGAAGGTTAAATGTGTGTGTGTGTGTGTGTATAGCGCTGGTCTCTGAAGGTTAAATGTATGCGTGTGTGTGTGTGTGTTGCACTGGTCTCTGAAGGTTAAATGTGTGTGTGTGTGTGTGTGTGTATAGCGCCGGTCTCTGAAGGTTAAATGTGTGTGTGTGTGTGTGTGTGTGTATAGCGCTGGTCTCTGAAGGTTAAATGTATGCGTGTGTGTGTGTGTTGCGCTGGTCTCTGAAGGTTAAATGTGTGTGTGTGTATAGCGCTGGTCTCTGAAGGTTAAATGTGTGTGTGTGTGTGTATAGCGCTGGTCTCTGAAGGTTAAATGTATGCGTGTGTGTGTGTGTTGCGCTGGTCTCTGAAGGTTAAATGTGTGTGTGTGGATAGCGCTGGTCTCTGAAGGTTAAATGTATGTGTGTGTGTGTGTGTGTTGCGCTGGTCTCTGAAGGTTAAATGTGTGTGTGTGTCTGTGTGTGTATAGCGCTGGTCTCTGAAGGTTAAATGTGTGTGTGTGTGTTTGTGTGCGTGTTGCGTTGCGCTGGACTCTGAAGGTTAAATGTGTGTGTGTGTGTGCAAAGCGCTGGTCTCTGAAGGTTAAATGTGCGTGTGTGTGTGTATAGCGCTGGTCTCTGAAGGTTAAATGTGTGTGTGTGTGTGTGTGTTGCGTTGCGCTGGTCTCTGAAGGTTAAATGTGTGTCTGTGTGTGTATAGCGCTGGTCTCTGAAGGTTAAATGTATGCGTGTGTGTGTGTGTTGCGCTGGTCTCTGAAGGTTAAATGTGTGTGTGTGTGTATAGCGCTGGTCTCTGAAGGTTAAATGTGTGTGTGTGTGTGTGTGTTGCGCTGGTCTCTGAAGGTTAAGTGTGTGTGTGTGTGTTGTGCTGGTCTCTGAAGGTTAAATGTGTGTGTGTGTGTGTCTCTGAAGGTTGTGACGGCTGATGACCGATACGTCATCACAGCAGACAGAGACGAGAAGATCAGAGTCAGTCACAAGGCTGCACCCCACAACATCCAGAGCTTCTGTCTTGCACACACCGAGTGAGTACACACACACACACACACACACACACACACACAGAGACACACACACACACACACACACACACACATATATATAATTCATTTATTTGGGATGACCAATACTGATTACAACAACGCAGCATTCCAAATATTAATAAAGAGCCCATTTGTGTCATTAGTGGATAAATACATATGATCAGCTAAATCAGGATAAATACATATGATCAGCTAAATCAGTGGATAAATACATATGATCAGCTAAATCAGTGGATAAATACATATGATCAGCTAAATCAGGATAAATACATATTATCAGCTAAATCAGGATAAATACATATGATCAGCTAAATCAGAATAAATACATATTATCAGCTAAATCAGGATAAATACATATGATCAGCTAAATCAGTGGATAAATACATATGATCAGCTAAATCAGCGGATAAATACGATCAGCTAAATCAGTGGATAAATACATATCAGGGGTAGAGATGGCACCGCCTTCTCCATACATGCAGACTGCCTATAATGGCTGACACAGAGCAGTATTTGGCCATTTGCTTAGATTTTGTCTTGTTAAGTCCAGCAATTTGCAATCCTCTAACACAGAGTCTATGAACATGTCCAAGGCTACCATAAATAAGTACAACCATTTTTGTGCTATAACCACCTACTGAAAGAACATGAGCTAATGGCTGGTATTTTAAAATTTTTTCTGAGAAACACAGGTCCATGTACATGTCAAAGCAACAACCCACTTCCAGAATCACAACAGTTTTTAAAAGATTATCAACAACAACAATGTCAGGAGTGTTTAGAGAGTCTCTGAGAACACTTTCTAGAGAGTAGTCATTCAAGTGTGTGAACCAGTTCAATTGTATTTTTTTGTTTGTGTGTATTACACTTTGTCCATATACTCTGCGTAGTTCGTTGGTTGTAATATCGACAATGCGATCGTGTCGGGCTATGTAGAGTGCCTTATATGCTGGGCAACCGTTCATTATGTGCGCGGTCGATTCTATTGTGCTGTCGTTGTGTAGAAGGCAAAACGGTTCATGACGTTGTGGATACCACAGGGAGAGGTTATACTGAGTGGGGAGTGCTTGCAACCGCTTTAATGACAAATTGTTGAATGGCTGCGTTAACAGATGGGTTACGAATGTGAAACTGTCCGGTCCGCGCACTGTAGGCATGCAAGTTTACCTTGGAGGCGCAGGGTCACCCAGTGATTGCGCTGCTGAGAATGGAAGTGTTGGAGGATCTCATACCTGCATGCACACACACACACACACACACACACACACACACAGACACAGAGTGAGTACACACACACACACACACACACACACACACACACACACTCACACACACACACACAGACACAGAGTGAGTACACACACACACACACACACACACACACACACACAGACACCGAGTGAGTACACACACACACAGAGTGAGTACGCACACACACACACACACACACACACACACTCACACACACACACAGACACCGAGTGAGTACACACACACACACCAAGTGAGTACACACACAGACACAGAGTGAGTACACAGACACACACACACAGACACACACACAGACACCGAGTGAGTACACACACACACACACACAGACACCGAGTGAGTACACACACACACACACACACACACACACACACACACACAGAGTGAGTACACACACACACACACACACACACACAGAGTGAGTACACACACACACACACACACACACACACACACACACACACAGAGTGAGTGTACACACACACACACACACACACACACACACACAGAGTGAGTACACACACACACACACACACGTACACACACACACACAGAGTGAGTACACACACACACACACACACACACACACACACACACACACACCGAGTGAGTACACACACACACACACACACACACACACACACACACACACAGAGTGAGTACACACACACACACACACACGTACACACACACACACAGAGTGAGTACACACACACACACACACACACACACACACACACACACACACACCGAGTGAGTACACACACACACACACACACACACACACACACAGAGAGACACACACCGAGTGAGTACTGTGTTGCCCCCTGCAGGTAACCCCCAGAACCTAGTCAACGTCAGACGTTTCTCAGACGTAACCTTAGGCCCAGGCAGTTAAGACCCACGATACCCCCAAGAGGTTATTGTAGGTAGCAGGGACCTACTGTCGAGCAAAGTTGCACGTCTTCCCTCTGCGATGCAAATAACCTATCATTCCTATTTTATATATCCCCCTTGGAAGTTGATCAGGCTTCCGTGGTGGATTTATTGGGATGTTATTAAATAAGGAGTAACTACGCCTAGGTTTCGGACAGTTGGCTAACGTGCAAAGATGTTTGACCCTAGAGATTATCTCGAGACACAGGTTATAGGCTACTTCTTGCTTAGGTTTTTAAAGAGTGGAGACCTTTTTACCGTCCTTCAGTATAAAGTCAAGCTGACCCAAGTCTTAGAAAAGACAGATGAAGAACCACAGAAGAGATACCTTATCTTCCTGTTAGGAAATCGTAGAAGACCAAAAAAGAGATAAAAAATACTGCTTGAAGAGTTGGATGCCATAGTTAAATGAACTCTTTACTTTTCAGCACTTCAGAGGTGTTAACAAGATGCGGCGCATATCCACTTGCAGGTTACAAAGTTGTAGAAAATATAAAAAGAGTAATTCCACAAAATAGGAAAAAGGAGTAAATCCACAAATAATAGAGGAAAATAAAATACAATAAAAATAGTAAATC
>NW_027468718.1:554113-586613 GCF_046254945.1 Alosa pseudoharengus | reverse complement strand
TACACATACACCACACACACACACGTACATACACACACACACACATACACCACACACACACACACCACATACAATACACCACACACACCACATACAATACACCACACACACCACATACAATACACCACACACACCACATACAATACACCACACACACACACACACACACACACACACACCACATACACCACACACACACACACGTACATACACCACATACACACACACACATACACCACACACACACACGTACATACACCACATACACACACACACATACACCACACACACACACACACACACCACATACACCACATACACCACACACACACACACGTACATACACCACATACACACACACACATACACCACACACACACACGTACATACACCACATACACCACACACACACACACACACACACACACACATACATACATACGTACATACACCACATACACACACACACACACATACGTACATACACACACACATACGTACATACACACACACACACGTACACGCCAATGTAATGTGTTTAGACTATATACTGGATACATAATTGTGTTGTGTTGTGTGTTGTGTGTGTGGTGTGTGGTGTGTGTGTGGTGTGTGTGTGGTGTGTGTGTGGTGTGTGTGTGTGTGTGTGTGGTGTGTGTGTGTGTGTGGTGTGTGGTGTGTGGTGTGTTGTGTGTGTTGCAGTGTGATGCAGATCAGCCTGATCTGAAAAGAGTGACTGAAGTTCTACAGACTCACAGTGTGCCTCTGCCAGGTAAGGATAATGTGTGTGTGTAATGCACGTATGTGTGTATTGTGTGTGTGTGGTGTGTGTTATGTGTGTGTAATGTGTGTGTGTGTGTGTGTGTGTTTTAATGTGTGTGTGTGTGGGTATGGTGAGTGTGTGCGTGTGTATTGTATGTGTGTGTGTAATGTGCGTGTAATGTGTGTGTGTGTGTGTGTGTGTGGTGTGTGCATGCATGCATGTGAGTGTATGTGTGTAGTGTATGTACATGTGTGTAGTGTATGTACATGTGTGTATTGTATGTATGTGTGTGTGTGTGTATAGCAGGGTGATACAATGTGTGTGTGTATACATGCATAAGTGTTCGGCGACTTTTGTCCAAAAATCATATTTGAAGTTTGTTTGTTTATTAATATTAATATTCAAATATATTTTAATATTTATAAATAATATTTTGTCCATTAAATGCCTTCAGTAAGACCCATATTGGTATCAAACTTAAATTGTAATGTAAAACACACACAGTATGAGGTCAGACCCTGGATTAAACACACACAGTATATATATAAGTATATATACTCTTTTGATCCCGTGAGGGAAATTTGGTCTGCATTTATCCCAATCCGTGAATTAGTGAAACACACTCAGCACACAGTGAACACACAGTGAGGTGAAGCACACACTAATCCCGGCGCAGTGAGCTGCCTGCAACAACAGCGGCGCTCGGGGAGCAGTGAGGGGTTAGGTGCCTTGCTCAGGGGCACTTCAGCCGTGCCTACTGGTCGGGGTTCGATCTGGCAACCCTCCAGTTATAAGTCCGAAGAGCTAACCAGTGGGCCACGGCTGAAGAGCTAACCAGTAGGCCACGGCTGCCCAAGAAAGGACTGCGCTGCGAGCAGGGTATGGCAGGGTCAGAGGTCAGACCCTGGGTTAAACACTAGTGCTGTCAGTTAAATGCGTTATTAACGGCGTTAACGTAAACCTATTTTAACGGCGTCAATTTATTTAACGCGAGATTAACGTTCTTTTTGGTTAAACAAACTTTGTAGTTTTTTCACATGCTGTTCCAACAACTAGTAACGTTAGAACAACTACAACACACTGAATTTAGCTAGACCGGAAACTAAACAATACGCACTGACAAATGGAATGGAACGTTGTATGTGCTGCACGTACACGCCCCCTTTTAGGGAAAAGATGACTGATATAATGGAAACCTATGCTGCTGCATCAAAGTGGGGAGCGAAAAGGGTTTATACGTACTAAATCTTGAAACAAACGTGAATAAAAGGCACAAAATAAGGTTGGTGTAAGTTATCTGTGTGTTTATGGGATTAATGTGACCATGTTCCTATGGTTTGCTCTTTCTAGTTAACAGGAGTATCACGAATGTATCGATAGGCACAGTCAAACTGCCCGTGGCTGACACTGGAGCCTTAATGCAGGGGCTTACCTGAGCTTCAGCCCAGGGGCCTCGACCAATGAGGGGCCTCCTAATAATAATAATGATAATCAATAATAAACGGCGTGTCTGTATTCGCGGCGTCATTAGCCTACTCTGGAGCTAGCCTAAATAATTGAGCACATCGTACTGCTCTACAATTAGGCTACATCCATGCAGAGGCCCCTTGTCTTCTCCAATTCTAAAGTGTAACAACATGTAACAACGCAATAAATCCCAACGGGTGTAGAGGAGCTAGAGGAGAGTCTGAAACAGACTGACAAACTTATAATACAAACTACAACGACTGCAACGACAAACGAATGACGTGGATTCCTGTAACTGTCCATGAAAACAGAAGGCATAGCAGGTAGCCTAAATATCGTAGCAAATAGCCTGGAAATGAAACGGCTTTAAAAACATGCATTTCACGTGTCTCATTGGAGTGAACACAGAACATGGGCTGTGGCGCAAAGAAATGAATTAGTGATCTGCATCTCCGTTCACCAACAGCTAAGTTTGTATGTTATGTTTTCTCCATTGTTAACGGGAGATATGTCATGTACTGTAGTGATAATTCATGTTCACGTCACATGAGCCAGCTTGTTCTGTAGGCTAGTATTTCTGTCCCTCCCAAACTGCGTTAAACTGGTGTGTTAAGTAGGCCTAGACAGAATTTCAAAAAAACTCCTGGGGAACCCCCCGACACGACAAACACATGCACTTTTGAAAAGCTTTTAAACGTCCATATGTGTACCCATCTTTTAACTTGAACTTTTAAGCCTACAGCCAGTGTTGTAAAAGTTCAACGCTTGTTTTCGTGCAGTAGGCTAGCCTTTTGATAAGCGATGTCATGGGTTGGCTGACGTGATTCGAGGACTTCCTGTTTATATAAAGGTTTACATAGGCTGAATAATGATGGGCTACACTGCATGTTATTAACCAAAAGCGCACGCTATGTAAATAGGCGGGCAGATCGCGGGCCGGGTATCATTTAATCATAATTAATATTTGCGGTTGGGGGGGGGGGGGGCCTTAAAAAACATATAGCCCAGGGGCCTCGGGTGGTATTAAGGCGCCCCTGGTGGCTGACTATAACTAAGTTCAGCAAGCTTAACTTTACATGTCATAACATCAACTTACTAAACATAAGTCACACATTCATTCTATCTATTGTAATATGAACGTAGCCTATTTCCTACAACTACAGTAGGTGAGAGAATTGGCTATGTTATACTGAAGTTCCACAGTTAGCTAGCTAGCAAGCTAACCGTTTTGCATGGGATATGGTAAGTGTACATGCTAAATTTGTTCTCAACATGGGGTATTGCAAACGAATTAGGTTGGTAATGTACATAGTTTCGACATGAGTAAGTTACATAAACATAATTCTTCATAACTGCTTTGTTATAGTAGGGGGGCCTATGTGTCTAATTTGGGGGCCTGTGGGATTCGCATGTTAATTTTTGGAGAGTATTATATCTTTGTTCTAGGGGTTCTTAAGAGTAAAAAAAAACATGTCTCCATTTTTTTTGAAGGTTTTGAAGGACCCAAATCAAAGGTCAAATTCAGAAAAGGTCAAATATGGTGTTTTGTCCATAAACCTCACATTGCTGGTATTATAGCATAGGGTTTGGTGCCAAAAAGCAAAGATATTCTACAAGGTAGTGTGCAAAAGTGGGCCACATAAACAATATAACATTATAAAACATTTTTAGGCTGATGATTGATCTCTTTAACAAGAAATTGTGCCTAAAATTCTCGAAATTGTCCGCTAAAAAATAATACCGGTACTTCAATATCAATACAATCAATTCATGCCTATTAGTGTGCTTGAGTGTAGGCCTAGCCTGCTCTGTCAGTTCTTGTCTACACCCATTCAGAGCACAAAGTGCAGAGATCTCTGTTAAATCAAGTGTAATAGACTTAATAGACTTTTACATAGTACCAGCTGAAGTCTGTGCATTCCGTAGCTTATGTAAGTGTGATGAAAAGAAAGGCTAAAGGATCAGATAGACAAACAGACAGGTGTGTGTGTGTGTAACAGAGAGAAAGAGAAAGAGAGACACTACCAGCATGGATGGATTATGAACTTTCAGGCCCCTGGGCCCAGGTGTATTAAGGGCCACCCACTAATTGTTTTGCGGGGGACATTTTTAAAAATGTATTTGATGTGATTTCCTATATTCTGGTGCATTTTGGGGATGGCCAATACTTTAATTCAATCAGATTCATAGCCTATATGTTGATATGATGTGTTGACATTGAGGCAATGATTCCATGCAATGGCTTGGGCCCCCTGACTCCTTGTCTCCCCTGGGCTTGGGCCCGGTAGGCCCATGCAGTAATCCATCCCTGACTACCATTGACAGTTGGCTGATGATAGCTGGCAGTGATAGAATTTAGAATATCGAATAACCTGAAGCACATAGTGCTCTGTTCTTCATGGTTGGTGATATTAGTGACCTTCTAGCCTTCTACATTTGAGCAAGCACATTTTCATAGTCCATGGTGGCACAGTCTAGTTAGGTTATATTCTGAGGTGTGTCTTTCTGTTAGTCAGGTGATGGCACACATATTCTAAAAGAAACAGATTTTGGGCTATGTATCCAGTGGCAGATATGTGTGGACTGGTGAATAAACCATCACTAGAGACATATGCCAAATGTCTTGTTTTTGTCCATGAGAGAGTATAGAGATGGGGATCACAGATCAGCCAACGATTACATTGTTACAGTGCAGTTATCTTACAAGAGAACAAAGCAGTTTGGCACAGGAACTGCTACAAATCCACCTGTAACAGTGAGCATCTGCAGCATGCTAAGATTCGCTACTAGAAATCATGTGAAGCAGGCAGGACTCAGTGTCTTCAGAAAAGACGTGGTAGACCATCTTCTAAACCTGCAGCAACACCTGCAACTGCATCAAGTCCATCTAGAGGGACTTTGTACACTTGTTCAGCAGCAGCTGCTGCCAGCATAGATAAGTGTTTCTTCTATCAGAAGCAGACAAAAGAGCGTCTTCATGAGGTGTCCTCTTTCAATGCAGGCAACCAACCAAGAACAAGAAATAAGTAATATTTTGAAGTCAGGTAGCCAGTGTAAAGATGCTAGGATGGGGAAAATATGTTCATATTTTTTGTGTGTGTGAGCAGCTGCATTTTGAATAAACTGTTAGCTCTTTAGACAGGTATTATTACAGCTAGCATAATAGCATTGCAATAGTCTATCCTTGAGATGACAAAACATTAATTTCTTGGCATCTGGTAAGGAGAAGGACTTCCTTATCTTTGAAATGTTCCTTAAATGGTAAAATTAAGTTTTGGTGATCTGTTTTATGTGATTACTTAGTGCTAGGTCCTGGTCAATTATAACTCCCAGGTTTTTAACACTTGTGGATGAGGTCAGTGGAAGATCACTATATGTAGCCTGTAATGTGGATAGGAAATCCCTCATCTTTTTGAACCTAAAACCATGACTTCTGTTTTATCTGAGTTCAAAAGCAGGAAATTATTCGTCATCCATGTCTTTATAGCTCTTATACATGAGTCAAGTTTGGCTAACAGGGTTAATTCATCAGGTTTTATGGAGAGGTATAGTTATGTATCATCTGCTAAACAACAGGGGCCCCAGTACTGAGCCTTGAGGCACTCCATATTTTACCATAATCTTGGTAGATGGTTTATTATGGACCTGTACAAATTGTTGACGGTTAGGAAGGTATGATCTAAACCAAGCAAGTGCTGAGTCTTTGATGCCTATCAAATTTTCAAGCCTAAGTAGTATCTATGCTGTCAAAGGCAGCGCTGAGGTCCAGGAGGACCAGTATAGATACAAGGCTAGGTTTTTTTGTAGGAGAGCTTAATAACAGATGTCTTAAACGACTGCGGTACATGCTCTGACAGAATTATTTATAATCTAGAGCAAAACATTATCCAGGAAGGGGAGACCAGTCTTAAGAAGGTGAGTACAAATAGGGTTTAGTAGACTAGTTGTAGATTTTGATAAGGACATTGTGGAGGTGAGATCTAATATGTTGTGTATATGTAAATGAATTAAATGTTGTTTGAGGTCTCATCTGTGATTCAGTGATTTTGCTATCTTTCAGCAATGGAGTATGTGTATTTGGTGAAACTGATTGGTTATTGATCTTATCTCTAATTGTTTGACATACAATCATAATACTGACATACAATCATACTGTTGAAAATAATAAAATAAATGTTTTATGAACTTTATTCAACATAGCCAGTGATTTAGGTAATATTTATGGTGTTAATTATAGTGAAATATACAATTTAACAAAAATAGGGTTAAAACAGGTTTAAAAAAATGGAGACATAATTTTTCTCCATGTTCAATGACCTCTAAAGACAGTCCAACCACTCTCCAAAAATTAACATTTCAATCCCACAGAAACCACATAGGCCCCCTGACTATTAGTAAAATGATTGAATGTCCTGTGAATTAAAAATAGATGTAACGTCAACGTGTGATTACTAGCTGTCTATCAATGATATAATGTTAACTTGTTTTCCTCTATAATGGGACGTGATGCAGATTAAATGTATCTTTATGATGATGCGCCGTTAGTAGGCTACGTAAAGGCATGCTGCACACACTTGGTTGGGCTTACGAGCCGGCCAAAGAGTAGTAGCCTAGGCTGACGCATTAGTTGTGTGCCGCCAAAGATTTTATCATCGTCACTTGTTCTGTTATCAACATTCCTCTTTGGCTGCTACTATTTGCGATGCACTCTGCTTTCGACATTCATTTACATTAGATTCCATTCTTTTCAATACAACTCCGTACACCAGCATCGCACTTTGCAGCCGTGTAATCACGATTCAGTTATATTTGGTCGACGCTGCTCCATAAAATCCATTGTTCATCCAGTGTTTGCCTGTTAAAAACTTCGGCGCTGATGTGTGTGGCAAGTGACAGTGCACCATAGACTGTAGGCCTATAAAATGGCAGTGCACTCATGTTGAAAACTTCCTTATTTTCAACTGAACTCAAAGATAATGAATATAGTATGAATATAATATTTTCTGTTTATTATGCCCTTTATAATGTGGGTAGGCCTACATTTTGTGCACGCACTTCTGCGGTAGCATTTATTTCAGTTTATATCAGCTACATTTCTGAAGAATATTGTGTTGCCTCAGGTCTGCTGCACATCTTTTGAAATTTGATTTGATATAATCAAATAGACCTACGTCTTAAAGTTCAGTTAATAAAGTAACTTGCTTTGCTTTCATTTGAATCCCAATCAAGATACACAATAATTGCTTTATTGTTAATATGGACTCCTGGAAAGTTCAGAAATGCAAAATAATAGAATTTTAACCATATGATAAAATATGTGATTAATCATAATTAACTATAGGAATTCAGCGATTAATCGCGATTAAAATTTTTAATCGTTTGACGGCACTATTAAACACACACAGTATGTTCAGCTTCCGACATGTTTTATTCACTGTTGCTGGTTGTCACGTGGTATGTGACGTCATGTTTTGTTCGCGTCACAGCGAAATAGCCTAGTGGACGGCAAGAAGACGAATCAAATCAATGGGTTGTAATGGGACATATCGCACAGCTAGGAGATTATAGTGAGATTTAACCCTAGTCAATGGGACATATCGCACAGCTAGGAGATTATAGTGAGATTTAACCTTAGTCAATTTCAATTTAATATCACAAGAGCGCCAAAACATTGTACATCAGTGTTAAACTAGAATGTAATGCCAGAGGAATTACAATAGTGGATGGAAAGCTGCTGGGTTAATGTTGGTGGGGAGATTCCTGAAAAAAAAAACATTGAATCACTTAATCTTTGAGTTCATACAAACCCTTGTACCAAAAAACCTTGTGCGTCAGGCATTCTTGAGATATCACACTCAAGGTGGGTTTGGCCTTGACATTTGACTTAATCATTCCATACAATCCATACAAATGTTCACACCAAATTTGAAGCATGTGCGTCAAGCCGTTCTGAAGTTGTGACACAAGCATGAAAGCTGGCCTTTGGAAAATGTAATTCAGAGTATGCAATGCAAGACTACTGTACCTGCAAAACGGGGCTTTCAGTTGGTGTTGATGACTGCTCATTCTGCAGCCAGCTAACAATTACTTTGTCAACGTTAAAATAATTGAATCAACATCGCACTGCCACATTTATTCTATATCACTTTTGCACCCATCATTAATATTAAAGCAACGTTGAAATTCTAACTACAGATCAATGGGATTTCAATGGTATTTCCACTAAAATGAATATTGAAACAATGTTGAAATTACAACCAAACTAAAGATCAACGTGATTTCAGTGGTATTTCAATTGATATTAAACCTCAGTAAACCACTATTAGCCTAATCTGGCAAAATATTGGGAAATTCATATCCTGCTTTATCTACAGCCAGGATAAATTTGGCTAGGCCTAGGTATGTCTTGTTTAGGCTACACAAGCTTGCATAAATAACCATTGACAACTTGTTATCAGTTAAGCAAGTGCATTTATTCACTCTTCATCTAGAAATTCGTGTGTACTGTGTTTTCCTGCCATCCATAGCAGTTGCAGTCAGCCTGATCCTTCAGTGGCAGAGTGAAGCGGCACCTAACAGAAATAGAAGGGGGGGGGGGACAGCTGTTAGATAAATATGTTCAACTGAGCAACAAACTAACAGCTAAGCCTACAATCAAGTTATTTTACGCCAGTGGTTCTCAAACTTTTTCTTTCATTCCCCACTTAGATCAAGGGGGCATTTTTAAACCCCACCTGTCCCTCATCGCTCTAAATCAGACGTTTCAGCGATTTCACTCAAATTCTCAAAGGCATAATACTGTCGCTATCGAGGCGCCTGTCCCATACCTGAATGCAGTAATCTTAGATCTGCTAGGTGAGGTAGGTGCTTGTCTTAGCCTTGTAACTGGAGATTTAACTCATTGAGCCACTCATACAAACGTAGTTCAAAACGAAGGCCAAGTTTCAGCCAGTGATTGTTTGCCATTTGCCTCGTCAGCTGGCAATTTGAGTGCTTAGCTAGCTGCTACCGCCTCCACTGCACACAACCGCGAACCTAGAAACATGAACTTACTATGTTGCTAAGCTACAAGTTTGAAGCTAACGCCAGCTTGCTTACTTGATTAGCCGAGTCGTTTTAAACAGACTTCACACACTCCATTCAAATACAAAACACAAATATTTAACTTACATTGGGTGTGGTAGGAAAACGTCCGTTTCGTCGTCGTTTGTTGGACGAACCAGACAACAAGAACGTAAACTTTCTTCAAGAGGATGCTTGACAGCAGCAGTGCCTGTAGAATCGGTAGGAATCAGAGGCAAGGAGAACGCTACTGCGCATGCGCACAAGTTCATTACGGGATGTGTAGTTTTAGGGAGCCCCAGATTGTATGCATTAGGAGCTGAGACCGTTGAATTCACAGGTGACACCTGTGCCAGTGTTCTAATTAGCCCGGGAAATTCTCTGGGAGCTTAACAAGCGCAGCTGGCTTTAGGCCATTATGACATCACAGCCATTCAAGTCTATGGGGGAAAAATTAGCTTTTTGTCATTTTTAATCCCCTATTTCTCAAAAAGTATAAACTTTTAAGAAAATCTGAAAAAGTTACTCTGTTGTCCAACTCCAGACCTACAAAACGGTTATTTCAACATGTCATGCACTGTAATAAGAAGAAGAAGAAGCCAGGAGATTTCAAGATAGTGGATTCCATCCACTATAACAATCAGAGCCCATGAGTAACAGTAAGGTCTGTTTACATGATAAATTAATAAGTTAGTTAGGTGTAGAGAAAAGAACATGGTGTTTAAAGCCACCTGAGGTGTATGTTACAAAGAGGTGGGATGGGCATGAATCTTATTTAGGGTCAGAAAGTTCAATAGTCCAGTGTAGGAAATGAATTGTCCAGGGGGATTAGGAGTTGTCATAGGGCAAGTAGTGGGTCGCTAGGCTGTACAGGCCAGGAATCTGGGCAGGGGGACAGCAACAGGTGATGATAGGGCAGTAGCAGGGATGGGACTTCAGGTGAGATGAGCCACCTCTGCTCTCCTATAGAGGCAGGAGTGTGTGTGTGTGCGTATGTGTGTGTGATTAGTAAGCCACCTCTGCTTTCTCCTATAGAGGCAGGAGTGTGTGTATGCATGCGTGTCCGTGTGTGTGCGTATGTGTGTGTGTGTATGCGTATGTGTGCATGCGTGATTAGTAAGCCACCTCTG
The DNA here is from genome assembly GCF_046254945.1 of Alosa pseudoharengus. NCBI lineage: Eukaryota > Metazoa > Chordata > Actinopteri > Clupeiformes > Clupeidae > Alosa > Alosa pseudoharengus. The sequence continues at coordinate 576,191 of NW_027468718.1, read as the reverse complement.
CTCTCTCCTATAGAGACAGGAGTGTGTGTGTGCGTGTGTGATTACCTCTGCTCTCCTATAGAGACAGGAGTGTGTGTGTGCGTGTGTGATTACCTCTGCTCTCCTATAGAGACAGGAGTGTGTGTGTGTGTCTGTGTGTGCGTATGCGTGCGTGTGTGATTACCTCTGCTCTCCTATAGAGACAGGAGTGTGTGTGTGTGTCTGTGTGTATGCGTGCGTGCGTGATTACCTCTGCTCTCCTATAGAGACAGGAGTGTGTGTATGCGTGCGCGTGTGTGTGCGTGTGTGTGTGTGTGTGTATGCGTGTGTGTGTATGTGTGTGTGTATGCGTGCGCGTGTGTGTGCGCGTGTGTGTGCATGTGTGTATGCGTGTGCGTGTGTGTGTGTGCATGTGTGTGTGCGTGTGTGTATGCGTGCGCGTGTGTGTGTGTGTATGCGTGTGTGTGTATGCGTGTGTGTGTATGTGTGTGTGTATGCGTGCGCGTGTGTGTGCGCGTGTGTGTGTGCATGTGTGTGTGCGTGTGTGCGTGTGTGTATGCGTGCGCGTGTGTGTGTGTGCGCGTGCGTATGCGTGCGTGTGTGATAACCTCTGCTCTCTCCTATAGAGGCAGGCTTGCGGCTGCAGCAGTTGTACAAGGCTGGCTTTGACAACAGCGCCACCTACAGGCAGCGTAAGGAGCAGCGTCTGCAGGAGAAGAGAGACCGCAGCGCCCCCCCACAATGCAACGGGGCCAAGAGACCACGGCAACGGCAGCAGACCAAGCCCTCGTCTCCTAGCAGCGCCTGATCGTTATGGGATGGCAAACACCAGCCCCTCGTCTCCTAGCAGCGCCTGATCGTTATGGGATGGCAAACAGTTGATGGGAACAAATTCAGACTTTTATTTTCACAAGCTCTCACTCTGCTGAGCCTTTCCGATTTAAAAACAGTTGAAAAAAGAGCCTCAGTCAGCCTGTGTCACGCTTTTGGAACAAATAAAACAATTTAAAAAAAGAGCCTGAATCGTCTGTGTCATGCTTTTGGAACAAATAAAACAGTTTAAAAAAGAGCCTGAATAGGTCTGTCACGCTATTGGAACATAAAGTGGCAGAGGGGGATTTCTCAAAGGCAGAATTAAGAAATCCAAGATAAGTGAGAAAGCGAGGCTTGACCTAGCGTTTTCTGGTCATCCTAGCTCATCACATTTCACTAACCAATCCAGGATGAGTAGTAGCGACTAGGAGCAGCAGGTGTAAGTAATTCAGGATATGTGCACGTTCTCGTTTCTCCTACATAGAACCCACGGTTGGAATTAAAAAGACGCAGAAAATAGTGTCATTCACACAAAGTGAACAACCGCTTTTGATATAGACTAATAGTGAAGTAAAGCTTTTCTTTTTTGAATGGGGAATCATGACTATTTCTGTAAAACAGCGAGAGTAGGTGTGGTGGAGCAAATTTACGTATGAATACTTCCTTATCTCACCATGCAGCGCCATTAACTCATTGAGTGCCAAAAAACGTAATATTACGTTTTTAGCTTTTTTTTTACGACACTAGCCACTCTAACACGCCTTATATGTGATTTTGGGAACTCTGTGATGAATGGAAATGAAATGTATGACGATTGAAAACTCATGAAAACGCACAATCTGGACATTTTATCATAACTCAGTTGCCGCTTTGTGTCGAATCAGTGACGCAGTGACGCATGCACGTCAGCTCAAAACCAGGCCATTTTCGTGGGTCTATCACTAGGTGGAAGTCTCGCCAGGTCACTTCCCGGAAACTTTACAGGTAACATTTCATATTTCATGAAAGACGTTATATCAAAAAACAGCGATTTTGATGAAAACTAGCCACTGTTTAGCTTGGGATTTCTCAGGAACAGAGGCATGTAGAAATACACAGTTTATGAATATGAATATGCTGTGGCTGTACAAAAATCATCAACAATGGTCTAGATTGCTGGCACTCTAGGACAAAGCTTCCAAAAACAGCTTGGCATTAAGAAAGCACTTCCAACTGCAAAGATGCACATAGTATGCCTTTATATTGTCTTTAGAACAGAATTCGTTGAAAACACCTTTGAAAAATTGCCCTCCATTTCCAGTCAACTACTATAGTAGGCTATTCATCAAACGTCACGTGGGTGATCGGCCGAGTCGCACTTGCAAGAGGACACGTCCTTGCCAGTGCCGAATATGTCGGTGATAGCGACACAGACGTTACCGACCAAGAGGAGGAGGAATTATGGAGCCCGACAGCAGTAGAAAGTGATTTTATGAACAGAAAAAATATATCCATCTTACACAAGTCCTTTGACACAGAAATGTAAGTGTCAGAAGAGTGACAGCGCATATTTCATAAAATATGCTAAATCTCTTTAAAATATGCTATATGCTTTCTGACCATATCACTGTTATGCTAATGCCCGCATACAGACAAAGAGTGAAAGAAAACAAACCGGTTCGTAAGCAGGTAAAAGTGTGGCCTGAGGGAGCCTCTGATGCTCTTCAAGACTGCTTTGACACAACAGACTGGGAAATGTTTAAGCAGGCAGCCACTTACAACAACCAGACAGACATAGAGGAGTATACAGACACTGTAACCTCTTACATCACCAAGTGCATCGATGATGTGACCCACACAAAAGACATCATCACTCGGGCTAACTGGAAGCCATGGCTAACAGGGGATGTCCTCAGGCTGCTGAGGGCCAGAGACGAAGCCTACAGAGCTGGGGATGAAGCTGGCATGAGAACAGCGAGAGCCAACCTGTCCCGTGGCATCAAGGAAGCAAAAAAGGAATACACCCACAAGATAACCACCCACTTCAAAGACAGCAGGAACGCACAAAGCCTATGGCAGGGCATTCAGGCCATCACGGACTACAAGCCCGCGCCACAGAGCTGTGAGAGCAACATCCCTCTGCTCAACAATCTGAACCGCTTCTTTGCTCGCTTTGAAGCACAAAACAGCACTTGCCCACAGAAGACCCCTCCCCCTCCACACGAGCAGCCCCTGTGCCTCTTTGCCAACAGCGTGAAGAGGACACTTGCTGCTATCAACACCCGTAAAGCACCAGGTCCAGACAACATCCCAGGTCGTGCGCTGAAGGACTGCACTGAGGAGCTTAAGGATGTCTTCACAGACAACACTTCCCTGAAGCAAGCCATCGTCCCATCATGTTTCAAAGCTGCCACCATCATACCTGTGCCGAAGAAAACTGCTCCATCCTGCTTCAATGATTACCGCCCCGTTGGCACTGACACCCATCATCATGAAGTGCTTTGAGCGGCTTGTCATGTCACACATCAAATCCATTCTAGGGCTGGGATAAACGATTATTTTTTAAACGATTAATCTAGCGATTATTTTTTCGATGCATCGATTAATCTAACGATTCATTTTTTCAGTCCGATTCGATTTCGATTCAATTATCGATTATCTCCCCATCAATTCACTAATAACAACTTATACATGTTTATTTACACATCTGAATGAAAAAAAAACATGAATTCTTAAACATTGCAATATATGGTTATTGCTCTTAAGATTCCAAAATAAAAGACTATACAAGTGCAAAGTAATGCATTCTTAGTCAGAGGTAGCATTCAATGAAGTTCAGTAGTGTATGTCTAATTGAGTGCCTGTCATTTTAAGACGTTCGTGTGGGAATCCTTGCGATTAACACAGTTAAAAGGCTGCTGATGTGTGGATGCAATTCATAACGTAGTTAGTTCAAATAACGATTCGTACTTCTCCTTTGGACAAGCACTTTTGAGTCTTGGAAAACACTTTTCCATTTACATCGGGATTTTGCAAACATTCAGAGTCAATAAAATGAGCCCTGCATGAGTAACGAATAAGCAGCTGCAAGTAAGCATGCTAAACTTGACACCCTAGTATTCTAACGTTAGCTTTGAGATACTGCTTGATTGCATACTGTAACTTAACTTAGTTTAGTCTCCTCAATGTACTATGTTGTGATAAGACCTTAGCAGAGTTTACTTTAACTTTAATTCAGCAGTTTTAATGCTGCAAATTTGCGCAGCATTATCACGATGCTAAGCGGATTTAATAGCAATTTAGCCTACTGTGTTCTATGCAGTGCTTCTATGTGGCAACAACAATCCTTCAACAATCGTGAATATTTTGTTAAATGCACATGCAGAGGAGGAGCAGCGGGCTCGTTACGAGAGAGAGCGGGCGGGGCGAGGAAAGGCTGTGTGAGTAAAAAGTGCAGCTCAATGAAATTATTTTATCTTATCTTTAATTTAAATAGTAGGCCTACAACATAGAACATCAATGTGTGGTGGCCGGTTTTGATTTCGTGGTGCCCAGCCACAGATTAGTCAACGTATGGAAAACACTGAAGGTGTAAAATTAAAAATATTTAGCAGCACACGTTATGCTTGACGAATCGACGCTCATATTTCGCGTTGACGTCATCGATTACGTCGACGCGTTGTCCCAGCCCTAATCCATTCTCCCCCCCACCATGGACCCCTTCCAATTTGCATACCGAGCCAAACGGTCCACAGAGGATGCAATCTGCTCTGCCCTCCACCCAGCCCTCACCCACCTGGAAAAAAGAGACTTATATGTGAGTTTGCTGTTTATAGACTTTAGTTCTGCATTCAACACCATAATACCACAACAACTCATCTGCAAACTTGACAAACTGGGACTCAGTACCTACCTCTGCAACTGGCTACTGGACTTCCTCTGTCAGAGGCCTCAAGTAGTACGTGTTGGCAACAATATCTCAAGCAGCATCACACTGAGCACAGGGGCCCCCCAAGGCTGCGTGCTCAGTCCGCTGCTCTTCACCCTGCTGACGCATGACTGCACTGCAACCTACAGCAACAACCACATAGTGAAATTTGCTGACGACACAACTCTGGTGGGTCTCATCACCAAGGGCGACGAGACTCAATACAGGTTGGAGGTCGACCTTCTGACCACGTGGTGCAGGGACAACAACCTCCTGCTGAACGTCAGCAAGACCAAGGAGATTGTTGTTGACTTCCGGAGAGGTCACACCCAACACCTGCCACTGACCATCAATGGTGCTGTGGTGGAGAGAGCGAGCAGCACCAAATTCCTGGGGGTGCACATCAGTGAAGACCTCTCCTGGACCACCAACACTGCATCACTGGCGAAGAAAGCTCAGCGCCGCCTGTACTTCCTGCGGAAACTCAGAAAAAACAATTGGCTCCACCAGCCATCATGACCGCATTCTACCGAGGCACCATTGAGAGCATCCTCTTCAGCTGTATCGCTGTGTGGGGCGGAAGCTGCACTGAATACAACAGGAAAGCCCTGCAGCGCATAGTGAACACAGCTGGAAGGATTATTGGTGCTTCACTCCCCTCCCTGAAGGACATTTACACCTCCCACCTCACCCGCAAGGCGACCACAATTGTGAGTGATGCAAGTCACCCCGCTCACAATTTGTTTGATCTACTGCCCTCTGGGAAGAGGTACCCTCAGCTACATAACATCCTGGACTTTGGACCCACAATGGCTGCATTTGCACTACTCCACTTGCACTACTCCACTTGTACACTTGCACACTTTGCAACTTGAGGTTGTTGTCCTGTTGTCCTGAAAACACTTCTGAACACACTTCTGCTGCTCTTACATAACTTGCACCACTATGCCACTTGCATACTTAGGTCAAACAGAACTACCTCAGCCATTTATTGGCCTGACTTTTGCACTATTATATTGACTGTCTACTGTATGCACAATTGCACAATTTCAACCCAAATTTTGCTGCTCTTATTTCTTCATTGTATGTGCCTTCTTATTTACTTTTTATATTGTTTACTTGAATGTTATGTTTGTCTGTGGACCTAATTGGTAAAATATGTCTTGTCTCCACCGTGGGATAGTGGGAAACGTAATTTTGATCTCTTTGTATGTCTTGACATGTGAAGAAATTGACAATAAAGCAGACTTTGACTTTGATCTCCATTTCTAAAAAAAAACAAACAGGGATTTTGATGAAAAGTAGCCACTGTTTAGCTTGGGATTTCAATAAATAATGATTGAAAAGATCTTGCCACGTTTACAAAAAAATTATTCTAATCAAGTGTTATTGATCTTATCCCTGCTGAAAAAAACAGCCTGACCAGCTAAAGGTGGTTTGCTGGTTGACCAGCTTGTTAACCAGCTTGTTTGACCACCCTATGATGGTTGACCTGCTAGACCAGCAAAACTCTTGCGAAAACATACCTTCAGCTGGTTTTCCCAGCTTATGATGGTAATTCAGCTGGTTTTGCTTGTCGTACCACCTCAAGCTGGTCATTTTAGATGGTGTTGCTGGTCTATAGTGCTGGTTTAACTGGCCATGCCAGCTTATCATGGGCGTAGATTTGCGTGGGGTCCGAAGGACGTGTCCACACCAATATCAAATAATGACTGAAATGTCCCCAACAATATTCAGGTTGAAACGGGGAACAAGCGCCTCATGCGGTACACAAAGAGTTAAACAACTTCCCACTTCAGTACCACCACCCAAAATACGTATTTGAGACAGACCTGTTTTTGATTGGCTTAGCTCCCTGTAGCCTATGTCATGCTGTCGATTAGAAGTTTTTGGCACACTTGTAGAGTTTAGATTCTCTGCCCGAGCCCGAACTTGACCCGACACACTCAGCAATCGACTCCTACGGACTTTCCCCTGAAGATGGCAGCAAAGATGGCAACATTTCCGGAAAGGTACTGGCTTGATGAAATTCATTCTGGACTCTCTATCCGACCACATACAGACCTCGGGATACTTCGGTTTGGCTTTAGGGACCATCTACTCACTACCACGTAAGTGTTATGTTGTTTGGAACTGTAGAAGAGGTATAAAAAAATAGCGTTTTGTAGTGGCGAAATTGATATGCCCTGCTCACTTCCAGGTTACGAGTTTTGACTGAAAACGGTACAATCGAACTTTCTCAAAACACATCCGAATGACATGATTTTGATGTCAACTCAACGTATGTTCCCCCAATCATCCGTAAATCGATCTAAAGTGCATTTTACTCCGGATAATTCCTTTAACTGGCATTCACAAGGTCAGAGAGAAAGTCTATGTTCCACGTTTTCATAACAGCCTAAATTAACGAGGTGGTAGATCAGTCTGGTTCATAACGAGGTGGTGGATCGGTCTGGTTCTGTTTAAAATAAATTACGCCTCTTTCATGCGGTCGCCATATTGGCGTGACAGAAGTGTGAATGTGAGGAATGTATTGAATGGGAGGAATGTAACATATTGTATTGAATGGGAGAACTCGGGGCCCAGATGAAAATAGCAGCCGTGGCCTTCTGGTTAGCACATCGGACTTGTAACCGGAGGGTTGCCGGTTTGAACCCCAACCAGTAGGAGCGGCTGAAGTGCCCTTGAGCAAGGCACCTAACCCCTCACTGCTTCCCGAGCGCCGCTGTTGATGCAGGCAGCTCACTGCGCCGGGATTAGTGTGTGCTTCACCTCACTGTGTGCTGAGTGTGTTTCACTAATTCACGGATTGGGATAAATGCAGAGACCAAATTTCCCTCACGGGATCAAAAGAGTATATATACTTATACTAAATAAATGTAAATGCAAAAGTAAAATCTGTACAACATTTTATTGAATTGTGTAGCAGTCAAAGCCGCGAGTAAAAAGTACAAACATTATTGAATTCTGTAGCCAACAGGAGAAAATCTGTACAGACAGTGAAGTCTATAAAAACTCAGCAACAAACATGGGCGTCAGTGAGGTGTGTGTTTGTGAATGAATACATGTGAGAAAGTGTGTGTGGTTTGTGTGTGTTAATGTTGGGGGGTGTGTGTGTGTGTGTTTACGTTGGGGTGTGTGTGTGTGTTTACCTTGGGGGGTGTGTGTGTGTTCGTGTGTGTGTGTGTGTGTGTTTACGTTGGGGCGTGTGTGTGTGTGTGTGTGTGTTTACGTTGGGGTGTGTGTGTGTGTGTGTGTTTACGTTGGGGTGTGTGTTTACGTTGGGGGGTGTGTGTTGGTGTGTGTGTGTGTGTGTGTGTTGGTATGTGTGTGTGTGTGTGTGTTTACCTTGCTGTGTGTGTGTGTGTTTACGTTGGGGTGTGTGTGTGTGTTGGTATGTGTGTGTGTGTGTTGGTATGTGTGTGTGTGTGTGTGTTTACGTTGGTGTGTGTGTGTGTTTACGTTGGGGTGTGTGTGTGTGTGTGTTTACGTTGGGGGGGGTGTGTGTGTGTGTGTTGGTATGTGTGTGTGTGTGTGTGTGTTGGTGTGTGTGTGTTGGTATGTTTGTGTTGGTAGGTGTGTGTGTTGGTATATGTGTGTGTGTGTTGGTAGGTGTGTGTGTGTGTGTGTGTTGGTAGGTGTGTGTGTTGGTATGTGTGTGTGTTTTGGTATGTGTGTGTGTGTGTGTGTGTGTGTGTGTGTTGGTAGGTGTGTGTGTATGTGTGTGTGTGTTGGTAGGTGTGTGTGTGTGTGTGTGTGTGTGTTGGTAGGTGTGTGTGTGTGTGTGTGTGTGTTGGTATGTGTGTGTGTGTGTTGGTAGGGAGCTTCTCTGGTCCAGTTAGGTCTGTTGGAAAAAGAACAAATGATGTAACTGGTCACTTCATGAGGGAGATGGTAGTGTCTTGTGTGTTTGTGTGTGTGTGTGTGTGCGTACGTGTGTGTGTGTCTTGTGTACATGTGTGTGTGTGTGTGTGTGTGATGTAACTGGTCACTTCATGAGGGAGATGGTAGTGTCTTGTGTGCATGTGTATGTTTGTGTGTGTGTGTGTGTGTACGTATGTACATGTGTATGTTTGTGTGTGTGTGTGCGTATGTACATGTGTGTGTGTGTGTGTGTACGTGTGTACAGTTGAGTGCAAATAAATAGTGGGTTAAATGAAAAGTGACTAAAGCTCATTCTCCTGGGGCCGGTTGCACAAAACACCTACGTTTTCCCTCTAAATATAAAATATGACCCTTAAGGCTTATTTTCCCCTAAATATGATAAAGCTTATTTTCCCCCTAAATACGACCCTTAAGGCTTTTTTTCTCCTTGGGTAAGGGATGTATTTAAGGGTGTTGCACAGAATACCTCAAATGGTTTCCTTAGTTAAAGGTTGTATCAGCGATTGCAGGCCCAAAAAAGGCCCAAACATAAATGATCACATTCATCTAATTTTTCCTAACGATCCGCTAGCTGCCCGCCGAGATACGCATTCAGGAGGGAGGGGGAGGGAGGAGTGAGTTAGCTCTCTGTTTTGTTTGAACATCAACCGAAGTGACGTTACCCCGCCATCGCTGATACAACTTTTAAGGAAAAACGTTAAGGGATTTACTGCATTGAAAGTGATTTTCCGGCACGTTTTTCATTAACGTTTTGCCTAGCGAACTAAATCGAAGCTCATGGTAGGCTAACAGGACCTCCACATGAATTTTGTTAAAGGTAAACTATGCAGTATTGGCATATTCCTTACTGTTTTCTTGGTTTTTTTTCGCTGGCTCTGTCATGACGAATGTCTGAGAAACTCCATCGCTACCTTTTTCTAGCCGGTGCCTGGCGTGTATGTTTATTTGAATGCAGTAAAGCAATTCGTTACAGTCGTTATACTTCCTGACACTGAGGCCGTCGGCCCGCCGGCCCCCAGTTGCAAGGGTGATTTTTCCGCTCACAGGGGAAGCGAGACGGCCACCATTCAACCCCAAAAAAAGTCATATAACCAATGACTGAAGCTGTTAAATTAAGGTAAATGAAGCTAAAAAACCTGCATAGTGTGCCTTTAACATTAGCACATGTAAACCACACAATAACAATATAGTCTAAATATTAGTTTCAGTTAAATCTTGAAAAACGTATTCAGTTTATGTCAGTTTATGAGGTTGAAGAGAAAAATGTCAAAACGGCTATTTTTTGAACAGCCTAATTTCGCTTACTGTAAGAAATTAGCCTGGCCAACGCCAGACCTCATCTCATTGAGATGGGGTCTGGGAACTACATGTAGATTTTCTCGTATTTGAAACATGGTTCAGAGCAGAGCAGAGCAGTTTATTGGGCGCTACGAATGTCTATCAAATGCGTCTGTACGTAGCTCATAACCGCTTCAGTGTGTCGTCATCGTCTTGCTGTCCCCCCTCCGTTCTGTGATTGGTTCCTTGGTTGAGGTGAAAACGAAGTCCATCGCACGCGTAAGGCAGCATGGGAAAACCCAGGCTAGTAGGAAATAATGCGGCCTTGAGAATGAATTTGTTAATAATTTGATTTGGAATTGAATATGTAATGTTTCCATTATTACATTTTTTAACACACTGCTATTTATTTGAATACTACTGTTTGTATGTTTGTGAATGTGTGTTTGTGTGTGTGTATGTAAATGTGTTTGTGTGTATGTGCGTTTGTGTGTGTGTGTGTATGTGTGTGTGTGTGTATAGTGTGTGTGTGTGTGTGTGTGTGTGTGTGTGCTCACCTTACTTCTTCTTGCCTCCCATAGTCAGATTCTCACTCTTCTTTTTCTGCACCTGAATCCCAACACACCGTCAGATCTCAAACACCACACACACGCACTCACACACACACAGTGTTGGGAGGGTTACTTTCAAAACGTATTCCGTTACTGAATACAGAATACATGCCCAAAAATGTAATCTGTAATGTATTCCGTTACGTTACTCAATCTGAGTAACGTATTCTGAATACTTAGATTACTTCCGCATTGAATTGCATTTTATAAGTGTAGGAATGCGGCCATCAAATCCTGCTTAGGCCTACTAAACAGGCCTATTCTGGTGTGTTCTTCTGTTCCAAATGGCTGAAGTGTTAGGCCCACATAGGAGAATGTAAAGTCAACTAAGCTACCTGATACAACTTTAAAATAGCAAGGTGACCACTAAAACTACAGCAGGCGACTAGGCTAATTAAAACAAACTAAATAAATAGGCTAGGCTACTTTAAGGGCGTAGCCAGAAAATATATTAGTGCCTGTGAGATTTTTCGGTGGCATCAAATCCAGTACAAGTGAGGGGCGCATATGACAGGTGGAACGCAAATGACCTGTAAATGTAAACACTATCTAGGCTACTGTATATCAGTGCTCTCAAAATGAACGTGATTGCGTAATGACAATCAAAAACCGCACGTTAAAATATGCTAGGCCTACTCGCAAGAATAATTATTCAGAGGCTGCACCATATCATTCATTTTAAAACGTAAATGTAGATCTAATTAGAAAAAAAATAATCCATAAAGCTATTTTAAGTTAGAATAACAAACTTAGAATGCAGTGCCTATTTTAGAGATTGGTTTAATTGTAGGTCTAAATCAACACGTGAACTAGGCTTTGTTTATTGATTAGCAAACTGTGTAACCGATTGGCTGAAGTAGCCTGAGCTATTAATACTTGGGAAAATATCCTTTGAACAGACATCAGGAACCACGATCAGTGAGGAACAGGAGTTACCTCCACTTACTTTATTTGCTGTGCAAACAGTCATTTCAGGGTCTCCGATGATGCGTCCATAATGCGCGCTGGCTGCGTTTTGAGGCTAGAGCAAGACGGCGGGGCTTGGATTTAAACATGTAGGCTAAACAATTTCATCATAGATTGCTTTCAGGAGCTTCTGGGAAATGGAGTTGCCTTAATTTATTTAGAGAGTGAATAAACTTATGAAACAGAGAAGCATCGTCATGTAATCCATTGGTTTCAACAATGTAACTGTATTCTAAATACCAGCTATTTAAATTATAACTGTATTGGAATACAGTTACTCATAATTTGTATTCTGAATAAGTAACACACACACACTATATGTGAATCACAACACACCGTCAGATCTCAAACACCACACACACACACACGCACACTCACACTATATGTGAATCACAACACACCGTCAGATCTCAAACACCACACACACACCTTCAGATCTCAAACACCACACAAACACACACACACACACGCACTCACACTATATGTGAATCACAACACACACACACACACACACACACACTCACACTATATGTGAATCACAACACACACACACACACTCACACTATATGTGAATCACAACAACACCGTCAGATCTCAAACACCACACATACACCGTCAGATCTCAAACACCACACACCAAAGGCGTATCAAGCTTTTTAAAAGTGTGGGGGTTGTGGGATAGGGAAGTGAAACAATCTGGCCAAATTATAAATAACTCCCTACAGGTACGTTGTAAGTAGTTTCTGAGAGGAGTGCGGACTATATTCGTGTCTGGGAGTTTCTCCCCCGAAATTTTTTGAAATTCTGATTGCTGCACACCATTTTAATCCAGTTTGGGAGGGACAGAACAAACAGGGCCCCTCATCTGTGTGGCTCATGTGACATGTAGGCCTGATCTACCTGCTATCACTTCACTATTTGACACTACCCTACATGGAGACATATCTCATGTTATAAATCAAGAAATCATTTCAGAAATTATGTAGCCAGCTTAATTAATTAAAGAACTCAAATGTGTCTTGACGCCGCCGTTTGTAAGATCAAAATAAGATGTTCTAAATGGAACGCGATTGTATTTAAGACATTAAGATCTCCAGTAGATGTAGAACTACGACACACATTGACAGTGAAATGCCACCGACGTTTGTAAGATCAGATCAAATAGGCTAAGACGTTCTAAATGGAACGCGATTAAGCTGTTCAGATCTTTTCCAAGCGTCTTGGAGACGTTTGTGTGCTGACTGGGCTATGTGTATATACAGTAGTTGATGACACCAAATTAATAAGTATTTCTGATTGGGGAAACTTTTAGCCTAGTTTATTTTTTTTTTCAGTCCGCGGTTCCATACCCTTCAATCTTGCTGCAAATGATCAGACGTGTGAAGCACCGGGCATAACTTAATTTCGTGGCTACGTGGACCAGTAGGTTAATTGTTGAGGAGGCCCATAGTTTAAGAAAAGCTGCAGATCATAGACAGAGAAAGCATAATGCTCTGAGAACAGTAGCCAAGGGCCTTTCTGCAGAAACAACAAGTGCCTTGGTGCGCGCACCCCCGCTTTCACTTCGACTCCCTGCATTTCTACATTGTGACAAAGACAGTACATTTTGGTTTACTAGCATAATGCGGTAACAATTGACCTGTCGCTAAGCACCACCCTTAGAACGCTGATGAGCCAATGACAGTCCAGCCTCAGTGGGACTCGAACATCAGCTCGGACAACTCCATAGGAAACAACAGGGAGGAGGCATAAAATGACAAATTAATGGTTATTTATGGAGTTTATTAACTCAAAAAACCCCGACGGATAACCATGGCCAAACGTTTTGCATGGGGGATGTGTAATATATAGTACACACTACACACTACACACACACACACACACACACACACACTATACACAACACACACACACACACACACACACACTACACACACACCACACACACACCACGCACACACACACACACCACACACACACACACATACACACACCACACACACACACACTACACACTACACACACACACACACACACTACACACTACACACACACACACTACACACTACACACACACACACCACACACACACACACCACACACACACACACACCACACACACACACACACGCACACACTACACACACACACACACACACCACACACACACACACACACACACCACACACACCACACACACACACACCACACACACACCACACACACACACACACACGCACACACGCACACACTACACACACACACACACACCACACACACACACACACACACCACACACACACCACACACAACCACACACACACACACACACACACCACACACACACACACACACACACCACACACACACACACACACACACCACACACACACACACACACACCACACACACACACACACCACACACACACCACACACACACACCACACACACACACACCACACACACACACACACACCACACACACACACACACACACACACACACACACACACTCACACCCAGGGTGCGATTTGTAGGGGGGGATGGTGAGGATTTCCCACCCTCTGGTTTTCCTATCCCTACCTCTGCTAAATTATTTTTATCAACATTTATCCCCCTCTGCCCCTCATATTGATTAATGCTACTTCATATAAGTAAAGCGCTGCAACGTGAGAACAGTCTAGTAGGCTAGCCTACATAATAATCTGACATCAGAAACGCACCGTCACCGTCAGCACTGATGCTGCTGACACAGTGGCTGCGTGATAACTTAATTTGGCCTTGATCATGCAGGACATTTCAGAATGTCGAGTGTGTAATCCATCATAAATGGCTAGGTTCAATGGAAAAGTTAGCTGGACAAATGAAAGAAAACGAGAAGGATTCAGTGAAGCATAATAATGTTTTAGAACCTTCAAAATTAGAAAACTGATGCAACTGAGATGGAGGACAACTGCACGTAGAGTAGAACGTAGGCCTATTGTCCGAAGGAACTTACATTAAATGAGGAGATATTTGCTGAATGCCACAAAAAGTGTTACAGAAATTGCTTGGCATCGCTTATTCAATGGCTCTCTACTTAAACACCTGTTGTTTGCGGAGGACGAACGAGAAGCACTCGTTTGATAAATCAGCCAGTAGTAGACAAATAACTTTTAGAAATAATCTGTACTGCAAAAACGTATGTTGGTGGGTATTTAAACTATCTAGCGGGTGTTTTAACAGCTGCAAGAAATAGAAGCTTCATGGTCTTTATGTTCTGGTTCGTAAATTATTTTCATAAAACTTCAAGTTGCCCTATAACTTTACTCTCCAAACTCTTCACTGCACTGTAGGCAATTAACTGACAGTATGATAGGCTATTTATTTTCTGTAGGCTACAATAAACACATTTATTTTTTCAACTTTTGCAATATTACGCACTTGGCTACTGAACGCAAAAAAAGAGAGAATGCACGTAGCCTACGCAGCGTGTAGCGCAATGTGTAGGCTATTTGGTTACCAACTAACACTGTTAGCCAATTCACTAACTTAAGACTTCAGTGCCATAATATACAACGTTTTTTACACAACAAATACAGAAAGGATGGAGGCAGCAAAAGTAGATTAGTCATTTCAGATGGAGCAAGAACAAGGTGAATTTGTATGCTTGTCAAAACCTAGTCCTACCCTGCATTAGAGGAGCTGATCATCATACCAAGCACACTCGCTGTTTAAAGTCATACACCACGGTAAACTAAAACTAAAATGTTACAAAGGTGGCAAAAATAATATAGGCCTAGGGTATTATTAGCCATGACATTACTAGGCTATGAATCGTTCGTTCATTTTTATTTTTTTTTGGGGGGGGGGGGGGTGTTATTCAAAATCATCCCCCCCTCTGGTTTTTACACAAATCGCACCCTGCTCACACCTACTACCACCTCAATCTCAGCCACCAGACACACACACCTCATTCATGGCATCGTCAATCTGTTTGAGTTCCTCATATCGGAACCTCATATCGGTCACGTGACTCCCTCAATGGCTGCACCATCAGATCCTCAATCTGAGGAAAGAGCTACGACACACACACACACACACAACATAACATTACTGCATCATCAGCTCCTCAATCTGAGGAAAGAGCTACCACACACAGACATAGAAACACACACATAGATACACACACAGACACCAAACACACACATACACACCCACACACACACAGGTTTACCTTCATCACAGTCTCAAACATGGGGATGAGCTCAAATTTGATGAAGCCAATTTGCGCTGTGGGCTTTGTCACCTTCAGAAAACACACACACACAAAACACACATAAGTCTTTCCTGTATATAATTCAACTCTCACATGAACCCCTCATGAGCATATAGACTAAGCAGGCTGCACCCTCATGAGCATATAGACTAAGCAGGCTGCATTTTCAGCTGGAACACACACACACAGGGGCGTAGCCAGGATTATTTTATAGGGGGGGCCAGCTGGGTCCAGACTTTGGTAACGCTTTAGAATAACATGTGCTTATTAGGTATTAACAGTGCATAATAAGCAGTTAACAATTCATTACTAACAGTTAGTTAACTGTTGTTATCCTTTAATAACATTAACTAACTGTTAACATGCAGCTTGTAAGTGATAATAAGCAGCCTTTTAAGTTACTTACAAGCATATTTGTTAACAGTTGTAAGTGTTAACAAGCAGCTTGTTAATGCTTGTTAATGGTGTATAAGACAAAGAGGTGTATAACTAATACGCTTATAAGACCTTTCTTACCTATTTGTAGTAAATTTTGCAGTCCCCCAATCTAAAGCGAGGACCATGTAGCCTAAAGTTCCACAAGCCCAACCTTCTATCTCTCTATACTGTATCTCTCTATCGAACTTGGTTTAGCTGTGAGAAATACACCTTCAAAATTTTTGCAGTGAGCAGGAATCGAACCCCGGTCTCCCACGTCAAAGAGTGCATCGCTACTTGTTGAGCTACACTACTGTTCCTAATTGGCTGATGGAAATTATTCTGATGTTCTATATCATACTAGCTATGCTTTTTACAAATATGTTTCTGATGGAAAAGTGGTGTTTAATTTCCATAATCTTTGTTCAGTGAACGCATAAAACAGTTTGTCAGTTTGTCAGCAGTCTAAAGATATGCCAGCTTTGTATATAGTTATAGTTATCTAGCAACCGAGGCTTAAAGACGATAAGTGGGTGCGTTCAAAGCTCTGGTTTAAAGTTGCAAACATAGGCGAACGTTCGTGATCGATTTGAAACATGTTTCAGTTTGCCTTGAACAGAGGCGAACATTCGTGGTCTGTTTCTGCATTAATTAAACACCACTTTTCCATCAGAAACATATTTGTAAAAAGCATAGCTAGTGTGATATAGCACTTCGGAATATAGAATCAAAATAAACAATTTCATCAGCTGTACAAGAAAAGTAGTGTAGCTCAGTAAGTAGCAATGCACTCTTTGAAGCAGGAGACCGGGGTTTGATTCCTGCTCACTCCAACAATTTTAAAGGTGCATTTCTCACAGCTAAACCAAGCTAGATAGAGAGATATAGTATAGAGAGATAGAAGGTTGGGCTTGTGGAACTATAGGCTACATGGTCCTCGCTTTAGATTGGGGGGCTGCAAAATTTACTACAAATAGGTAAGAAAGGTCTTATAAGCGTATTAGTTATCCACCTTTTTGTCTTATACACCATTAACAAGCATTAACAAGCTGCTTGTTAACACTTACAACTGTTAACAAATATGCTTGTAAGTAACCTAAAAGGCTGCTTATTAACACTTACAAGCTGCATGTTAACAGTTAGTTAATGTTATTAAAGGATAACAACAGTTAACTAACTGTTAGTAATGAATTGTTAACTGCTTATTATGCACTGTTAATACCTAATAAGCACATGTTATTCTAAAGCGTTACCCAGACTTTTTATTGGGGTGGCACTTGGGAATCAAAACTACTATTTGAAAACTACTCAAAAAGTGTTGAAGATTAGGATAGCCTATTTTAATAATGGCAATAAATTGTGCAAAGCCAACACTGATACACAGGTCAGTTTGTTGGCCACTCCAACATATTTTCCATAAATAGGTCAATGCCAATAAAAAATATTATGATAATGCACCTTACTTAATCAGTTTTATTGAAATGATGTTAACTCAAAGAACAATAATAAATATTACAAATATTGTATGTATATATTTGATCTCATACTGATGGCCAAACTATATTTCTTTCTGATATCCACTCCAAGTACTTGGCTGTAAGTAACATGGCTCTGAATTAAGAAAACCCTTAGAACCCTAGACTGTTTTAAGGGCTTTTTCACTAGAAACATTTATCCTGGTCAATGTAAGTGCCATACACACATGCTATATATTGTTTTTTAACAGAGTCTAGGCTACCCAGATCTGCCACTATTTCATGTATTAATACTTGCATTGATTTCATTTTGATTTTTAAATAATGAAAATACAAAACGTGTATTATAAAAATTCTTATATTTTGACATGTACAGTATCTCACCACTGCAAGCTGGCACCTGTGTGCATAGGGCAGACTGTTCTGAATCTGGCAATATCATTGCCATGGTGGAGGGATTCTCTGGGGCTGAGCAAATGTGAAAAATATGTGGTGTGTGCCTTATGGAAATATTTTTATTTTATTTAGCCCTATGGCTACTCTATTTTTGGCCATTCTCACTACCTTTAGTTATAAGCAGTTATCCTGGTCATTGTAAGTGCCATTGACACAGTAATGAAAAAGGCCCTTTCTGCGCTCCATATCTGTGACACGTACTGATCTGACCTGACTGAACCTGTGCATGTTCTGTGTGTACACTCATGATGATCCTAAAACAACTTTTTACTGCATTGTCATGAACAAAGTGAAGGCAAAAAGGTGTTTCTTTGTCGAATAAATTGGGATGCAATGTGAGTCTCGAATTGGATGCCATGCAGGAATTTGCTAGGATCTCAAAACCGGATTATGAACATGCTTTGCCATAGAGAAACACATGATAGCGTTGGATTATGAACATGCTTTGCCATAGAGAAACACATGATAGCGTTGGATTATAAACATGCTTTGCCACCACAACACACAAAAACGTGGGGTAAGTCGAGACGGATGCACTTGGTATCAAATGATAGCTCTGTGTCTCCTCTTTCACCTGACATGCGTGCCATATCTATCCGATCACGGGTTCGGGAGTAGGGCCTAATTCAAACGAGAGTAGGCTAATGAGTGTGCAGCGTTGGTTTTTGTACATGATTTTATTTTGCAGTCACGTCGTTGTCTGTTTTTATAGCCCAGAAGGAACGATATACTTGGTACCAATAGATAGCCGTGTCTCCTCTTTTTTCTGATATGCTTGCCATATCTATGCGATCACGGGTTCGCGAGTAATTTAAACTAGAGTAATGGGTGCGCAGGTGAACTGTAAATATGAATCAATTTTATTTAATTACATGATATTTATTTTTTTTTTCATACTTGATCGCACAGACAAGTGTTTAGTCTTGTTGGAAAGCCCCACTTCTGCTCTGTCAGGCAATTAAGGTTTCATCTCGCTGCGATGAACAGTTCCGGAGCAATGTAACAAAGAATTCAGTCAAAGCAGACTGCCTCTGCCTGACCAGCTATGGCAAGAACCACACGCAGTCAGCAAATTATGTATTTATAAAGTAGCCTAGGCTAGGCCCTATTAGCCTACCTGGAGCCATCTGGAGATATGTGCCTAATATGCTTGCATTTTACCCGAATTTTATCGAAATATTCTTGTAACAGCGTTCCCGTGGGCATCCGATTATTTTTGATCAGCCCCACACATCAATGTCAGAGCCTAGGCTACCTAACAAGGACAGCCCAACGCAGCTCACTTGGCTATGATTCGTGACACATTCTAACATCTTATTAACATTAATGTTCCAACTCATCAACTCACCTGTTGTTACTGAGGTTAAGTAGTAGGCTAGCCTAGTCTACTGTCACCTGGTACTGAGGTTAAGTAGTAGGCTAGCCTAGTCTACTGTCACCTGGTACTGAGGTTAAGTAGTAGGCTAGGCTAGTCTACTGTCACCTGTTACTGAGGTTAAGTAGTAGGCTAGGCTAGTCTACTGTCAGTGTTGTTAACAGATGACTTGAATTGTCCCGCTGCTGCTGCTGCTGCACTAGGCTACTCACCATGTGATCACAACCGTGGGCTACACTTCCTGACTGGGCCAATGGTCGTAGATAGAATGCAGTAATTGGTTCAGTCGCTGCTTTGCAAAGTGTTGTCGAAAACGGCAGCAATTCTTTTTTTTTTTTACTTTTCACTGAACGGAGCTGGGGGGGCAGCAGGGTGGCCAAGCTTTGACCAGTGGTGGCCGTGGCCCCCCCTGTCCACCACGTAGCTCCGCCCCTGCACACACACACACACACATAACCATGCATAATTAATGTGTGTGTCATGTACCACACACAAACTCGCACACAGACACACATACATATACACACACACACACACACACACACACACACACACAGGATGTTGCTAGGGGAGATGTCACAGGATGTTGCTAGGGGAGATGTCACAGGATGTTGCTAGGGGAGATGTCACCTTCTCTCTGTCCATGAAGGGAGCGACAGGTAGACCCTCCGCCTTCTCACGATCACTCTGTCAGGGAGAGAGAGAGAAAGTTACACACTAGACCTCTAATATCTCACGATCACTCACTTACACACTAGACCTCTAATATCTCATGATCACTCTGTCAGAGAGAGAGAGAAAGTTACACACTAGACCTCTAACATCTCACGATCACTCACTTACACACTAGACCTCTAATATCTCACGATCACTCACTTACACACTAGACCTCTAATATCTCACGATCACTCAGTTACACACTAGACCTCTAATATCTCACGATCACTCTGTCAGAGAGAGAAAGTTACACACTAGACCTCTAACATCTCACGATCACTCTGTCAGAGAGAGAGAGAAAGTTACACACTAGACCTCTAACATCTCACAATCATTCTGTCAGAGAGAGAGAGAAAGTTACACACTAGACCTCTAACATCTCATGATCACTCACTTACACACTAGACCTCTAATATCTCACGATCACTCAGTTACACACTACACCTCTAATATCTCACGATCACTCTGTCAGAAAGAGAGAGAGAGAAAGTTACACACTAGACCTCTAACATCTCACGATCACTCAGTTAGACACTAGACCTCTAATATCTCACAATCACTGTCAGAGAGAGAAAGTTACACACTAGACCTCTAACATCTCACGATCACTCAGTTAGACACTAGACCTCTAATATCTCACGATCACTGTCAGAGAGAGAAAGTTACACACTAGACCTCTAATATCTCACGATCACTCAGTTACACACTAGACCTCTAATATCTCACGATCACTCAGTTAGACACTAGACCTCTAATATCTCACAATCACTGTCAGAGAGAGAAAGTTACACACTACACCTCTAATATCTCACGATCACTCAGTTACACACTAGACCTCTAATATCTCACGATCACTCAGTTAGACACTAGACCTCTAATATCTCACAATCACTGTCAGAGAGAGAAAGTTACACACTAGACCTCTAACATCTCACGATCACTCAGTTAGACACTAGACCTCTAATATCTCACGATCACTGTCAGAGAGAGAAAGTTACACACTAGACCTCTAATATCTCACGATCACTCAGTTACACACTAGACCTCTAATATCTCACGATCACTCAGTTAGACACTAGACCTCTAATATCTCACAATCACTGTCAGAGAGAGAAAGTTACACACTACACCTCTAAGAGAGAGCGTTCCTGTCCTCGTAACTCCTGTTAGCAATGGAAGTGTGTGCATCAGGATTTAAAGCCTGGTGCAGCTCCCCTATTGGTGCAGCTCCTATTGGTTCAGCTCCCCTATTGGTGCAGCTCCTATTGGTGCAGCTCTGTGTGTACTGTGTGTGTGTGAGTCTTACCTGCATGAAGTACTGTGTGTGTGTGTGTGTGTGTGTGTGTGTGTGTGTGTGTGTGTGTGTGTGTGTGTGTGTGTGTGTGTGTGTGTGTGTGTGTGTGTGTGTGTGTGTATGGCCCACTGGTTAGCACTCTGGACTTGTAACCGGAGGGTTGCTGGTTCGAAACCCTGACCAGTAGGCACGGCTGAAGTGCCCTTGAGCAAGGCACCTAACCCCTCACTGCTCCCCGAGCGCCCCTGTTGTTGCAGGCAGCTCACTGCGCCGGGATTAGTGTGTGCTTCACCTCACTGTGTGTTCACTGTGTGCTGAGTGTGTTTCACTAAATCACGATTAGGTTAAATGCAGAGACCAAATTTCCCTCACGGGATCAAAAGAGTATATGTACTATACTATACTGAAGTACTGTGTGTGTGTGTGTGTGTGTGTGTGTGTGTGTGTGTGTGTGTCTTACCTGCATGAAGTACTGTGTGTGTGTGTGTGAGTCTAACCTGCATGAAGTACTGTGTGTGTGTGTGTGTGAGTGTGTGAGTCTTACCTGCATGAAGTACTGTGTGTGTGTGTGTGTGTGTGTGTGTGTGTGTGTGAGACTCTTACCTGCATGAAGTACTGTGTGTATGTGTGTGTGTGTGTGTGTGT
>NW_027468718.1:509113-551613 GCF_046254945.1 Alosa pseudoharengus | reverse complement strand
ACACACACACACACGCACACACACACACTATATACGGTACACAGACACATACACACACACGGCACACAGACACAGACAGACACACACACACACATATGGCACACACACACACATATACGGTACACACACACACACATATACGGTACACACACATACGGTACACACACAGCCACATACACACATATACAGTACACACACACAGACACACACACACAGCCACATACACACATTTACAGTACACACACACACACACACAGCATATATACCTGCCGGATCTGTTTGAAGGTGTCGGGGTCGAAGTGTGCAGACATGTTGCAGTCGGGCTGAGAGAAGATGTAGAACGCCGCGGCACAGTGATGGTTCTCCAGCGGAGAGATGTCGTTGTAGCGCACCGCTAACTCCGTACGCGCGTTTATCTGGTACCTACACACACACACACACAGTGATGGTTCTCCAGCGGAGAGATGTCGTTGTAGCGCACCGCTAACTCCGTACGCGAGTTTATCTGGTACCTACCTACCTACCTACCTACCTACAAACACACACACACACACACACACACACACACAGTGATGGTTCTCCAGCAAAGAGATGTCGTTGTAGCGCACCGCTAACTCCGTACGCGTGTTTATCTGGTACCTACACACACACACACAGTGATGGTTCTCCAGCGGAGAGATGTCGTTGTAGCGCACCGCTGTTACGCCCAGAAGGGGAAATAACATGGAGGAGGCACGGATTAGTCTAGCAAGCGTGAACAGTTTATTTTGCGACCAACAAGATAGACAAAAACACAATCGATAGCAGGTGTAGGCAGCGACTGAGCATAAAGTCCTACAAGAGGCACACAACCCAGATCGAACAGAATGGGAACCGGCGGCCTTAAAAGGGGTCAGGTGACCTGTTTACCGGTGCACCATCCTCCTTAATCAGCCAATCACTATCAGTCAGCATACCGACCACCTGCGAACAGACACAAGACGTTAGGCGAGTTCGATTTGCGGCAGATCTGTGCAGATCTGACTTGATGTGATGCATGCTGGGTTGAACACAATGCATACTGGGATGGACGCAATGCATACTGGTTAGAAATCCTGTCCGATTTCTGTCAGCCGGGGAGGGACTTACCACCATGACACCATGTCACATGACCTTAAAATATCGCCGGAGTCTTAGCCTGCAGACAGATCTTGCAGTTGCCTTCCACGAGCTGCACGAGCTAAAACACGCCCTCATGACGTCAGTTCAAAGACTGGGGCGTCACACCCTCCCCCTTCTAAACAGGAAACAATCAGTTTCCTGAACATCAACATAATCACACTCAAAGAATATCCAAAAACACAGACATAAACACTATAGACTAAAGACAAAGGCTAGAGACTCCCCAATCCACCCACCATCAGCATCAGCTGAATAGTAATATGAGAACTGAGAAGGCATACTAACCTACAGACACAAACATGCATCCAATCCCACACATCCACACAGACACTCACACACTCATTCTGCACACTCTGGGGCACGCGAGAGAGCATCTGCCACTATGTTCTCTGGGCCTTTAATGTGCAGAACATCCAGATTATACAGCTGAAGAAAGAGGCACCACCTCATCAGCCGTTGGTTGGGATTCTGGAAAGAATGCAGAAATGTCAAAGGATTATGGTCGCTATAATTAACAACAGGTGAACAACGCCCACTAACATAAACTTCAAAATGTTGAAGCGCCTAAATCAATGCGAGGGCCTCCTTTTCAATAACCGAATAGTTTCTCTGATAAGACGCAAACTTCCGCGAAAAGAAGCAAACTGGATGTTCAACG
Source organism: Alosa pseudoharengus (assembly GCF_046254945.1). Classification (NCBI taxonomy): domain Eukaryota; kingdom Metazoa; phylum Chordata; class Actinopteri; order Clupeiformes; family Clupeidae; genus Alosa; species Alosa pseudoharengus. Next base: position 549,794 of record NW_027468718.1, on the reverse strand, counting down.
CAATCATTGTCTTCCTGAATTAACACAGCTCCAGCACCGACCTTGCTGGCATCCACTTGAATTTTAAAAGGCTTTTCAAGCTAGGGGTGCCAGCAAGACAGGCGCGGAGGTTAAGAGTGTCTTTATGCTGTCGAACGCTTTTTGGCAATCATCAGTCCAAACAAACAATGCCTTTGACTTAATAGCGATAAAAACCAACCATCCCCAGGAAACGCATTAGCTCACGTTTAGTTTCTGGAACTGGGAAGTTATCGATTGCCCTCACTTTAGCTCGTATCGGACGCACCCCTGTCCTACCACCTTGCCCAGGTAGGTCATGGTCGCCCCAGCGAACTCACACTTTGCTAGATTGACCGTGAGCCGTGCCTGAGCAAGGCGGTCAAAAAGCGAGCGCAGCCGCTTCAAATGAGACGACCAGTCGTTGCTCACAAGAACCACGTCGTCATGGTACACTGTCACCCCCTCAAAACCAGCCACAACACGGTTCATTAATCGTTGAAAACAAGCCGTCATTAATCGTTGAAAACAAGCGTTGCGGAGGCCAAAGCTCATAACACGATAAGAAAACAACCCATTATGCGTAATAAACACTGACAGTTCGCGTGCCCTCTCCCTTAACAATACCCCTTCAACAGGTCTAGTTTTGTAACGAATTTCGCCAGGGGCGCAGGAGATATTTTGAAAGTGAGGGGGACCAAATTGTGAACACAAACCCATAGTGAGATCAGATTTCCAGATATCGGATTGCCACCTCTGGCCCACTTTCGACCATCATATTTTAAACTTGCCAGAATATTAAGATAATACCATTGATTGTTTTCAAACAATTGTTTTCACTACTTGGGCCAATGGTAGAATACTGGTCACTACTTGGGCTAATGGTAGAAAAAAGCAACATGGGATGTTGATATTTTATGAAGCCATGAATGAATCATCATGCCTATGATCCAAACATAGACTACATGATCAAATAGCCTAGTTAGGCCTACTTAAATTGTCTGGTATAAACCAAATCAACTCTCCACTGTGTGTTTGCAGTGTTGGCTTAACAAGTTACCAGTCCAGAACACACAGAAAATTGCAACAGAAAGTTGCCTTTATAATCAACTATTTGTTCCAACAGCATTTAAACAAAGCATTTATAAAATTAAAAAAAAAAAATACATAAGAAGTAAAATAAAATACTGTAACTGTAGTGACTGTATCACATTATCCCAAGCTTCAAAGAGCTCCCCACGTTTGTGACAGGCAGACGTGACACCGCTAAATTCTCAGCTTGTTTATACCCCACACTGAACGCGTAAGAACGCTAGACCCATCACTCTGGGGTGTGGTAGCCTACTCTCTGGGATTTATGCACCAAGGTAACTGAAGTATCCAATTTATGTCTTGAAATTATGTTTGAAATAAATGTCTTAGAACAAAAACGTTGATAGACTTGTATTTTATAGTTAGGCTAGTGAAAACGAGTTGATAAGTAGGCTAGTTGAGTTTGTTATCATAAACATAACAGCTAATGTCATGTTGAGCAGGAGGAGTTGAGCACTAGGCTACCATAAATCCTCAAATTATGCCCGGGATTGATTATATTTATAGCAGGACAAATAAAGGCAGGTTCCCATATAGGCTACAAGATGGGGTAACAATTGCCTACCATACCAACAATTGCCATCAGTCCACTAGAAGACATTGTTCGATTTAAGTCAATGAAATAAGCTCTTCTTAATATGTTATTATATGTATTGTATTATGTTGGTTGGATTAATAGCTGGCAAAGAAAAGTCGTTTTCCTACCATGGGTCTCCAACACACGTTCTCAAGCTCATTCTCTTGCCGCCCATATGAGATTGTGCAGTCTTACAGTAGGCTACTGTAGATGGCTGTGGTTAGTGATGTGATGCTGTTAATAGGGAGTTTTACAGTTAGCGCAAACCCTATATGTTATTTAGCGTACCTATAGGTTATTATTTATTTAGCGTACCTATATGTTATTATTTATTTAGCGTACCTATATGTTATTATTTATTTAGCGTACCTATATGTTATTATGTATTTAGCGTACCTATATGTTATTATTTATTTAGCGTACCTATAGGTTATTATTTATTTAGCGTACCTATATGTTATTATGTATTTAGCGTACCTATAGGTTATTATTTATTTAGCGTACCTATATGTTATTATGTATTTAGCGTACCTATATGTTATTATTTATTTAGCGTACCTATATGTTATTATTTATTTAGCGTACCTATATGTTATTATTTATTTAGCGTACCTATATGTTATTATTTATTTAGCGTACCTATATGTTATTATTTATTTAGCGTACCTATATGTTATTATGTATTTAGCGTACCTATATGTTATTATGTATTTAGCGTACCTATATGTTATTATGTATTTAGCGTATATAAGGCTTTTTTTCCTTATCAAAAGTGAGGGAGACGACGGCCGTCTCTTCAGCACTGCGTGGGACATATCCCCCACGTTCCCCGTGCCTCCTGCGCCCCTGAATTTCGCAGACCCTACCTGGTCTACGCAATCCCCTATTCGGGGTAGAAGAAACAGGTCAGGCTTGGTTACGGCATTACGTTTTCTGTAATCGGTACAGAAACGAAAAGTACCATCGGACTTCTTAACGAGGAGGCAAGGTGACGACCAGCTCGAGAAAGAAGGCTCAGCCAACCCATTATCTAACAAATACTGAACCTCCTTCTCCAAAACCTCCCTCTTCTCCAAGGGAACACGATAGAAACTTTGGCGGATGGGTTCAGCATCCCCAACGTTAATATCGTGCTCCAACACATTGGTCTGAGTAGGCACGTCTTTAAACAGAACTAAGAATTTATCTGCCACCGTCGGATGAACAGCACTTGAGAACGGGGAGCTGTCCACCAGCACCACGGGTTGGACTGGCGAAACAATACGCTTGTCGAGGTCGCGATGGTAAAAAGGCTTTGAGAAGATTCACGTGACACCTCCGTGTTCTCCTGCCCCTATCGGTGGTCGAGAGCACATAGTTGTCATTTAAACCACAACGCAGGACTTTATATGGCCCTGCGTATTTATCCTGTAACGGCAAGCCGACGACAGGGAGAAGCGCAAGCACCCGGTCCCCCACACTAAACACTCGATGTTCGGAGCGACGGTCAAACAGTTTTTTCATTTTTTTCTGCGACTCCCCCAACCGGTCAATCTCCACGCTGAAGAGAGTCTACAGCGAAACCCCGAGACATAATCAGACAAATTATCTGGCGGATCCAAATCAGCCCACTGATTGTGAAGAGTAGATAGTAATCCACGCACTCGGTGCGCAAAGACAAGGTCGTTCGGGCTAAAACCCATGCTCTCGTGAGTAACCTCCCTGGCTGCCAGCATCAACAGCTCAACACAATATGCTCGGAGCAGGGACTTCAAAGTTGAATGAAAGCGCTTGAGAGCGCCTTGGCTCTGAGCGTGATATGCGGTCGCCAGATTTTGTTTAATACCCAATTGTCGAAGCACTTCAGCAAACAGACTAGAAGTAAAATTACAGCCGCGATCAGACTGTACAATTCTCGGCAACCCTGAAAATGGATATGAATTGGCTAAGAGCATTAACAATTGACTTTGAATTGATCGAGCGCAAAGGATAGGCGGCTGGGTAACGAGTGACCTGACACATAACCGTGAGCAGGTGCTTGCAACCACTTTTTGCACGGGGCAAAGAACCAACGCAGTCAATTATAAGGTGCTCAAACGGTTGACACTCAAACAGTATTGGGCGCAGAGGGGGCGGTTTTAGGACCAAATTGGGCTTGCTCGTCAATTGACACGTATTACACGTCTTCACAAAACTGGCCACATCAGCGACCAGTAAAAGTATCTCAAAGTATCATATGTGTATCATATCATATGTATACCGTGTGTCCGGCCAGTTTGTCGTGCGCAGTCTGCAGCACAAGTGCACGGAATTTTACAGGCACAACAACCTGGACGATCGGATCACCAACGAGGAGATGGTCGTGCGGAGACCACTTTCTCAGTTACGCTCCGTCTTTAACATAATAACCCGTGGCTTTACTCTGAATTTCGTCGCCGTTTACCTAAAAGTCTCGTCGTTCTGCTGTTCCAATGACATTTCTTCACGACTGACCGAACAAGGGTAATCAGCCAGTGAAAACGTATTATCGGGTTTAACTGACTCCGCTCTACCAGCACTCTGTTGGCTGGCAGCGCGGGTCACAACACACGCAGGGAATACTTTGGGAAAATGTTTCACACTCTCGTCAGAGTCTCCTATAGAGAGAGGCTTTTCACTAACCACCAAAGGTGGCACTAATTCAGACCAAATTTGTTTCCCCTCAAGATCATTGCCCAAGACCAATTAAATGTTATTAACTGGTAGAGCAGGCCTAACAGCCAACTCCACTTCGCCCTGCACAAGCTCGCACTCCAGGCTCACTCTGCAGTGGCACAGATAACGTATTCAGGCCTATGCCACGAATCAGTAACGAGTTACCCGTGTAGGTTTTTGAGGAGAATGGCAGCGCAGACTCAAGAATAACAGAGCTGCTTGCTCCGGTATCTCGCAAAATTCTCACGGGGACTTTGTCATCACTACCAGGAAGTGACACAAAGCCCTCGGAAATAAACGGCTCGAACGTCTCATCACCTTCTGCCGCACACAGAGATGTAGACGCAGGCCGGTCAGTAGGCATCACCGAAGACGGGGTCGCAGGCACATTGACAGCCAGGACCGACGGTTTGGCAAAAAAGGCTTGCGGTTTACTTTTAGCCTTCAACACCGGACAATCAGTCTTCCAGTGCCCTCGCCCCATACAATAATTACACGTCAGATCACACAGAGGCGGCGAGTACTGAGTGGGACGTCGGTCGTGAACTGAGCCTACAGGTGGTAAAATGCTAGGACGCGGACGAAAATGTTCGCCCTTCACAGTAGCCGGGCGAGAACGATGCGCAATCTCCCACTCGTCAGCCAGCACAGCAGCCTGAGGAGCGGTCTGAACATCGCGCTCCATCATAAAAGTCGTAATATGTTCAGGGAGTGTCTGCTTAAACTGTTCTAGTAGGACCAAATCAATTAATTGCTCCATGGTGTTAAACCAACACCAAAGAGTTTTTTGTACCTTAAAATAATGTTTCCAAAATCGTTTCAGTGGTTCATCAACTCGTAACAGGGTGAACGGCACTTTCTGCATTCGCTTCGTGGCCCTCTTTTGGCTATAACCGCACTATGTAAGTTTGCCGGATCGGGTAGCGGTTCTGTGGAATGAGACATGAGAAACTACAAATTTGACTTGCATCTGATGTCGCAATACATCGTACTTTCATAAAATCATGCAACATATTCTACCTTGTCTGTGGACATTGTTATTTGCAAAGCTGATGCTGGATAAACAAATAGTGCATGCGACAGAGGAAAAGTTCTTTGGTGCTGCTTTAATATTAGCTGATTTACGCCACCGACCAAATTGTAATGTTAAGTCCCGCACAAACTCCATATGAGACTGACCAGGTTTTCTCCGCATAGAACGAAAACGATGTCGATACGCCTCCGGTACTAGCTCATAAGACTTCAGTACAGCAGATTTTACTTTCTCATAAATCTGACTGTCGTCAGAGGACAAGACGGAACACGCGCGCTGTGCTCGGCCGGTCAGAACACATTGAAGGAGCAAAGTTCTCTCAATGTCTGACCAAGCATGGGCATCGGCGACTCGTTCAAAAAGCTGGAAAGGCATCAATATCAGACTCATTAAATGGCGGGACTAAACGCAGATGTTTTGCCACATTCAATTCAGCAGGAGGGTTGTACTGGCCTGGCATCTTCCCCTCTTTAATGAGATTAAGGCGCTGCTGTTCAATGTCTAAGCGCGTTTTTTCCAAATTTTGCCTACTAGACTCACCCTCTTGAATTAAACGCAAACACTCCAACTCAGTCTCACGTTCAAAAGCCAAAAGGGCCTTTTGCTCCTCGAAAGTCAAGCTAGACGGTGGTGGCTCAACATACACTGCAGACGCTGGCAGTATCTGCTGTTCCACCAAACCAGCAACGACGGCACTTTTGGTCGACTCCTTCAATCTCCGCTGCATTAACATTACCACAATATCATAACTCTCTGCAACCTCTAACAGGTGGTCTTTGTTCATTGTGTTAAGACGGAGCCTGCACAAAATCAGTAACAATTTGAGAAGCCATGACGTAGGCCAAACCAAATCAATCGACTATAACAAATTCAAAAATCAAACGAATATGCGTAATTTCAATGGAAGGTGACTTCCAACGCCCTTCTAAACCCCCCAAAACGTACTAAATCGTGGACCCTAGTCTTCAAACAGCGCAACGCCGGGGATTTTAAGCACTAGGACCCGCTGGTCCAAAGCCCGCAAGCCCGAAAGAGTTTTTGGTTAACAAACAACTCCGCAGGAAGACGACTGCTACTAGGCCCCGTGCCGTCCAAAAATAACAAAAAAACAAAACAAACTGTGCACCCAAGGATGCACACTTTGCCTACCAATCGGGCGAGGAAGTGAATCAAATTACGCACAGATTTAACAGAGTTAAAGAAAAAAGCATTCGGTTATATTAAGCAGCACAAAAAACGGCTACTCAAGAAACCATCCAATTTAATCAAGCAAAAAGGATTGCTGCTGCCCCCCCAGAATGGGAACCGGCGGCCTTAAAAGGGGTCAGGTGACCTGTTTACCGGTGCACCATCCTCCTTAATCAGCCAATCACTATCAGTCAGCATACCGACCACCTGCGAACAGACACAAGACAATACAGCGTAGCGCATGAAGGAAGCCACGCCCACTGGGGCGTCACACCACTAACTCCGTACGCGCGTTTATCTGGTACCTACACACACACACACACACGCAAGCACGCACGCACGCGCACACACACACACACACACACAGTGATGGTACTCCAGCGGAGAGATGTCGTTGTAGCGCACCGCTAACTCCGTACGCGCGTTTATCTGGTACCCACACACACACACACACACACACACACACACACGCGCGCACACACACACACACACAGTGATGGATCTCCAGCGGAGAGATGTCATTGTAGCACACCGCTAACTCAGTACGCGCGTTTATCTGGTACCTATACACATACGCACGCACGCGCACACACACACACACACACACACACAAGCGCACGGACGCGTGCGCGCACACACACACACACACACACACACAAATTGATGGTTCTCCAGCGGAGAGATGTCATTGTAGCGCACCGCTAACTTCGTACAGGCGTTTATCAGGTACCTACACACACACACACACACACACACACACACACACACACACACAGTAATGGTTCTCCAGCGGAGAGATGTCGTTGTAGCGCACCGCTAACTCCGTATGCGCGTTTATCTGGTACCCACACACACACACACACACACACTGTGATGGTTCTCCAGTGGAGAGATGTCGTTGTAGCGCACCGCTAACTCCGTACGCGCGTTTATCTGGTACCTACACACACACACACACACACACACACACATACACACACACACACACACACACACACACAGTGATGGTTCTCCAGCGGAGAGATGTCGTTGTAGCGCACCGCTAACTCCGTATGCGCGTTTATCTGGTATCTATTCACCCCTTGCAAGCACGTGACCATGATCACGTGACGATGCTATGACGGACGGCAAAATCACCAGCAGAACAGCGTAGTTGACGAGCGGGACGTTTAAATAACACCATTATATATATATATATATATATAGATAGATATTTAAATAACACCGTTAATTACATTATTAATAACAATACTATTTATGGATTCTATCGTTGTTATCGTTGGAGGTAGTGCATCTGGTAGGTGCTCACAAAGATCGGTATTTAGATAAATTGAAGATCGCCGGATTAGATACAGACCCTTACCTTCTTCCTCCCTCCGTTTTCACGGACCTCATCCAATCGCCTAGCCTGCCCGACTTCAGTCCACACGACTTATATCACTATGTGGTAAACGGGGTATCCCCATACACTGGAGCTGATCTAAAGGCCTTTAAAAGTCTGGATGCCTACCAGTTCTTTGTAGCTGGCTGGGTTACAGATACGCGATGCTACACTCACGGCAGGGGGAGGTACCTCATAATGGCAAAGGTAAGACATCAATCTAGGGTTTATTTTGTATTGTCTATAACACGTAGCTTATGTTTTTAGAGGAAAGGGTCGGTCGTGGCTACCCACATACCGTTGTTCACTGGGTGTGCCAATGCAATGCAACTTTCTAATTGATGCCTAAACGCCTCCCAGCTCTGGGAAATGCAGTCATTAATTCTATCACACGTTGTGTGTATATGATCAGTAGTAACCACACATAGGCCTAATTGTAACTTCTAGCCATCTTCTTAACTGTGGTACAGCTCTGCTGTACGCGGTAGAATCTGCTGTGAAACACCTGGAAGATAGAAGCTGCACTGATGGGCCCAGACAGTGGGGACTTCCTCCTGTGAAAGCGGGCAAGGCTCTGTACGAAGAAGGATCGGAAATTGATTTCTCAAATCCTGCCAAAAAGCGTTGTGGTGTACATAACAAAAGCCATTCAGGTCGTCCATCGGGGGGGGGGGGAATGGGTGTGTCTGCAGCAGCCATAGAACAATTCTACAGGGCTCTGGATGATGCAACCCCAAACCCTTCAGAGAAGAGTGGTATCCTACGCATATTGCCGGACTACTGTGAACAGTTTCAACCAAAGGTGGTGTCTCTGGGTCTACCACAGCCTCTGACCGAGTTGTACAGTGCTCAGAACCGGAAGCTGTCTGCCTCTGACCTTAAGAAAAAATGTGATGCGGTATTCAATGATGTGGAAGTTACACCAGAGCAGGTATATATAATTTATATATATAATATTATATATATATATAATTTCTCTTAATCTCATATGACTAAAAACGTGCATCAAAGTGTCATGTCATTCATTTCATCTTCTATAATTTGCATTGTTGCAGTAAAAGTTGAGGAAGAGACGCGACAACAGGGAAAGTCAAGGCTATGGTTTGACATGAGGGCTGGTAGGGTGACGGCATCCAGGTTCAAGTCAGCTGCAAGGACAGACCCTACAAATCCTTCCAAATCCCTAATTAGGCAGATCTGTTACCCTGATCTATGCAGATTTTCAACAGTAGCGACCAGGCACAAGGGCGTCGTAGTGGGGGGACAAGTGGGAATAAATTACCCGGGCCCCAAGTGGGGGGAGGGCCCCTAAGGAGTTGAATTTTATTTTCCTTAATAATAAATAATGTCCTTAATTTAAAGATCTTAATAAATGTTATTAACTAATATAGATGCAAATATTTCGGGTAAATGCATCAGTTGATTGATGTATTAAATTGTGTCCAAGCCAACATTGTTTGAGGGCAGGCACCCTCTCCCTTGCACGAAATGGTTCAGTCCGCCTTCCCCTGCTAGGCGCATTTTTGAAGTAACATTACCGAGGTGAAGTTAGTTTGATATTTGATATTCGGATATTCGACAGATATTCAAAAAAAAACATTATGCGGCCGGTTTCACCCCGTGTTTGCAGACAATGTACAAACAGATGACCTGTCTACTTGCTCCCAACCGACCTTAGGGACCGTCTAAAAAGTACCTTCTGAATTACCTTCATAGTCTTTTTTGGCAATAGCTTTGACATCATGTGACCTAGTGACTCCAAACCAATTCAAAATAGTTATCCTATATGGGACTCATCAGACACACCTCTTTTTATAGTCACTATATGCACACAGTATTTTATATGAATATTTTAAAGAAAAGACCTTATTTCCCATAAGAAATGGTCTCCTTTTTTCAATACCTCCCAAGCCATGTGACCTAGTGACTCCAAACCAATGCAGAATATTTATCCTATATGGGACTCATCAGACACACCTCTTTTTATAGTCACTGTATTTTATATGAATATTTTGTAAAAAAAAATACATTATTTCCTATATGAATGGTCCTCTTTTTTTCAATACCTCCCAAGTCATGTGACATAGTGACTCCAAACCCATGCAGAATTGTTATCCTATATGGGACTCATCGGGCACACCTCTTTTTATGGTCACTGTATGCACACTGTATTTTATATGAATATTTTGTAAAAAAATACATTATTTCCTATATGAATGGTCCTCTTTTTTCAATACCTCCCAAGTCATGCGACCTAGTGACTCCAAACCAATGCAGAATAGTTATCCTATATGGGACTCATCGGGCACACCTCTTTTTATGGTCACTGTATGCACACTGTATTTTACATTAATATTTTAAAGAAAATATATTATTTCCCATAAGGAATGGTCTCCTTTTTTCAATACCTCCCAAGCCATGTGACCTAGTGACTCCAAACCAATGCAGAATAGTTATCCTATATGGGACTCATCAGACACACCTCTTCCTATAACCATTGAAAGCACACTATTTTATATTAATATTTTAAAGAAAATACATCGTTTCCTATAAGGAATGGTCTCCTTTTTCAATACCCCCCCCCCCCCCCCCCCAAGGGAAGTGACGTAGGGACACCAAACCAATGCAGAATATCCTTTATGGGACTAATCAGACAAACCTCAAATTAATATAATTTTTGCACATACTATTTTATAGTACCCATTTATTTCCTATTGAAACTGTGTTTTCTCAATACCTTCCATATAATAGTAGATGCCAAATCATTTTTCATATTTAGGTGTGTCTGATAAGTACCCCATAGCAGAACAGTTCTGGATTGATCTGTGTTGTCTAGGACCCCTTATATGGCAGCTATTGAGCAAAAAGCTGTTTTCCATAGGAAATAAATATGATTCTTTAAAAAAAATTAAATATAATAGTTCATGCAAAATATTATTTCACATTGACGTGTCTGATTAGTATCACATAGCAGAACAGTTCTATGTTGATCTGTGATGTCTAGCGAGAAATAAGCTTGCGAGGTATTGAAAAAAGGAGACCATTCATGATGTCAAATAATGTATTTTCTTAAAAATATTCATATAAAATACAGTGTGCATACAGTGACTATAAGAAGAGGTGTGTCTTATTAGTCCCACATAGGATAACTATTCTGCATTGGTTTGGAGTCCCTAGGTCACATGGCTTGGGAGGTATTGAAAAAAAGTAGACCAAAAGGTACTTTTTAGACGGTCCCTAAGGTCGGCTGGGAGCAAGTAGACAGGTCATCTGTTTTCACATTGTCTGCAAACACGGGGTGAAACCGGCCGCATAATTTTTTTTTTGAATATCTGTCGAATATCCGAATATCAAATATCAAACTAACTTCACCTCGGTAGTAACATTCATTCTGCCGAAGCGGCAATGCAGACGGTCACGATGTGAAGATGTCTAAGTCTAAGAAAGCTAAATCCGGTTCCCAGAAAAGAAAAGAGGCAAGAAAGGGAGAAAAAAAGAAATGAGGGAAAACAAGTGTTAACAGCCTTCTTTCCCAAGAAAGATGAGCCCAATGTGAAAGCAATAGTCTACAAATGAAATGAACTCCTGAAGGTTACAAAACACTTCAATACCACCGCGAATCCGCGATTATCAGTGCTAAAACAGCATTAACACAAAATTAGAAATAACATGATGCCTGATTTATAGCCTACCACAACATTTCAATAGCCTACTAATTCGAAAATTATTATGAGCTAATAGCTTAACTAGTAGGCTCAATGTTATATAGGTTCATGAGGAAAGGCTGTCAAATTAGTAGCAAAGCTAACTTGTGAAACGCATCACACTCAGTTAGCTATAGATAGCTGTTCTCTCAGCCAAAAGTGTTTTCATTCATTTCATGTTCTAGCTTTTAAACATTCTTCAAATAAAACAGAAATTCAGTGAAGTCTTGGGTAATAAGATTATTTTCTGCTATACAGTACATATAAGAGTTAGATTAATTCCATGTGTGATTAGATAGTAGTTAGTTGTGAACCTCATGCTTCATGCTTACAGCCAGTGGTTGGGTGGTTGGTTGGTTGGTTGGTTGGGGGGGGGGGGGTGCCCATGGCCACCACTTGTGCATAGGGCCCAGAATTTGGTGCTACGCCCCTGACCAGGCATGTGTGACATAATGACACAAACATTTATTTTTAATTTCACCATAGTGTAAGTGAGTAAAGACATTAGCTGTGCTTTGAATTGTTACGTATCAAATAAATGTATGCAAAACATTTTGTGTTCTAATGTAGAAGGCCCCTGCTTTGTTAAAAAAAAAAACATCAAAGAAATGCATTTATTATTGGAATATTTATTGCAGAGTCAGTATTACAAATTATCAACATGAAGTTACAAACATGATGAAAGATACATCCCTCAATGTCTTTGAGTGCCCTTATGTATGTGTCCTCTGTGTAGGTGGTGTAGGTATGGTGTAGGTCCTTTGCCTATGTATTCCAAATGTTCCTGTTATATTTAATTTACACCTTTTTAAACTAGTCTGTGATAGAATATGATACTAGAGAATATTATGTGCTATTAAGATAAGGCCAATTTTCAGTACTGGCATCTATAGTACTTATAGTTATTAGGGAAATGAGAGAGGAAATCCAATGTAAAGGGCACTGATAGAGCTATGATAACTGACATGATTTTTCTAATTTTCAGATGGGGATGTGAACATGTACGAGGCTTACGCTACACAACAGCATCAGGACCTGAGTGTTTGTGACGCCGGTCTCCACATTGATCCCTCCCGTCCCTACCTTGGGGCATCTCCAGATGCCTTGCTGTCCTGCTCCTGCTGTGGCGATGGTATTTTGGAGATCAAGTGTCCACACTGTGCCAAAGACACCGGAATCCTCAGCGCCACTGAAAAGAAACATTTCTGCATTGAGAACACAGATGGTACATATGCACTTAACAGAGATCATCAATACCACTACCAGGTGCAAGCCCAGTTGTTTGTGACAAAGCGAAAGTTTTGCGACTTCATGGTGTGGTCTACATCCAATTTTTTCATACAGAGGATTTTGCCTGATGCCGACTTCTTTACAGAAGCAGTGCAGAATGTCGAGGCCTTTTATAGGTCAGCCATTTTATCTGAGGTATTGGCCAAGACATATACATGCCCAGATAGATTGCTGTCAGACAAAACACAGTCCACAGACTTACAAGGACTGGAGGAGTAGGGCCAACTATCTGCTTTAGCCTTATTATTTTAGTTTAACATTAAGTGTTTATCAAGAATAATTAATATGACTTATAATTAATATGACTTAATATGGTTGCGTGTGTGTATGTACAATCAAACAACAGCGCCCGGTTACCAAGGTCAAGGTGAACTTTATTTTTTTTAGACAGACACCACAGACAAACCAGTAAATATGTATAAAGAAAAGCTACATGGAGAAGTAAACATTTGATTGTAAATGTATGTACTGGTACAACTATTTACACTTGGAACTGTTACTCAAATAAATGTGATTAATAACTGATCTCACTACGTTTTAAATCAGTTCTTTAACAGAGAGGTTTCAAAGTTAATCAATTGGCACCACTGAGGGGCACAGATTCGTCAGGGCACATGCCACTCTGACTATTTTGTCAAAAGAGGTGAACTCTTCTTCTTCTGATGACTTCATCAGAAGACTAATGGGCACAGGTCCATGCAACATTTTGTACTTGGACCGTGCTTGACCAACTACCCTCTCCACATGTATGCGGACTGATGCCAGTTTCCTGGAATCTTCCAGTTCAACCGCACCCAGCTGTTTTCCCCGTGTAAAGGCAGGAGTTTCAACCCTCGCACAGTACAAGCCAACTTGATCCTGAATCCTAAAGCCACGATCTGCTAGGATCAAGTCTCCTGGTAGGAGATTATCCAAAAACCCCACTGTTTGCTGTAATGTGCTGATCAGTTGTCCCCCCCCCCCCCCAGCCCTTGGAGATGAAGGAGATTACTCCTTGTGGCGTTATACCTATTAGGTATTTCATGGTGTTGGAAGATTTATACTGGGAATATGTTTGTGCTCTTGCCTTCAGATCTTTTGGTTTGTCCATTGTAATTTCGAAACAGTCTATAATCGACATGCAATTTATAAAAGACTTTCTAAAACACATTGGCAGAGATGTTAGTACATTTGCTCTTTCAGGCCATACCACACACACGGGTACTAAATTGTCATTTAGGATGTTAATTACATTTGTAAAAACTCTTGAAATAGTAGACATATGCACACCAAACAGATATGGCAAACCTCTCCATCTTCCACCAGCTACTATTATCTTTAATGAGGATCAGGCTTAATGTTCCTATTGCTTTTTTGTCATATCCTAAATTAAACTAATGGCGTCACCAGATTAATTATTGCAATAAAGACTTTATAGTTCGGCAGTCCTGTAAATGTTTTAAGTTTGTCAGCGTTTTGAAATGTGCTTTGTATCAGATCTGAGGGCTTCAGCTTGTCTTTCAGAGCAAAGGTCTCACCCCGGAGTTGCTGACACTCAAATTGAAGCGACTTGATGTGGTCTGCAGTGAGGTCTGTTTGGCACATTGCATCACATTTGCCACTAGTTTCACTGATACTAGCCTCTTCTACAATCTCCTCTTCAGCTTCACCTAACACACTCGTCTCAGCTGAGAGACTGAGGAGTGCCCTGGCAGCTTTGCGTTTGGACGTCTCCAGCCTCACCTAACACACTCGTCTCAGCTGAGAGACTGAGGAGTGCCCTGGCAGCTTTGCGTTTGGACATCTCCAGCCTCACCTAACACACTGGTCTCAGCTGAGAGACTGAGGAGTGCCCTGGCAGCTTTGCGTTTGGACGTCTCCAGCCTCACCTAACACACTGGTCTCAGCTGAGAGACTGAGGAGTGCCCTGGCAGCTTCGCGTTTGGACGTCTCCAGCCTCACCTAACACACTCGTCTCAGCTGAGAGACTGAGGAGTGCCCTGGCAGCTTTGCGTTTGGACGTCTCCAGCCTCACCTAACACACTCGTCTCAGCTGAGAGACTGAGGAGTGCCCTGGCAGCTTTGCGTTTGGACATCTCCAGCCTCACCTAACACACTGGTCTCAGCTGAGAGACTGAGGAGTGCCCTGGCAGCTTTGCGTTTGGACGTCTCCAGCCTCACCTAACACACTGGTCTCAGCTGAGAGACTGAGGAGTGCCCTGGCAGCTTCGCGTTTGGACGTCTCCAGCCTCACCTAACACACTCGTCTCAGCTGAGAGACTGAGGAGTGCCCTGGCAGCTTCGCGTTTGGACGTCTCCAGCCTCACCTAACACACTCGTCTCAGCTGAGAGACTGAGGAGTGCCCTGGCAGCTTTGCGTTTGGACATCTCCAGCCTCACCTAACACACTGGTCTCAGGCGATAAAGGGTCATCACTCTTCTGTCCTGATAAAATAAATCAGTAAGTCGGTCGTCAACGGCCATCCATAGGACTTAACTGGGATTTTAAAACCGCCACTCCATCAGTGTTTCATTGAATATAGGACCACAACATCCACCACAGGGGTCAGAGGTGATCTCAGCAGTCACAGATATGTATATATCCATATGGCTTAGATTCTATGGATCTTGTTCTAATGATTTCATTCAATTTATTTATATTCAATGATTAGAGGATCAGTGTTAGGTGAGGCTGAAGAGGAGAATGTAGAAGAGGCTGGTATCAGTGAAACTAGTGGCACATATGATGTAATGTGCCAAACAGACCACTTCAGACTGCATCAAGTCGCTTCAATTTGAGTGAGCTTCAATATGACAACAGCCTAGTCATAAAATATAGGGAAGATATCTATCTATCTATCTATCTATAATATTGATATATCTGTGGACTTATAGCCTACTTATCTATCTGTAATAACCACTTGTGTAAGATACAGATGACACTGTTTGAGACTGATCAGTGAATTCTGACATTAGGCTACGTTTTGTGAATGGGTAACGTTAGACTGCAGAGCCCCATCACGCTAGTTGGCATTTGCCCATAACACAGGCCACTCATGTTACAAATTTGACTGGGTCTCCATCTGGACATGGACGATGGTATGGCATTGCACAGATTAAGTACAAGTAATTGGGAAATACATGAATCTTACCTTGTAAATACATGAATCTTACCTTGTAAAAACATGAATCTTACCTTGTAAAAACATGAATCTTACCTTGTAAAAACATGAATCTTACCTTGTAAACACATGAATCTTACCTTGTAAAAAATGTTCTCTGCAAATCCTCCAGTGCTTTCTGCTTATAGCAGCAACCCATCGAATGGTATCCGATAAAACAACAACCCATCGCTGCCTTCTCTCCACATCGAATGGTATCCGATAAAACAACAACCCATCGCTGCCTTCTCTCCACATCCAATGGTATCCGATAAAACAACAACCCATCGCTGCCTTCTCTCCACATCCAATGGTATCCGATAAAACGAAACATTGGCTTTACCCTGCCTATTGTTTCGTTCATGTCAGTGACTGACAGAAGCGGGGTCTGTGTTGCGTTGCGTTAATTTATTTTCAATTGGGCATGCCGTGCCGTGTCGCTCAGTTCTGACAAAGCCGAATTTACTCCTTTTGAAACAATTAGCGTGTTTTCATCCAACTCATGCGAATTAGTTAGCGTGTTTCCATCCAACTTTCTAATGCGCATTTAATCTATTCAAATAAGAAATCCCGGTTGGAAACACGTGAAATGCACATCAAAAATCCTAATGCGCATCTATATTTGATTCGCTAGGGGGGGGTGGATTAACTCTCGATGCGCATAAGGTATAATGCGAATAAAGTTGATGGAAACGGTTTATTCGCATCGTGTGACGTAACCTTCAGAGAATCTCAGCAATCTCTGGCGCTTCCCTATAACATTAGGCAACTTGATGTGTTCTCTTGCTTGTATCCGTAGAATAAAACAAACTGAATACACACTGAATTCATTATGCACATGATCAAAACTTTTCCACACCTCAGACTTTGCTTTCTTTGCCGGTGTAACTAAAACGCCAGTCACAAGAGGCCAGCCTCTGTTTCACCTCCTAAGCATCCTTTTCTGCATCTTTCTCGCAGCTAACCGAAACGCATCACCTGACCGCTCATTTAGCCTACCGCGCAAGCCCGAGCCCGCGTGAAATGATAGAAATGAACCTCTACAGTGAAGTGCCAAATTTGACAAAAAAACTGCCGAGACCTTGGTCGTTCCCAAGTGTATGGCGGTCTCCGGCGATGGGAAGCTGCCAACACCTGATTGCGCAACATTCTCCGCCTTCCTTCTAATCGATATTAAACAAAATATTTTCAATATTTTCAGGTGTTGGAAACGCTGACTAATGCGCATTTTATTTATTTAGTAAATTAGTGATGCGCATCCGTGGTAATGCGCATAAATAAAATGCGCATTAGTCAGCGTTTCCAACACCTATTGATTCTAAGTATTTTGGGACACTTTGCCTATGTTGAGTGGCCTACTAAAATAAATAGTATTTTATTTGTATTGGTTGTTTAGAGTAAAAAAAAATCGGTCGGTCTTAACGCAAGTTTACAACCGGCAAGTCGGTCGGACTAAAAGGGGAAAAAAATAAATATTTGGGTCGGTTCTAAATTGACAGGGTCGGTAGGGTTACGGCAAACAAAAATATTTTTAATGGCCTGGCAGTTTTTTTTGCGCGTCTGCAGAAGTCAGCCAAATATGAATGTAATTCTGCGGCATAAAGCAGATGTATTTGTTTATTGTACAGAAAAATAAAAATGACATGTCAAGCAGTCAATTGACTACATTGCAGTCAAGAAGTAGGGCAAATTAATTTACGAAACTAAAACGTGGGTCATAGTTGTCTAAGCCTCTATTGCGTAGCCTGTTAAAAATGTCGCCAGATAGTATTAAATCGGCAACAACATTGTTTTCTGCAGAAGCCTACCCAAGGCTACAAATTAATTCTGAACAGTTATTTCTCTACTGGCTCAATTATCACACCACTGTTTTGATTTGCGTAGCTGCGTTACCCCCAACACTGACAATAATGTAGACAGCAAATTTCGATTTCGATTTTCATTACCACCGTGTAGTCAAGCCTTAAGACATACCCAAGTAGCCTAAATCGAGGTAATGTTTAATTATGCATGATTTATTTTGTTATTGAATTCGTAGGCTGGGATTACTCTCGGCAAGTCTCCTGCTTTTTCAGATGTCATTGTAGTGCACTGCTAGCTCCATACATGCGTATATCTGGTACCTACACACACACACGCCTGGTCGACGATACTGATGTGTACTCACGTGTTGTTGTACCCAGGGTGATCCAAGTCGTGGCAAACAGCAGCCGTCATCAGAATTAAAATGTCAAGCTGAGTAAACTTCTCCTGTATCACACCCCCACACACACACACAAATAGCCACAACCACAGGCACGCACAGAAAAACAAACATTAGATACAGTATTTTATTATTTTACATACATTAGATACAGTATTTAACAAACATTAGATATAGTATTTTAGTATTTTACTAAACATTAGATACAGTATTTTAGTATTTTACGTACATTAGATACAGTATTTAACAAACATTAGATACAGTATTTTAGTATTTTACATACATTAGATACAGTATTTTACATACATTAGATACAGTATTTTCAGTACACACAGGTGAAATATACTGTGTGTGTGCATGCGCGCATGTGTGCGTGCGCGTGTACGTGTTTGCGTGCGTTACCTGCAGACCGCATAGGTGAATCATGCTGTGTGCGTGCGTGTGCGTGCGTTACCTGCAGACCGCACAGGTGAATCATGCTGTGTGTGTGCGTGCGTGCGTTACCTGCAGACCGCACAGGTGAATCATGCTGTGTGCTTGCGTGCGTGCGTTACCTGCAGACCGCACAGGTGAATCATGCTGTGTGCGTGCGTGTGTGTCACTCTGTTGGATATCTGAAGCCAGTTTGTCTACTAACAATCATAAAATAATCCAGGCTACTTGCTTAGCATAAATCATTTATCATCATCTTTATTTGAGGCAGGCTGGTATTCAAGGCAGGCTTTAGACATGCATTTCGTTTGGAGCGGCATGCATACCGGTAGGCTATCAAAAGCATTTTCGGTTTGGTTTGGGATTTAATTTACTTTTGGACTGTTTGATTATATTGCTAAATGTTGGGACTGATGGGCACTGACATCTGGGAGATATTTGATGGTTCACTGTTAAGTTTCATGCAGTTGAAAAAGTGTCGGGATTTCCACTGCTGTTTATTGCGAGACAAGGCAGCCCTTCATTGAATAGGGGTTGTGCTGTAATGGAAACCTTTTTGCGTTGCCAAGTAGCCTAAATTGAGTTATTGTTTAATTATGCATGATTTATTTTTTTTTTATTTTTTTTATAAAATTCGTAGGCTGGAATGCCTTGAGTCGCAACAATTGTGTTTAAATGTAGTAGCATAAGCTTCAGCCTGGCAATTAGCTCGAAAGGGGCGGCAAGACAATGAGCTTGAGAACGTGTGTTGGAGACCCATGGTAGGAAAACAACTTTTCTATGCCAACCGTAGGCTATTAATCCAACCAACATAATACAATACAATACAACATATAATAAAATATTAAGAAGAGGTTATTTCATTGACTTAAATCGAACAATGTCTTCTAGTGGACTGATGGCAATTGTTGGTATGGTAGGCAATTGTTACCCCGTCTTGTATATGGGAACCTGCCTTTATTTGTCCTGCTATAAATAGAATCAATCCCGGGCATAATTTGAGGATTTATGGTAGCCTAGTGCTCAACTCCTCCTGCTCAACATGACATTAGCTGTTATGTTTATGATAACAAACTCAACTAGCCTATTTATCAACTCGTTTTCACTAGCCTAACTATAAAATACAAGTCTATCAACGTTTTTGTTCTAAGACATTTATTTCAAACATAATTTCAAGACACAAATTGGATACTTCAGTTACCTTGGTGCATAAATCCCAGAGAGTAGGCTACCACACCCCAGAGTGATGGGCCTAGCGTTCTTATGCGTTCAGTGTGGGGTATAAACAAGCTGAGAATTTAGCAGTGTCACGTCTGCCTGTCACAGACGTGGGGAGCTCTTTGAAGCTTGGGATAATGTGATACAGTCACTACAGTAACAGTATTTTATTTTACTTCTTATGTATTTTTTTTTTCAATTTTATAAATGCTCTGTTTAAATGCTGTTGGAACAAATAGTAGGCAACTTTCTGTTGCAATTTTCTGTGTGTTCTGGACTGGTAACTTGTTAAGCCAATACTTGTTAAGTTCTAACGTTGCATAAATATTAACTGCAAACACACAGTGGAGAGTTGATTTGGTTTATACCAGACAATTTAAGTAGGCCTAACTAGGCTATTTGATCATGTAGTCTATGTTTGGATCATAGGCCTGATGATTCATTCATGGCTTCATAAAATATCAACATCCCATGTTGCTTTTTTCTACCATTAGCCCAAGTAGTGACCAGTATTCTACCATTGGCCCAAGTAGTGAAAACAATTGTTTGAAAACAATCAATGGTATTGTGTGTTATTTAGCAAATTGCCAAATACTGCTCAACATCCTCCATTATTGGAAGTCACCATATATGGAGAAGAAGGTGTTGTGTGTCCATAAATCTGCTGTTTGAGATTGTCATCAGACCCACATTGGTGGATCATGCCGTAGCAATGTTCTGTATCCGTAAAATGTATGTCCTTATGTACATTTATTATGAATTGCAGACATAAATAAAGTAGTCAAAATGTGTGTGTGTGTGTGTGTGTGTCTCACCAGCCATCTCTTGAGTGTGACAGGTTTAATGCTGAAGTGTGTGTGTGTGTGTGTATGCATGTGTGTGTGTGTGTGTGTATGCATGTGTGTGTGTGTGTGTGTGTATGCATGTGTGTGTGTGTGTGTGTGTATGCATGAGTGTGTGTGTGTGTGTGTATGCATGTGTGTGTGTGTGTGTGTGTATGCATGTGTGTGTGTGTGTGTGTATGCATGTGTGTGTGTGTGTGTGTGTGTGTGTATGCATGTGTGTGTGTGTGTGTGTATGCATGAGTGTCTCACCAGCCTTCTCTTGAGTGTGACAGGGTTAATGCTGAAGTGTGTGTGTGTGTGTGTGTAGGCATGTGTGTGTGTGTGTGTGTATGCATGAGTGTCTCACCAGCCTTCTCTTGAGTGTGACAGGGTTAATGCTGAAGTGTGTGTGTGTGTGTGTGTAGGCATGTGTGTGTGTGTGTGTGTGTCTCACCAGCCATCTCTTGAGTGTGACGGGGTTAATGCTGAAGTGTGTGTGTGTGTATGCATGTGTGTGTGTGAGTGTGTGTGTGTGTGTGTCTCACCAGCCATCTCTTAAGTGTGACGGGGTTAATGCTGAAGTGTGTGTGTGTGTGTGTCTCACCAGCCATCTCTTGAGTGTGACGGGGTTAATGCTGAAGTGTGTGTGTGTGTGTGTGTGTGTGTATGCATGTGTGTGTGTGTCTCACCAGCCATTGAGTGTGACAGGGTTAATGCTGAAGTGTGTGTGTGTGTGTGTGTGTGTGTATGCATGTGTGTGTGTGTCTCACCAGCCATTGAGTGTGACAGGGTTAATGCTGAAGTGTGTGTGTGTGTGTGTGTATGCATGTGTGTGTGTGTGTGTGTATGCATGTGTGTGTGTTTGTGTGTGTCTCACCAGCCATCTCTTGAGTGTGACGGGGTTAATGCTGAAGTGTGTGTGTGTGTGTGTGTGTGTGTATGCATGTGTGTGTGTGTCTCACCAGCCATTGAGTGTGACAGGGTTAATGCTGAAGTGTGTGTGTGTGTGTGTGTATGCATGTGTGTGTGTGTGTGTGTATGCATGTGTGTGTGTTTGTGTGAGTCTCACCAGCCATCTCTTGAGTGTGACGGGGTTAATGCTGAAGTCCTTCACCAGCCCCAGATCATGATACATGTGCTCCAGACAGCTCAGCATCTGCAACAACACATCCATGACATCACTTCCTGCTCAGCACACCCATTACATCACTTCCTGCTCAGCACAGCTATGATATCACTTACTGCTCAGCACAGTCATGACATCACTTCCTGCTCAGCACAGCAATGACATCACTTCCTGCTCAGCACAGCCATGACATCACTTCCTGCTCAGCACAGCTATGACATCACTTCTAGTGGCCTGGGGCTTTTCTCAAAGTCAAGGATTCATGCTTGGTAGAACGAGTCCTGTAGTACAGCGGCTAAGGCCAGATTTTTATCTGAATCGTTCAGTTTTTGCAGAAAGCACGAAACTTGGTACAGGTATAGTACTACCCCTAGTGATCTAAAATTAAAATGGACCCCAACACATAGCGCCCCCTAGTGGCCCCTATCTTGACTTCAAATATGGCCACCAAAATATGCCCTTTTTTCTACATTTATAATGCTATGCTGCTTTTAACACATAATACGTGTCTATAGCCATCTTTCAGCATTATGAAATACATAATGAGACAATCATGCATAATTAAAATGGCAGACATGTTGGATTTTATGGAAGTAGCCATACATTCTGACACTGAGTCAAAAACTGGGGTGCGTTTGGGCTATGTGTGAAGTTTCGACTGTGTGACTAAACCCTGCACTTGTCTGGGCTCAATCCTTCTAATTTGCCCCCTAGAGGCTGGCATGCTAGCAAGGAGGCTAAAACCCATGGATGCTAGCGTCTGTCAAGTCTCTTAAAGAAACATATGCTGCCTTTTGGGAAATTAGCTATTTTGTCTTCTATCCTAGAGTTAGTTAAATTAGTACATACACCCAGTCATAGTTAGATAAATTAGTACATAACCAGTCCAACACATCCTACTGTCCTACAGCCTAATCCAATTGAGGTGGGTGGGGCCAATTCGCATATGCTAAAGTTTCTTTTAAGACTCACAGTGATTGTTTGAAAAGATCCATTTTGTTTTATTGTAGTTTAACATTTTGCATCCCATAAAATGATTATGCCTGTCAATTAAGCTAATTTAAATACGTAATACCTTATGAGTTTATATCCCTCCTGACCCATTAGGGCTCATGCTAGTCAGTGAACCAGCACTTTTAGGACACTGGCTAGTGCGTTCAGCGCCCAGTCCTTGGGTGTGCTTTGTGGTGGAAACACCAAAAGCTCAAGACAGGTAAAGTTGAGTATCGTCCGCATAGCAGTGATGATCAAATTCATGGGAGCGAATGGTCTCACCTAAGGAAGTGTGTAAATAGAGAAAAGTAGGGGCCCTAATACAGATCCCTGAGGCACAGCTGTGGTGAGGTCATGTGCCCTTTAAGGTAGGATTTAAACCAGTAAAGGGCTTTCCTAGACATCCCAGTTCAGATAGTGTAGAAAGGAGAATGTCATAGTTAACAGTATTAAAGGCTGCAGATAAGTCTAGTAGAATGAATACTAATGACTTTGCAACTTAGATAAAGATTTGGCTACTCTCAATGCTTCGGTCACTGACAGAAAAGCAGTTTCAGTAGAATGACTCTTGAAAACAGACTA
Source organism: Alosa pseudoharengus (assembly GCF_046254945.1). Lineage (NCBI taxonomy): Eukaryota > Metazoa > Chordata > Actinopteri > Clupeiformes > Clupeidae > Alosa > Alosa pseudoharengus. Next base: position 526,341 of record NW_027468718.1, on the reverse strand, counting down.
CATAGGGTCTAGCAGGTTGTTCTGATATAGTAAGTCCAAGACTTGCTTGAAGACCACTTTCTCCAAAAACTTTGACAAGAAAGGAAGAAGGGAGATAGGTCTGTAAAAACAGGAATGGTTTTAGAGGTGGTGGCAAATTATACATTTTCCATCTTTATCCTCCTTGACTGATTTATCTCTAGTTTCACATTTGGCTAGGGTCAGCAAAGCCAGTACCTGGAGCATAAAAACGTTGCACAGGTAGTCCAACTCCTCCAGAATGGCACACCAATACGCTCCATTGCCAGAAGGATTGCTGTGTCTCCCAGCACAGTCTCAAGAGCATGTAGGAGATTTCAGGAGACAGTTGCTCGAGGAGAGCTGGGCAGGATGGTAGAGGATCCTTAACCCAGCAGCAGCACCATTATCTGCTCCTTTGTGCAACAACAAACAGTAGGAGCCCTGCCATAGGCCTACAAAATGACCTCCTCCAGGTCACTGGTGTGAATGTCTCTGACCACACTGTCAGACTTCATGAAGGTGGCCTGAGGGCCCGATGGCCTCTGGAATGACCTAGATAGATAGATACTTTATTGATCCCCAGGGGAAATTCAAGATGCTCCTATGCTCACTGCCCAGCACCGTGTAGCTCAATTGGCATTTGCCATAGAATACAAAATTGGCAGGTTCACCATTGACGCTCTGTGCTTTTCACAAATGAGACCAGGTTCACCCTGAGCACATGTGACGTCTAAAAAATGTCATGGAGAATGTAATGCTGCCTGCAACATCATTCAGCATGACTGGTTTGGTGGTGGGCCAGTGATGGTCTGGGGAGGGATATCCATGGAGGGACGCACACACCTCTACGGGCAAGACAACTGCACCCTCACTGCTTCAGGATGAAAACCTCAGACCCATTGTCTGACCCTGTATTGTGGGCCCTGGGTTCCTCCTGGTGCACAGCAATGGCTGGACACATGTAGTGAGAATGTGCAGGCAGTTCCTGGAGGATGAAGGCATTGATACCATTGACTGTCCCCCCACACTCCCCTGACTTAAATCCGATTGATTTACGCTGGGACATTATATTTTGGTCCATCCAACAGGTTGCACCACCGACTCTCAGGGAGCTCAGTAAAGGCCATGTCCACATCTGGGAGCAGATCCCCCAAGACATCATCTGCCGTTTCATTAGGAGCATGCCCCGATGCCATCAAGCATGTCGGGGCCATACGAACTACTGAGTTGCTGCGCTGAAATTCAAGCAAAATGGACGAGCTTGCCGCGTAATTTTTTCCACTTAGATTTTCGGGGGTCTTTGAATTCAGTCCTCTGTGGATTGATCATTTTCATTCCCAAATAACGAAGTGGCATCCTTTTGTTCCTAACATATTACCCAGTCCATATCAGTTTGAATCCTACCTCACAGGATGCTCGTTTAACGTATCATGGCTTGGACACCTTAGCCTCCCACCATAGGGGTCCCCCTGGACTCAGTACTGGGCCCCCTTCTCTTTGCTATCCACACCACTTCTTTGGGACAGATTATCCATTCGCACAGCTTTTCATACCACTGCTATGCAGATGACACACAGCTTTATCTGTTCTTTCCACCTTATGACCCCTTGGTCTCCACACGGATCTCGGATTGCCTCTCAGACATATGTACATGGATGAAGGCACACCACCTCCAGCTAAACTGCTGGTCCTCCCAGCTACACCTACTGCTCCCACCTACTCGAATGCTCTCATACAGGCATATATGCTACCCCCCGACCGTTGCGCTCTTCAGACAAACATTGTCTAGCTCTGTCACCAGTATGCTCAGGTCAATCCAAACTTTTTTCATCTGTTGTTACTCGTTGGTAGAACGCGCTACCAGTTCCTACTAGAGCAGGGACATCCCTCCCCATCTTCAAAAAACTCCTGAAGACCCAGATCTTCAGAGAATATATCCTCTCATAGCACTACTTACAACTAGCTAATTATAGCACTTACCACCTGACTTGACTTTTTTAAAAACAGCACTCAATGATGGACTTTTCCCTATTGTACTCTACCTTTTTTAAATGTTTTTTTTGAAATTGTTCTAGAATTGTTGAGAGAATTGTTTTAAAACCGTTAAACTGTTTACCAGGTTGTAAGTCGCTTTGGCTAAAAATGGGTCAGCCAAATGTAATGTAATGTAGATATCCAGCGTGATCTTTTTTCCCCATTGAGATCTGATGTGTTTTATTTTTTAAAGTGTATAATTTTTTGAGCAGTGTATAGTAAGAGTTAAGGTTTGCTCAGAAAGAGAAGAAGGTAGAATAAGAATTTATTGATGATGTAGGTAGTACCAAAATATAGAATAATTGGCTTATTTTCTTACACATAGTGGCCATATTGGAATCTTACCAGATTATACTTGATGTCTCGTATATTATTAAGGTTGTCATGTGATAAAATGACTATTCAAACTTTGAAATTGTTTTTGAATTATATTCAGAATAACAATAGAAATGGTCTATATTTGTGGGGCGAATTGACAGGCTGGTAAGGAAAGCTGGCTCTAGTGGGAGCTGAACTGGAGTGCATCACTTCACTATCTGACAAAAGGACCCTGAACAAACTGATCAACATCTTGGACAATGAGTGTCACCCACTCCACAGCACTATTGTTAAGCAGAAGAGCCTGATCAGCTGGAGACTTCGCTCACTGCCTTGCACAACTGACAGACTGAGAAAGTAATTTGTCCCCAGGGCCATTGAACTGTTCAATGCCTCCCTTAAGGGAAGAGGAGAGATAGACTTCTCTGCATAGTCTGTCTGCATCTTCACCCCCTCCATGTTTGGTACTGTCTGTCCACTAGCCACTTGTACCACTGTCTTTATGCCTCACTGTTTGCGTGCTTTATTAGCACATTAGCACATATGCATAACCCCCCCCCTCCATGCCACAGCCGAACTGTGGCCACACTTATACATTTTCTTAAATAGTTAAATATATAGATATATAGACTTTACTTTACTTTATTTCTGCATTGCTGCACTGTTGACTTACTCATTTGCACTATCACCATGACCACTATCACCATTGCACTACCACCATGACACTCATTCACACAGAGCACCTTAGAGCACCTTACCATACCTTACTATGCACAGAGAATCACAGGCTCAGTCCCTGCCTCAGTCATTGCAAGCGCCTCTGATTTATTAATCACCACTATGTGGATACTGTTTTTAGAATTGATTTAGATTAAGTGTTAGTATAATTTGTATTTTTGTAATTTGTATTTTAGTATATTTTTATATATTGTATTAAGTGTTAGTATAATTTGTATTTTAGTATATTTAGCATATTCTTTATCTTCTACTGTCCTTACTGCTTAGTTGTGTTTTTATATTATATACTTTAATTACTCTTCCTGCTGTTAAAGAATGTGTTTGTGTTGTATGTATTGCCTGATTATCTGCTACTATACCGCTGCGTCAACGTTTCTTCCGTGATTTGGGAAAAGCCTGTAAAAGTCCTTGCAGGAAGCGATTAACGTTTTTTGGTATATCCATTTTTAATTTTTTTTTTCCGAAGTGTTTACAACTTAGTAATAACTAATAATTGTTGCAAACTGGACTACGAACAAAATATTAGTGCATTCCTGGATCTACATCCTTATGCATGCTTCCTGCCAGGACTTTTACAGGCTTTTCCCAAATCACGGAAGAAACGTCGATGCAGCGGTATAGTAGCAGATAATCAGGCAAGTCTTATTTAAATAAACTCCTGGTGCACTTACAAACTTTCTAATGCCTCGTTATTGGACTAAAGGTCGTAGTTGTACTACTGCAGAAGTTTCGTACCATTCAGGGCATTATTAGTGGTGTAATTTACGAGATAAAAGTTGGTTCCATCACGACTGCAGAACGTCATTCGTTTTTGATAGCGCTACTCGACCAGGGTTCGACCAAGGGAAAAAATGTTCTGGGAGGGTGTTTGGCTCGGGGTCATGGTGTAAAGGACCCTAGGGTGAAATTACTCCGAACCATCGCTTTAAGCCTTGCTTAATTACATAGTTCGTGCTATCATGTTCATAGTTCGTGCTATTTAAGAAATCGTTCTGATTTCTAGTGTGTCGTATCATCATATCATAAGGCACACTTCTAGAGAGAGAGCATAATTCTACCTCGTAGTCTGCATAAAAGGGTAATTGAAGTACAACGCAAACAATGGTAACAGTAAAAGAGTTTATCAGGGCTGCCAACTTTTCAAAAAACCTTGGAGTGAGATTCGGTGGGGCCAACCAAAATTTTGCTGCGGAAATTTTTGTTTGGCTCATTCAGCATTATACCGTACAGTCAAAAAAACGTACATCAGTGGTTCTCAGGTGTAGGGACCAGGCATGGACGGATTATGAACTTTCGGGCCCCTGGGCCCAGATGTATTAAGGGCTCCCCAATAATTTGTCGCATAATTCTGGTGCATTTTGGGGATGGCCAATACTAAATTCAATCAGATTAATAGCCTACATCCTGATGTGTTGATATTGAGGCAATGATTCCATGCAAAGGCTTGGGCTTCAGGGCCCCCTGATACCTTGGGGGCCTGGGCCTGGAAGGCCAGTGCAGTAATCCATCCCTGGGACCAGAGTTTAATTAACATTGGTATCAAAGGGATCTGGCCTACTACTAGGACCATGGGCGTCGGAGGCATTCTGAAAGTGGGTGGGACATTTCAGCGGGGGGTATGGGGGTCCTCCCCCCGAAAAATGTTTTGGACTAGATGCAATTTCCTGAATTCTGCTACATTTTAACAGGTTATTTAGATACTTCTATATAACAAAATAAAGCCAGCCTACGAAATTAATAAAAAGTAAACCATGCATAATTTAAAAATAACTCAATATATAGGCTACTTGGCTACGCAATAAGGTTTCCATTACAGCACCGCGGACGTTCAATGAACGCATGAAAGCGGATGGTTTGTTTGAAATCCCGACACTCTTTCAACTACATGGAACGTAATAGTGATCATCAAATACCTCCCCTGATTTCAGTGCCCATCAGTCCCAACATTTAACAATATAATCAAACAGTCCAAAAGTAAATTAAATATCAAACTAAACCGAAAATGTCATGCTTTTGAAGGCCTACCAGTATGCCGCTCCAAGAAACGCATGTCTCAAAATAAAACTCGCATAAGAAATAAAGGGCTGTCTCGAATACAATCCTGCCCCTAAAGACCTGTACTTTGTCTTAAGACCCCGGCCATAATTTGAGGATTCACAGTATCTAAGTAGACAAACTGGCTTCAGATATCCAACAGAGTGAACTGAGATTGTGCAGTCTTAGCTGTGGTTAGTGACGTGATGCTGTTAATGGGGAGTTTTACATAGCCTAGCGTAAACCTATAGGTTATTATTTATTTGCCGTACCTAAGGCTTTTTTCCTTATTAAAAGTGAGGGGGACGACTGATCTCTTCAACACTGCGGGGGATTTGCCGCTTGTCACTGTGTGTGTGACAGAAGCGGAATTGGAGAATGTGTGTAACAAAAGAAAAAGCTTACGAGCGATTTACGCGCACATGGGAGAATCCAATGAAAATGACAATGAAGCACTAAACAGATGCTGAAAACAGCACTGGTATTTCGCACGGCAAAAGTGTGTGTGTGTGTGTGTGTGTGGGGGGGGGTTCAATCTAACAATTTTAAGAAATGTTTGTATACTTTTAAATGCATCAACCAGGTGCACTTTCAAAATAAATTGGTCAGACTTGCTTATTTTTATGGAAATATTTGTGCTATAGCTAAGCTATTTTGCACTTCAGAATTATAACCATGCACACACAGGTGGAATAGTTATGGTGATATTACAATAAGTTCACAACCACAAAAACATATTCTACATTTCACAGTTCAGAAATGTTCAAAAATGTGTGTACATTTCAGCACTCCATGAAATTATGCAGAAGTGGTCACCTGTGTTATTCAGCTAGTTAATTTAAGATAATATATTGGTCATTGTAATGGCCATAGCCTATAACATGCTCTTCCTTTTTCAGGATAGCCATATCTGGAAACGTATGATGTGAATGTTTGCATATGGCTTATGTCAGGCTTTATATCAATATTTGTGTCTCATTATTTGATTTTCTTCATATTTTTGCACTAATGTCACTAGGAAGCATGCCAATATATATTCATTTATCTGTGTAAGTGGGATTGGCTGGAACCTGACAATATAAGAACCATGATAGTGGGATAATCTATGGCTGAGCAATTTACAAAAATGTATGTAGGCCTACTGACAAATAGTTTACATTAGAATACATTACACATAATTTCGCCCCAATGAGGCTATGTAGAAATGTGTTGCAATTTCAAAACCGGATTACTCAGCAACAACTTATTGCACAGAGGCATGCTTTATATCCTCATATTCAGTATGGTTTGCTGTTTATTCACACAACACGTGGGTTTGCCACGTGTTGTGTGAAGGGTTAGTGAGATATTAAACCGAGAGTAATGGGTGTGCACTGTGTGCAAAATGCAAATATGATTAGCCTAAATTGCACGTCGGTTCAATGTTAATTTTCTCGCGAACCATTTATCACAGCAACTTGGCGCTAATATCATTGGAAAGCTTAGATTCCGCACGTTCACATGATGTGTGATATCATATGTATAGGTTTAGTTTAGTTGAACCTCATCTGCCAGGTATTTGACCTACCAGGTTGACACTTCAGCGTGAAAAATACTCAATAATACTCAAAGCATACCTGAAGCCGGGGAAATGCGGGGGAATGCGCCTGGGACGGCTTCTGAAGTAGCATCGCAAATGAGAGAACATTTAGAAAATTCCACAGACAGGGGGTGCTCTTGAACCCTCTCACCATCTCTGAAAGCATAACTAGTCGATCGCTAAACTCATTTTTCAGGCATCTGACCGACCGGGTTGACACTTCAGCGTGAGAAATCGGGGGTGTGGCGTGTGAGCGTGTGAAACTAATCAAATGCGTGTGTCTCACGGCCAATGCGTGAGAGTTGGCACCTATGAGTTTATTGATACACCTGACGCGGCATTGCTACCGTCGTTGACTAAGGATCAGCTGATTGAATTGGCTACTCATTACGGAGTTGCGCTCTCATACGAGGTTAAGCGTAAAAAGCATTCAGCGTTAGGTGTCTTAATCGATGGTCTGGTAGAAAAGGGTATCATTCCTCAGCCTGAAAGTCCGCCTGCTCTGGCTGAAGAGTCAGATGATGGTGACCTATCGCCTGATGGGGCCGGTGGAGGTCATCCTCCGACTCCTCGTAAGAAATCGCCGACAAAAACTCTGCGATGACTTAAATCCCCCGATCGTGTCGATCCAAAAATACAAGAGCTACAGCTGCGTAAGGATCTTGAAGAATTGGAGATTCGTAGGGAAGAATTGGCATGTTGTAAAGAGTTAAAATTACAGGAGTTAAAGATACAAGCCCGTGAGCAAGAGCTTGCTTCTCAATTGGAGATTGCTAGGTTACAATTGGCTGCTAAAAAGGAAGGTATCGGTAATCTGATGCATCCGTCATTTGATGTTGCTAGAAACATTAAACGCGTCCCTCCTTTCAATGAAAAGGATGTGGACTGCTATTTTGTCCATTTCGAACGCGTTGCCACTTCTCTATCTTGGCCCAAGGTTGCTTGGCCACTCCTTCTCCAGTGTGTGCTGGTGGGAAGGGCCCAGCAAGTATACTCGTCCCTGTCAGTAGTACAGAGTGCAGATTACGATGGGGTAAAAACTGCTATTCTTCGAGCTTATGAGCTTGTGCCTGAAGCGTATAGGTTGCGGTTCAGACGCTACCGTAAAACAGACAGGCAGACCTTCGTTGAGTTCGCCCGAGAGAAAGAGCAGTTCTTTACGCGTTGGTGCGCTGCACAAAATGTCACCGATTATGCCCAGCTTTGCCAACTAATTCTCGTTGAGGAGTTCAAAAACTGTCTCCCTGATTCCATGGCGATGTACGTCAGCGAACAGAGGGCCGAGTGTCTCGAGAAAGCCGCTGTTCTTGCTGACGAGTTTGTGCTAACCCATAAAGTGTGCGTCGGCTTGTCCTTCCATTGATCTTGTGTCGCAGCCTCAAGGCTACTTCTTTCGCGAAGGGGTCCTAATGAGAAAATGGAGGCCTCGCAATGTTCCAGACGATTGGCGGGCAGTTTCTCAAATCGTTGTGCCTGTTTGTTATCGAGGGGAAATACTACGAGTAGCCCATGATGCTGCTGCTGGACACTTAGGCGTCACTAAGACATATGATCGCGTCCTGCGTCATTTCTATTGGCCAGGACTTAAAAAGGATGTGAGACATTTTTGCAAAACCTGCCACATTTGTCAGATAATAGGCAAGCCGACTCAAAAGATTCCTCCCGCTCCGCTGTACCCGATCCCTGTGATCCGAGATCCCTTTGAGCACATAATTATTGATTGTGTAGGTCCGCTCCCACGTTCCACTAGTGGGTACCAATATTTGTTTACTTTGATGTGTGCCTGTTACGTTGTTCCACCTGTAGGGGGAGTGGAACGGTGTTTGTGCTGTTGTGTTCTGTCTCTGCAGGTAGCTGCGTGCGCTGATTCAGGGGGCTGGACCTCCTGCTATTTAAGCCGCCTCCTATCCATCCTGTCGGCCTCTCCCATCCCCTCGCCGCACTTCCTCATCGCTGGGGCGCATTGTCGAGACCGTCGGCACTTTGTTATTTGTTTTGACACTTATCCGTAGCCTATAGTTAATCACATGGCTTAATTTGTTTAATTTATATTATAGTTTATGGTACTTGCGTTGGCGGTGGCTTGGTGACGGGTTTACAGTTTTTGTATTATAGGTTTAGTTAGAGTAGGGAAGGAAGACACCGGAAGACTCACAAACTTTTCTGTATTTTGTTTTACAACGCGAGCAGAAAGTTAATTCCATCTAAGTCAGTAAGTCCAAGGGTTTTCTTTTACATTTTGTAGTATTTTCGCCACCACGTTATTTCGTCTGTCTGGGAGCTTTACTTTAATAAATTTGTTAACTTTTCACTACGCCGACTCTATGGCTTTCCTTATGTTATGTTGAACCATTCTTTATGATTTATGGTCACGTAACAGTGCCAATACCCGCTTTCCAGAGGCTGTTCCTCTGCGGAAGATAACAACCAAAACTGTGGTGCAAGCAATGATTAAGTTCTTCTCGCTCGTCGGACTACCCCGGGTAGTACAAAGCGACCGGGGATAACTTCACTTCTCGTGTTTTTGCCAAAGTTCTGAAACAGCTTAAGATTGAGCACAACATCTCTAGCGCATTTCATCCCGAAAGCCAAGGAGCGCTTGAGAGGTATCACCAAACGTTTAAGTCAATGCTCAAGGCCTACTGTCTTGAACTAGGGGCGAGCTGGGAGGAGGGAGTTCCCTGGTTACTGCTGGCTTCCAGAGAAGTGGTCCAAGAGTCCACTGGGTTCAGCCCAGCTGAACTAGTGTTCTGCCATACGCCCCGCGGCCCACTTGTGGTTCTCAAGGAGGCTTGGTTGAGTGAGTCTAACCCCCGTACTGTGTTACACCATGTTTGTGACATCCGATCGCACCTGTTCACAGCACGTGAAATGGCGAAAAAGCATCTGCAAGGTGCACAATCGAAAATGAAGAAATGGTACGATACAAAAGCAAAAGAACGTGTGTTTAAGCCGGGTGACAAAGTACTCGTGCTACTCCCTGTCCCTGGTTCGTCATTACAGTGCCGATTTAGTGGTCCGTATTCAATCGAGCGTAAAATATCTGACCGTGATTATGTAATCCATACGCCGGAGCGCCGTCAAAGCTCACGGATGACTCACATGAACATGCTCAAACCGTACTTCGAGCGAAAGTGCGACACCGCGACACTCTCCGTGGTCCTGAATCAGGAGCCTCCGCTCACTAAAGTGACACCTGTTATGTTATCCTCGTTGGTGGGTACTGAGGAAGATGACATAACAGACCCAAGTAGGTCTGTCCCGGTAGGCAGGCTGAGGAACTCGGAGATGCTGTCGAAACTTCCAGAGTTCCTCTCGTATCTAATGCCTTCTGAGAGTAAGGATGTCCAACGGCTGATATGCAACTTTAGAAATCTTTTCGGTGACGTGCCGTCGCAAACTACTGTGCTCGAGCATGATATTGATGTTGGTTCCACTCCACCGATTAAGCAGCATCCATATCGAGCTAACCCCATCAAAAGGGCACATTTGCAACGGGAAGTAGACTACATGTTACGCCATAACATCGCTGAGCCCAGCATTAGCGCTTGGAGCTCCCCTTGCATTCTCGTAGGCAAATCTGATGGTTCTCTGCGTTTCTGTACGGATTACCGTAAAGTTAATTCGGTTACGAAGCCATATTGTTTTCCTCTGCCTCGTGCAGATGACTGTGTAGACAGGGTGGGGGCCGCTGTTTACGTCAGTAAATTCGACATGCTCAAGGGCTATTGGCAAGTCCCGTTAACCGCTCGCGCCAGGGAAATCTCTGCATTCGTCACCCCCGACGATGCGTAACGCCCCATCCTGTTTCCAAAGGCTGGTAAATATTGTCTTAAATGGCATGTCTGACTGTGAAGTTTTTTTAGACGATATCGTGGTATACAGTCAGACATGGCCAGCACACATGCGTCAGATGCGCGAGCTGTTCCAGCGGTTGACAGATGCCAATCTCACACTAAACTTAGCTAAGTGTGAATTCGCCAAAGCTAAAATTACATACTTAGGCCATGTAGAAGGTGGGGGTGAAGTTCGGCCGTTGGAGGCCAAAGTTGCGGCGATCCTAGAGTTCCTAGAGTTCCTAGAGTTCCCGACGCGGTCTTAGGCGATTCTTAGGTATGGTAGGATACTACCGTAGCTTTTGCCAGAACTTCTCGTCCGTAGTGTCACCACTCACTGACTTATTGAGTCCAAAAGTTCCATTCGTATGGACTGACAAGTGCCAGTGTGCGTTCGAGACTGTAAAGAGTCTTCTTGTCTCCGCACCGGTGCTGCAAGCCCCCGATTTCGGCCGACCATTTAATCTCGCGGTCGATGCGAGTGATGTAGGAGCAGGAGCTGTCCTTCTCCAACGTGGTCCTGACGACGTCGAGCATCCCGTGTGCTACTTTTCTCGAAAGTTGAATTCACATCAGCGAGCATATTCGACTATCGAAAAAGAAGCACTCAGCCTCGTGCTCGCAATTCAACAATTCGAGGTTTACCTCGGCTCGTCATCTTATCCGATCACAGTGTACAGTGACCACGACCCATTGCGCTTCTTAAATAAGATGCGCAACTCCAACCAACGCCTTATGCATTGGAGCCTTATTCTACAACCGTATGACCTTGAAATAATGCATGTGCGCGGGGCAGATAACATCATAGGCGATGCATTATCTCGTGGCCATTAAGTTGAGGATCTGTTTTGCTTTACGTTTGACAGCCTTTGATGTTTGAGCTTCAGTTAGGCTGCCGTTAGTTTAGAAGTTGGGTCACTGGTAGTAATGTTCTGTTTGAGAATCCTAGGTCCGAAAAAAAACAAACCACTGCGTTATGCATCTCTTGAATGGCTTAGGTATTTTAAAATGTGTGTATATATCTATGTGCTTGAATATGTGTGAATGTTTCCATGCTTGACTTGGTCGTGTATGACTGGGTTCTTGAATTTCAGTTGTATAGAGTATTCATTGGTTTTGTGATTCCTAGCTTATGATGGCTAGAGCCACCATTTCAGTGGGAGGGTGTTACAAACCCTTATTGTTTAGTTAGTTTGCAGTCATGTTGAGCTCCCCCTGCTGGGGCGAGTATGTCTTGTGTTTTGTGCTTTCACCTGTTTCCGTGTGCCCACAGGTTAACTACCCATAATCAGGTGCACCTGGCACAGCCTACTTAAGGCCACCCGCTGCTTGCCTCAGTCTCTCTCTCTCACCAAACAGATGAGGATCGTGTGACCGGCTTGTAGCCAGCGCCATCACCTTCGTCTGTTTTCCCAAATATTATCCCCTGCGAGGGATCGTACTGTCGGGCCTTATGGCCGCTTTTGACCATTCTTGCGAGGGTTACAAAATAAACTACCCCTCTTTTGATAATCCGTCTCTTTGGTCTCTTAATCCATGTTTAGTGCTTATCATGGGCCGTAACACACGCACACACACACACAGACACACACAAACACACACGCACAAACACACATACAGTGGGCATCGCTTTCAAATGACCACTTCATTCGCGCATTACGAGGCGTGAAGCTGCGGGAAGCTTTAGTACCACTTTCAGCCACTGTGCGTCGCTCTGCCACTGTACATCGCTCTGCTTGCCGTCCCTTCTGAAAAAGCAGGAGACTTGCCGAGAGTAATCCCAGCCTACGAATTCAATAACAAAATAAATCATGCATAACTAAACATTATCTCGATTTAGGCGACTTGGTTATGGCTTAAGGCTTGACTACACGGTGGTAACGAAATCGAAATCGAAATTTGCTGTCTACATTATTGTCAGTGTTGGGGTTAACGCAACTACGCAAATCAAAACAGTGGTGTGATAATTGAGCCAGTAGAGAAATAACTGTTCAGAATTAATCTGTAGCCTTGGGTAGGCTTCTGCAGAAAACAATGTTGTTGCCGATGTAATACTATCTGGCGACGTTTTTAACAGGCTACGCAATAGAGGCTTAGACAACTATGACCCACGTTTTGGTTTCGTAAATTAATTTGCCCTAGCCTACTTCTTGACTGCAATGTAGTCAATTGACTGCTTGACATGTAATTTTTATTTTTCTGTACAATAAACAAATACATCTGCTTTATGCCGCAGAATTACATTCATATTTGGCTGTTTTCTGCAGACGCGCAAAAAAACACTCTAGTCTAACGGTGACCGTGTTGAAGAATTGAAATTGGTTGTGGTCTGTTCAGCATTTCTCAAAATAAGGGCTTAACCCAGATTCGAACTTTTGGACAGGGGACTGATAACTGCTGCGTAACAGTGGCTTTAGCCTAGGGATAAATAACAATAGAGTACACAACTGTTTCACCAGCACATTTAAATGACTCGACTAAAACCGTGCATAACTGGAGGTACACCTGTTATCTGAGCAGTCTGTATGTCCTCATTTTGCCAATGCGAGGACGATATGAGTCTGTTGCATAGATGTCCGAGTCACGCATAATGTTTGAAAACCACTGGCTCGTAATCACAATAATTTAACACACAACAGTTGGATACTTCATCATGTTCCCATGCCTACATTTTGGTGAGTAGCATAGAGATCGTTAAAACAATGAAGGCTCTCCGTTTGGGACATCGAAAACTTATATTTTTAATCGGAGATGCTGACTTGCAAAGGCCTCGGGATAACACGTTATCTCCACTATCATCAGTCAATGCCTCCTTGATCAAAGTGGGGAATGAAAGAAAAAGTTTGAGAACCACTGGCTTTGAGAACCACTGGCAAGTTACCTGCAGTACAGAACACACAGAATATTGCAACAGAAAGTTGCCTTTATAATCAACTACTGCATTCAAACAAAGCCTTTATAAAAGTGAAAAAAAAAATATTCCATAAGAAGTAAAATAAAATATTGTTACTGTAGTAACTTCAGCTCCCCACGTCTGTGACAGGCAGACGTGACACCGCTAAATTCTCAGCTTGTTTATACCCCACACTGAACGCGTAAGCCCATCAGCGGTAGCCTAGCCTACTCTCTGGGAAGTCAAGCAATATAACCATACAAATGTTTCAAAATGAGTAATTTCGGCTTTGTCTGAACTGGCCATTGTAGGCTAGCCTACGTATAAAAATAAACAAGTAGGCCTAGGCCTATTCTCTATCCAATGATATCGGCTAATGTTTGTTTTCCAAAGTAAGAATTTCACTTCACCATGCACCTTCGACAATGAATAGCTCATTACACTTATGTTACTGTTGAACGTAGGCCTAACTGGTATCATTACAAACATTATTCTGTGTCCTAAAAACTGGCATTTTATGGCATTGTGTCATGTAAGGTTGCAAAATCTAGAGAAATGTGATATGAGGTGGTCAGCGGGGGACAATTGAGACACACATTATATTGTGTTATTACTTGAACATTCCACACTATCCACAGCTGTGGTATCGGGGGCAGGAGGATTACTGTTAGCGCAGGCTTTATATAAAATTCTTCAACAGAAGGCCTTGAATGCAGGCTTGCCCAAAATAAAGGCCTGTGGTTTGCGCAGCCTACACTTAGTAGGTTAAATAACAGACCCGCCACAATGTGCGAGCAAGATGTTTTTGGTGCCCTGCATGTTCTTAAATAACAATGATCATCAGTAGGCTAATATTATTATTTTGTGTAAATGGGCTATGCATTGGGTTAGACACCAGGGGCCATATTCACAAAGCCTTTTATCTTACCACTAGGAGTAGGCTACTCCTAAATAGCAATAAAAGATTTTAGCTATAGGTGTTTCTCTTATTAAGTTATTCACAAAGCCTTTCAGACCTACTCTTAGTAAGGGAAAATGACAACTCCTGAACAGATTCTGGAGCTGAGCGCTCTAGAATCTTTGACTAACAGTCTAAGAGTGAGCGAGTCTTCGTTGCTATGGATGACGTTAATGCACAAGCTTGACTGAAGTGACCACCTTGATTGGCTGATGATTGTAACGCGGGAATGATTCCAAACACCTCCCTTACGATGATGAGTGACAGGTGACAGGTCTGAGAATGCGTGCGCTACACAAGGACGGAAGATGATGAATAACTGAATAAAAAGGCCTAGCCTAAATGAATCAAGAGTAAGGCAAAACAAATAGCCTAGTAGCCTAATGAAACATACGGATTGATGTAGTATCTTTGTAATATTATTAAATTAATTAATTAATCTGTTACTATGCCTATGCCTACGTTTGCAAAAGAGAAGATTTTAATTTGATTCACAATAATGTTGACAATGAGTAGCCTAGTTTTGGTTGTTGTTGGTGGCGTTATTGCATGTTAGTTATGCCTAAAACGATTGATTGGAAGCTCTTGTAGCCGCATAGGATTTCAGGCGAAATGCCACAAGACCGGTTTGTGAATAGGTCTGTGAGTTAGGAGTCCTCTCGTCTTCTTTTAAGCTGTCATAGCTGGTGGGAAGGTGTGATTTGTTGGGAGAAGGTGTGATTTGCAGGGCCGGATTAACTAGGCACAAATGTCTGATGGCCCCCCTGCCCCCCAGTCAACGTGAATTGGTCAGTTAACCTGTTGAGGAGTGAATTATTTTCCTGTTTCCTTCTAGAATTCTACGCAAACGATCTATAGTTTCAGTGTTCTCAATACAGTCTATGGGGGAAATCTCTGAGGGTAATTGTCACATCATAATGTGGAACTCTCGGTTCGCGAACATTCTAATCACATATTTGTGACCGTACTCCTCTAGGCCTATATCATGAAGATTTTTCTTGCCATCTAAGGCACGGGCGCATCTGTGAGGCCAAGCCTCACCAAGTAGCCCGCTTGTTTACAACTAACATAACATTTAATTAAACTGCGTATAGGCTATTCCGAAATAGTTTTCAGCATTTTGAATATTAGTGTCGGGTGAATTAGGAAATGTTCTCATAGCCTTATGGCTGAAAGCTGCTTGGGATCCCCCCGTCAAGCAATATAACCATACAAACGCGTGCACTCATTGTTTCAAAAGGAGTAGCCTAATTTCGGCTTTGTCAGAACTGAGCTGTGGACGGCACGGCACGGCATGCCCAATTGAAAATAAATTAACGCAACACAACACAGAACCCGCTTCTCTCGCGTCAGTCACCTGACATGAACGAAACACAGAACCCGCTTCTCTCACGGCAGTCACTGACAGTAGCCTAGAATAAATGCATGGGGGAAAAAACTACCCCATGACAAAGACATCGTAAAACACTGAAAGTTAATATTCCTTTGTCAAATGTGCGTAATTCTGCTTCATAAAGTTGAACAAATACATTTGCTTATTTCACAGAAAAATATAAATAGCCAGTTAGGGTCTACAATGCAGAGTTGGTAAGTTATGGTAGGCCAACTTGCAGTGAACATACAAACAGGGGAAATTCTTTCTCTTGTAGCTGAGTAGCCTCAGGTGCGCACGTAGACATAAGGCCAAACATGCAGGCGCCAATGAATCATGCTCTCACCACAATCACGCCGTTAAACTTAAATAGGTTAACATCACTCTAAGTTTTCCTTCAAGCAAGGAAAACGATGATTTGAAGACATCTGTTTCGTTGGAAGGGCAATGGGTAGCAATAGGGCAACAAAGAGACAGGCCCGATGGCAGGGCTGTTATGAGAGTATTAAAATATGGGATATTCTACGGGAAAACATTAAAACGGCAAGACAGCGGGGAAGTTAAAATACGTGAGAAACACAGAAGAAGTTGGCATGCATTGTTTCGGTCCCCGTGCATAGGGATTATTTGTCATATTATTAATCACATATGATTATTTGTGCTCACGGGAAAGATTGATTTAAGAACGTTATCACAGTGTGTGGATGTGGCGCAAATCAGCGCGGGCTGAAGACAGCGACAATTGGCAGGGGAGGGTCATGTCTTTTTTAACAATTCTGTCGGAGGGTCATTGAACAATTTCTAGCAGGCAAGGGAGGGTCATGCAACTTTTGACTGAAGCACTCAAAATTCCTCCGGTGGCCCCTTCAATAAATAACGAACAGTCCCTAGATTGCTGCTGGGCTATATGTCTTGGTTCATGTCTAACAACTCATTGCCGTCAAACGCGTAGCCTATCTCGCGGTTGCATCCATTACAAACAAACATGCAATGTAAACGTCTGGGATTGGGAAGAGCACTAAATGCTCTACTGAATAAGCACAAAGTCAAACCTTTAAATGAAAAACACTCTTTAATAATCAAAAAAATAAACCGCTAATGAAGTAAACCATGAATAATGAAGTGACCATCAAAAATCGTTTATCACCTGTAACTCCGTGATAACAGGACGTAACAGGAAGGCATTTGGCTGAGCAACGGAGGTTAATATGCTCTATATTTTGTCCAAATGATGTCTGTCTATCATCGTTGCACTCGGAGAAAACCAGAATGTTTAATTTGTCCTGCGTTTCTTCTACGGCTGCAAACGGGATTCACTCGCAGTTAACCAAATATTTCTTTATTAGGGCAGGGCAGGCATATTTCTGGCTATTAAATTATTTCTAAACCAGTCTGCTAAAGTCTGTAGTGAAGTCTGTGTAGGGTTTTCCAGGCTCCATTTCTTTTCACGAGACACCCTGCTCACT